>NW_021703768.1:20426791-20757352 GCF_005190385.1 Monodon monoceros | reverse complement strand
TTATCTGGGATGTTAATTATATAGTCAGATTTCCAGACACCTCTGTTTAATATTTCAATTCATTAAATCTCAGATAATGGACATGAATTTACAATTTTAGCAGTCTCCTAGGAGGGATTCAGATACAGGTGGTCATGTACCTTACTTTGAGAGACACTGTTAGTGATTTTCTCCTGACATTCAGTGTTTAATTAATGCTTTATGAAGTAATGGAGATTTTAACCACCTGCAATCGTTCATCACGGGCATGTTTAATAGTCTGGAAATAACATGTTGTGGTCTATAATATTCTTTGAATCCATTAGTTTCTTTTACTTTTTTTGTCATTAATTTACTAGGCTCATTATGCTTACATTTTTTACCACTCTGAATAATAAGATTTGTTAAATGTGGACTCTAAGTATCATTCTCTGTAGATATTCTTTTAGCTGTTTTATTTATTTGGTGTTAAGACTGTCAGTGAATCAGTTGAATAATAATACCAAAAGTTTCTAGCAATTTGCTTATGAGAACATGTACATGTTTTAAAAAATACATATGCATGAAATTGTCTACTCAATTCAAAATAAATAGAAACAAATTACAATGAAAATAAATATATATTAATTTTAAAAAATATAAGAATATTTATAATAAGTATGCAAATGTAATAATTTTTTATTTGGCAAAATTTCTAAACCTTGAAGTTTTTGTGGTGTTTGGATAGATACAGTGAATGTGCCACATATATATAATAATGATAGTCCCATTTTCAGTAGAATTATCATTTATAGTATTGGATGCTATAAGACAATTGAAAAATGCCTTCAAATTTTGAGCAAAAAATATTTGTCAAGTATGGAAACAATATGTATTTCCTTATACCTGTGCATGCAGACAGATAACACTTCTGCACATTTTTTACAAAGAAATTAATCAAGAATGAATTCCAGAATAAGAAAACCAATAGAAAATGTGTGATACAAGAAGTAGTGGCTTATATGAATTGTAAAATGTAATAAAATGTCAAAAACATTAGTATAGATGAAGAGGCACATTTTTTATTTAATTTATTTTTAAAATGTCAGTATTTTATGTCAGTAAGTTGCAAACCACTGTAAACTTTTTTTTGCATTAAATAACATGGTATCAAAGTACTCTATAATTTAAATTACAGATTTTCTAACTTTTCATTCATTCTTTCTTTCTTTATTTTAAAGTGGAGGACTGTTCTGTTTAATATCTAAATAACTTCTCCTCAGTTCTGAATTCCATTACTTCCCAAGTTCTAGGGAAACTTACACTGTTGATTGTCCTTTTCCAGATATAACTTCAAAACTACCCTCTCTACCTGATCTTCCATATCTGTATTTCAATACATTATATCCCATCCAATATTAAAGATTAAGTAACTTTATATCAGATAAAATTTAACTCCTTTGTTGCAACTTTTTCCTATAGCTAATACTGAAATCCTCCTTTCATCAGAAAAACTACAGAAACTAGCTCTGCTCCCTATCCTCTTTTAAAGTCTTCAATTTGGTTTAATTTGGCCTATGATATTACCTCTCAGGTTAAACTCTTTTATAAAGCAGCTTTTATCTTTAAACACATATAAGCAAATCCAAAGGATTAGCATGCTTATTTATTTATTAAATTGTTTCCACCATCTGTTCATAGATATAGATATAGTTATAGATATAGACATAGACATAGAAATAAATATATTTGAATTTGCTTTCACACCTGTGGCAATAACTTAAAAGTACCGCCCTGGTATTTCAAATGAATAAAATATAAAATTCAGTAATATGTTTTAAAGATAATTAGAACATCATCATTTTCCAGTAGATGAATTAAAGTAGATTAGATTTATTTAAATAATTTATATGCTTTTGTACATCTGTTATTTTGTGTATTTAAATATATTTGAGTATAAATTTATTTTACATTTTGGCTATATTAATATATTAATATTTTTAGGCAATCATAGGAAGTTATACATTCTTCATTTCTAAAATATTGTAACTTATGGGACTTCCCTGATGGTCCAGTGGTTAAGAATCCATCTTCCAATGCAGGAGACACGGGTTTGATCCCTGGTCGGGGAACTAAGATCCCACATGCCACAGGGCAACTAAGCCTGCGTGCAACAACTACTGAGCCTGCGAGCTCTGTAGCCCGCGCGCCGCAACGAAGAGCCTGTGTACAGCAACGAAAGACCCTGCATGCTGCAATGAAGATCCCATGTGCCACAACTTAAGACCCAGCGCAGCCAAATAAATAAATATTTTTAAAATGTCAATTTATGACTTAAAAATAATAACTACAGTGGATAAACTTGGCAAACACTTGAACAAGTGAGTAATGTTGGTTAACATCAGCAATATATCATGCGTATGTCAGGTAACCCTCCCAGACAAATGTGAACAGAACACATAACCCGTTTTATTCTTTCCAAGAAAACTGGTAACTTCAGTCTAATAATATGAAAAGAGAAAGAAAAACCTAGATTATGACTTCTATACCTGGTCCACATTCCTCAACATTATAAAGATCATGGAAAATAGGAAAGGGGAAAACGTCACACATCGGGGGAGCTTGGGGGCACCTGACAACTAAATACAATGTGGTATTTTGGATGCGATCCTGGAAAAGAAAGAAGACATTAATGGAAAAATAGGTGAAATCCAAATAAAATCTGGAGCTTAGTTAATAGTGATATAACAACATCAATTTCTTAACTTGATAAATATACCATGGTAACGTCTGGTGTTAATCATGTGGGAAACTTGATGACGGGTATTCAAAAAATGTCTGTATAACATTTTAACTTTTCTCATTCCAAAATAAAAAGTTTAATTGAAAAGACTTACATATACTTGTATGTATGTATATATGTATGTATTTACTATGGGCCTCAGGTACATTTGTTGAATGTACACATTATCATCATTTATGTCTGTTTCCTTCACAAAAGAATGATCTGTATTAATAGCTTTTTACTTTTGTAGATGCTTGTATCAATTACTGACAATGACAGTTTTATTTCTTGTTTCTTCAGTAGATTGATTACCAAAATGTCTCTGACTTCTGAGCCCACTTTGCGTCTATATCTTTAACAATGTTACTTTGCAGCTTCTCTTATGATGAGATTATTTCCTCATTCCAAATTTCTGCAATAGCCTTATGATTTGCTTTTGCCAATAGCATGTAGTAGAAATACTGTTGTACCACTTCCAAATGTAAGCCTCAAAAAGCCTGGCATGCTTCTTCTCACTCTCTTGGAAACCTGCTGCTGCCATGGTGAAAGGTTTTGGCTAATGCGCTGGATCCTGAGAAATACATTGTCTGATCATACCACTTAACCCCGCAGCCAGCCAGCCAAGTGCCAGATACGTATCAGAGGTCTTCCTAGAACACCCAGTCTCCAGCCAGACATATATAGCTAACCACTGAAATAATGAGTCCAACTGAGATCAGCCAAACAGTACTTGCTCAAGTGATCTATGGACTCATAAAAATTAATAAACGGCTCTTGTTTATTTCTACTATGGAATAAGTAACAGAAACAGCTTATCATACATATATAGTTTTTCTTTATATTTTATCAAATTTTTTGGCATATTATTTTAAGTAATTAAAGGAATTCATTTCTATGCTAGTCTGACAAGTAATTTTATGCATACAGTGTTTTAGATTCATCACCTTTTCTTTATCTCTTGAAAAAATCAAATAGTTTTCTCTATTAATTTATTAATATATTGCTTTATATTTACAGATATTTTGATAATAAGTCATCTTTACATCCTTTATATATATATAGCAGAGTCCATTTTGTCCATTTAAAAAAATAAATTGTGGTTTCAATTGTATAATGCTGTATCTAGAATTTGATTTTCATTGTAATTTATAAGTGAAATAGGTCTACATATATCCTTTTTGCATTGTCTTTTAGAATTTAAAAAGTCAATAGTATACTAAATATGAAATGAAGAGCTGGACATGGTCTGTTCTTTCTTTTTTTTAAACAACTCTAAGAAGTTAACAGCTTCTTGGCATCTAGGTAGCAGTTAACTACAATAACATCTTGCAAATAGCCTTGTATTAGGAAAACTTTTCATTTTGAGTTCTTTTCCATGAAAAACTTTTCATGTTTTTCTCTATTTTTGTATTTTATCTATTTTACTGATTTCTGCTCTTTATTTCTCCTGATTTTTTCTTATTGACACAACATCTTCTTCAGTTGTCATTGTGTAACTGATTCTAATACTTATTTGGCCAAGAACCAAATAGGAAATTACACTGGAAGAGTAAGAACAGGTGGAAGGATATACTCTACCAGGTGCCAAGGATTAATGAATATAAGGTATTCATTCCACTTCCAGAATAGCAACCTAAAGAGTGTAAGTACAGAAGTGCACCTATTCTCCAGCAAAACAACTACACCTGAAAATTATTTTTAAAATAACCATGTAAGTCTGAAAATTTTCCTAAGGGTATACTATAAGTTAAGAAACATGCATTTAAGAAAGTCTACCAAATCTTATACATATGAAAAAGAACAGTGAGAGTCTTTAGCACTTGAGCTACGACAATCCTCCTTGTTCCACCTGCTCCCCTATGTGACGCCTATGTGACGGAAATGCAACTTGAACAAATACATCCAGACAATTGGGGTCCATCTTACTTCAGCTCCTAGTCAAGCAATATAGTATCTCACCAGGAGAGGCAGGCCACAAGCATTTCTCATTTCCCCGTTCGGGGTCACAGAGTATAACCTGGAAGCTATGGCTATGAGATCAGGGTCTCCCTTCTTCCACCCATCTCCCACTCATAGGATAGAGTCTCTACTCCAGGCACACCCAAGGATATTGGAACCCTGATTACTCTTATCCAGCTTGCTCAAGTGATAGAGATTCCATACCAGGAAGGTCAGATTGAGAAAACTAGATGTTACCATTCCAGCCTAGCCCCTACTCTTAAAGAAGGAGGTCATTTTAAGAGAAAAGAAAATAAGCCATATTCCCATTTCGAGATGAGGAACAGTGTGGCTCAGTGATTTTCAAACACAGAAGGCAGAAAGTTCATAAGGACAGGCAACTCCAAAGCTCTCTCCGAAGGAACTCACTTTAGTTGAAACAAAATGTGGGCAAGTTCAAGTTTAAGGGTGCTTTCAAATACAGTGAAGATTATGAATGGGAAACAATTAAAAGGAAGCTGGTAGATTCTTTTCAAGAACCATGAAATGTGACAGCTATAAAGGACCATAATGGAGTCAGAACTAACAACATGAAATTCTTCAAAAAGTACCCCAGCAAAGAAGCTCACATTTGATTGTGTATAATCATGGAACCATTTATGTAGGTTCACCTCCAAGGATTCCGAGGTATTTTAGTTTTACCTTCAAGTATTCCAATTGTCCTAGCCACTACTGCCACCCACAGGACCTCCAGAGTCTTAGCTACTGAAGACCTCTGCAGTCTGTGCCAATGTTTCCCACAGCTGATGGAGTTAAAAGATTAGAAATGACAAAATTCCCCATTAACATTAAAGTACATACATACATTATTTTGCACTAATCTACCAATAATATATTGAATGTAAAAGATCCAAACATCAAGTGATGTACATGGTTTGGTTCCATCTGTTTAAAATTAACAAATAAGTGTTTGATGTTTGGATGAGGAAGGGGAGACATGTATAGAGATGGTAAAGGGAAGTTTTTTTTGTTTTGTTTTTTTGGGGTTTTTTTTGCGGTACACGGGCCTCTCACCGTTGTGGCCTCTCCCGTTGCGGAGCACAGGCTCCGGACACTCAGGCTCAGCGGCCATGGCTCACAGGCCCAGCCGCTCCACGGCATGTTGGATCTTCCCGGACCAGGGCACGAACCCGTGTCCCCTGCATCGGCAGGCGGACTCTCAAACACTGCGCCACCAGGGAAGCCCTGAAGGGAAGTTTTAAGATTGGTAGTGATGCTCCATCTCTTGGCTTTGGTAATTACATTGGTATGTTCATTTTTGAACCATTTAGTAAGCTATATTTATGATTTTTGCATATTTCTTTATGTGTTGTAATTCAATAAATACTATTTTACCCTAAAAAAACTAAAAAGCTAAAAAACTCCTTCCATGTGATGCAAAATAAAATTCAAAGACCTCAACTGGGCAAACAAAATAATATATGGTTGGTTCCCCATCTCTCTAAAGTAATCTCTCTCACACTTTGTTTCAGCAACACTGAACTTCTTGTTCCTCACACATAAGGAGAACACTTAATTCGTGGTCCACGAGGGAGTATTTGAGTTTTTGAAAATGAAATGGGAATCTATTAGTACTTATACTGAGACAACAGGAATGAACTATGACTTCCCAGGGAAAACTGGAATGAATGGTGACCCCTCTTGTACACATCAGCTTGCTTCTGCTTTAGAGGCTATGATGTCTACTAGGAATGCTCTTCTTCTAGGTCTTCTGGCTCAATTCCCATTGTACTTCAGCTTACTGTTTATTATGGGTTTAATTGTGCCTCACCTCAAAAGGCCCCAGTACCTCAGAATGTGACCTTATTTGGAAATAGGGTCATTGCAGATGTAAGTAGTTAAGTTCAGATTCGGTCAGTCTGGAGTAGGGTGGGCATTTTACCATATATGACAGGTGTGCTTTTAAGAAAACAATGTGAAGACACAGGAGAATGCTATGTGAAAAGACAGAGACACATAGAGAACACGATGTGGTTACCGACACAGAGATTGGAGTGATGCAGCTTCAAGCCTAGGATTGGTGGCACCGCTAGTACCTAGAAGGAGCCAAGGGAGGATTCTACCTAGAGTCTCAGAAGGAAAATAGCCTTTCTGACACCTTGATTTTAGACTTCTGGCTTCCAGAACTGTGAGACAATAATTTCTGTCATTTTAAACCATCTAGTTATGGTACTTTGTTATGGCAGTCCTGAGGAACTCATACACTGTTTATAGGTCATTTCAGCAGAGAGGTCTCCCTTGGCCAAACCAACAAAAATAGATACTCCACACCTTGCCCTATCATTTGAAATCATCTTAAACACTATAAAAATGTTTTCTCATCTATTACTAACTGATTGTAGATTATCTATTTATTTTATTTTTCAACTCAACATCAAAAAAACAACCTGATTAAAAGTGGGTAGAGGAAGTGAATAAACATTTTCTCAAAGAAGACATACAGGTGGCCATCAGACACATGAAAAGATGCTCAACGTCACTAATCATCAGGGGAATGCAAATCAAAATCACTGAGATACCACCTTGCACCTGTCAGATGGCTGCCATGCAAAAGACAACAAATAACAAGTGTTGGTGAGGATATGGAGAAAAGGGAACCCTTGTGTGCTGTTGGTGGGATTGTAAATTGGTACAGCTGCTATGGAAAACAGTATGAAGGTCCCTCAAAAAATTGAAAATAGAGCTATCGTATGATCTAGCAATTTGACATCTAGTTATTTACCTGGAAAAAACAAAAACACTAATTTGAAAAAATATATGCACACCAATGTTCATTGCAATATTATTTATAATACACAAGGTAGGGAAACAACCTGTGTCCATTGATAGATGAATGGCTAAAGACCAAGTGATTACACACACACGCACACACACACACACATACACACGCACAAACACATACAATGAAATGTTACTCAGCCATAAAAAATAAAATCTTGCCATTTGTGACTACATGGGTGGATCCAGAGGGTATTTTGTTAAGTGAAATATGCCAGGCAGAGAAAGACAAATACCATATGATCCCACTTATATGTGCAACCCTAAAAGAACAAAACAAATAAACAAAACAAAATGAAAACAGACTCACAGATACAGAGAACAGATGGGTGGTAGGCAGAGGGGAGGGCCGTGAGTGGAATTTTGCCTATAGGCAAAACAGGTGAGGGGAATTAAGAGGTAAAAACTTCCAGTTAAATAATAAGTCACAGAAATGTAATATACAGCATAAGGAATATGGTCAATAATGTTGTAATAACGTTTTATGAGGACAAATGGTTACTAGACTTATATTGCTGACCATTTCATATTGTATTCATAATGTACTGCACTATGCAGTACACCTGAAACTAAGCATAATATAGTACATCAACTATTCAGTATATTTCAGTAAAACAAATAAAACTACAAATTTCCCTCTGAGTGCTAATTTAGCTGAATCTCTACAATTTTGATATGTTGTATTTCTATGATTCAATTTGAAATATTTTCTAACCTCCAGTTTGATTTAGTCTTTGAAACACACATAATTTAGCAGTGTGTTATTTAATTTCTGGAATTTTTTTTTTTTTTTTTTTACTTCTATGGCGCTGTTCTTACGCCTAAGGCAAATCTGTTTGCAAGGTTTGTCTATAATATGGTGTTAAGGAGATATGTCTACTCTGGCACTACTCTAATCCAGCACTACTCATCTTCTAGTACTTCTGTTCAGTGTTCAACTCCCTGGTAGTTTTTGGATAGTCTAGTCTTGTGCCTGTTCAGTATGGTTATTAGCTGTAGAGTTGTAGAAGACTTCCACATGGACTTCTAGAACACCTTCTATGCATAGGTCCTCACTTCCAGTGCTGCACTCCATGGATTCTAACTGCTTCACTTGGCATATTTATTTGCTAATTAGTCCAGTAGGTCCACCATGCTCTCATTGGAATCACCTTGCTACATCATGCCTGGGAAAGTGTCCATGAGAACAAGGGCAAACCGGGGGCTCACCTTGTGCTTTTCCTTCTCAAAGGGACTACAGTTAGATTACTGATGTATGATCCCTGAGAAGTGTTTTCAAATACAATTTGCCTAATTTTGCATGTTACTTTCACATGAGGGCTATTCAGGTACCAGTTACTACATCATATAAGAGAAATTAAAAATAAATTCTACATATTGAACTGTATGGATTAACTAAAACCCAATGGAAAAGTAAAAGTTATACTAATAAATACTTACTGACTAAAAAAACAAAAGTCAAAGTAAATTATTTATGTAACCAATTAAAGAATTTTTAAAAATACAATTATATAAACCCAAGGGAAAAAAAGCATAATGAATGTAAAATTAAAAATAATAAATTAATAAATTAGAAATTGGAATATATAAGGTAGAAAAAATCCAAATTATATTTTGTAAGAATAGATTAAAAATTTTAAGTAATTCAATAAAAATGCATAAATACTCCAAATATGTAATAAGTTAATGGCTAACATAAAAAGAAAATCAAAAGAATTATAATGGACAACTTTGATAATGCTACGGAAATAAAGTAATGACCTCAATCAAATGTGTTATTTTCTAAACATATATTCTTCACCACAGCTTTCCCCAGAAGACAGAAATAAAATAAAATCAGATATATTTATATAGAAGAAATAGATAATTAAATAAAATCTCTTATCTCCTTACAAAACAGAACTATCCCCTAATATTTTCATTAAGAATTACTATATAAACGTCAAGGAATTTCTGTTTTGCCAATCAGGATGGGTATTAAAAATGAGTAGATTTGTCATAAAATCGTGTAAACACTATTTTTCATTGACAGTGGAAATGGCATAGTACAGTCAGCCCTCCATATCCTCAGATGTGAAACCTGCAAATATAGAGGACTTACTGTACATTTACTGAAAAAATTCCAAGTATAAATGGACCGACACAGGTCAAACCCCTTGTCGTTCAAGAGTCAACGGTATATTTATCTATCTACCTATTTAGTTATTTTATTTATGTATATCTGGGGCCTAGAGCACTCTCTGGATAGGTTGAATGAATTAATAAATTATTGGTATTTTTACAAAAATTAGACAATCTATTATGTTGTTATTACTTTGAGTATTTGAGAAGAAATGTACAACAAAATAACTTCTACTTTACTTAATCTTCAACAAAATGTAAGAGATTAGGATAAAAAAATTACCAGTTGACCACATTACTAGATTATTTTTAAACCTTAACTCTTTTTAAAAATATTTATTTATTTTATTTATTTTTTTGGCTGTGTTGGGTCTTGGTTGCAGCACGTGGGGTCTTCGTTGAGGCATGCTGGATCTTTCGTTGTGGCACGTGAGGTTCTCTCTAGTTATGTCGTGCAGGTTTTCTCTCTGTAGTTGTGGCGCACAGGCTCCAGAGCACATGGGCTCTGTAGTTTGTGGCACGCGGGCTCCCTTGTTGAGGTGTGTGAGCTCAGCGGTTGTGGCATGTGGGTTTAGTTGCCCCACGACATGTGGGATCTTAGTTCCCCGACCAATGATCAAACCCACATCCCCTGCATTGGAAGGCAGATTCTTTACCACTGGACCACCAGGCAGTCCCCTAGATGTTTTAACCACTGTTAATTTTTGTCTCCTCTCTCTGTCTCTGCTTCTCTCTTTTCCTCCTGAGTAGTTTGACTAGAGGCTCATCAACATGTTTTTATTTTTTCAAAGATAAATAGTTTTATTTTTCTATTGTTTTTCTGTTTTCTATTTTATTAATTTCTAGTCTTATCTTCATCTTTTCATTTTTTCTTGCTTACTTTATATCCCATTTGCTCCTGTTTTTTAGTTACTTCATGGGGAATGGGTTCATTAATTTAAGATATTTTACTATTCAAAACCGACTTTTTGTACCCTAAATTTTATTCTAAGTACTGACTTAGCTGTTTCCTATAAATTTTTATATGTTGTAGTACTTTCATTTTCACTCAGTTTAAAATATTTTCCAATTTTCTTTTTGATTTCTTCTTTGACCATCAGTTATTTTGATGTGCCTTATGTAGATTCCAAATATTTGGAATATTTTTCAGACATTTTTCTGTTACTGATTTCTAATTTAACTCTACTCTGATCTGAGAACATGCATTTTTTAAGATTTATTTTAGGGCCCAGAATAAGGCCTAATTTAGTAAAAATTTGGCAGTTTCTTGCAAAGCGTAACACAATCTTACCAAAAGATCCAGCAGCTACACTACTATTTATTCATCCAACTGACTTAAAACTTATGTCTGAAAACATCTACACACCAATGTTTATAGTAGGTTTAGGTATAATTGTCAAAAACTGGAAGCAAAAAGATGTCCTTCAATAGATGGGTGCATAAAAAAAGCTATGATATATCCATACAATGAAATACTACTGAACAGTAAAAAACAATGAGCTATCAAACTACTTAAATGCATATTGATAAGTGAAGCAAGCTAGTTTGAAAAAACTGACATACTCTATGATTCTACTTATGACATTCTAGAAGGAGAAAATTATAGAGACAATGAAATGGTCCGTGATAGGCAGGGTATCAAGAGGGAAAAAATTTAAATAAATGAAGCAGAAGGGAATTTTTTTGGGGTGGTAAAACTATTCTCAATGATATTTTAATTGCATTTATGAGACATTATGCATTTTGCCAAAATCCACAGAACTTTGCAAAGAGTGAGCTACAACAATGAAAAAATTTAGGATTGCTGGGGATCACAAAACATTGGAGCAGCGACAAAAAACAGAGAATAGAAAAACAAGAGAGAATCAATGAAAACAAAAGCTGGTTTTTTAAAAGGATCAACAAATCTTTAGATAAACTGAAAAAGAAAAAAGAGAAGACTCAATGTACTAAATCAGAAATGAAAATGGGATATACTACAGACAATTATAGAAATAAAAACAATTATAATACTCTGACAAAGTGTACAAAAACAAATTAGATAACCTTGGTGAAATGGAAAAAATTCCTAGAAACACAAAAATTACAAGTGCTGATCAAGAATAAATAAAAAAGTCTGAACAGAGCTATAAGAATACAAATTTTGAATTAGCAATTAGTACAGCTCAACGAAGAAAAGCCCAGAAGGAATGGTTTCAATGGTGAACTCTACCAACCATTTAAAGAAGAATAATTGACACGATTTATACTTGAACTTCTCCGAAAAAATAGAAGAGCACTTCTTAACTCATTCCCTGAGGCTAGCACTTCCCTGACACCAAAACCAGATAAACAATAAAATTACAGAAAAATATACTTTATGAATATACACACAAAAATACTCAACAAGTATGGCACACTGAATCCAGAAGCATTTTAAGAAGATTATACATCATGACCAAGTGAAATTTATCCTAGGAATTGAAGAAAGTTTCAATAAAAATTAATCAATATGTTATACTACATTAATAGATTAAAGAAAAAAAACTGTTATCTCAATTCAGAGGAAATATCTGACAAAATGCAATACCATTTCATAAAGAAAACACTCAGCAAAATAGGAATTGAAGTCAACTTCCTCAACAGGATAAAGTGCATTCGTGAAAAGCTCACAGTTAATATCATACCAATGGTGAAAGGCTGTAAGGTTTAACTATCCAAACTCATAAAAAAAATCAGCAAAGTGTCAGGATACGAGATCACCACATATACAAAAAAAAATTTTGTACATATATATATATATACACACACTAAGAATGAATAATCTGAAATTGAAATTAAAAAAATAATTCCATTTACAATAGCATAAAAAATATAAACTACTTAGAAGTAAATTTAACCAAGTAGGTGCAAGGATTGTACAATGAAAACAATATAACATTGCTGAAAGAAATTAAATAAGAGATAACTAATAGGAAAGTCATTCTATATTCAAGGATTTGAAGACTTAATTGTGTTAAGATGGCAACACTACTCAAACATCAGATTCAAGGCAACTGCTATCAAAATCCCAACTGCTCTTTTTGCTGGAATAGAAAAGCTCATCCTAATATTTATATGGAATTGTAAGGGATCAAAAACAGACAAAGCAATCTCAAAAAAGCACAAATTGAGAACTAAAATTTTCTGATTTCAAAGCTCACTGCAAAAATATAGCAATTGAAACAATGTGTTACTAGTGTAAGAACAGGCATTTAGATCAACTGAACAGAATGAAGAGCCTAGAAATAAAACCATACATCTTTGGTCAATTGATTTTTGACAACTGTGCAACACCATTGAACAACTAAAGAATATTCTCTAAACAAATGGTACTGGGATAACTGGATATCCACCTTAAAAAAATAATGAAGGTGTCATATTATATACAAAAGCCTACATGTAACAGCTAAAGTTATAAAATTCTCAGCAGTAATGATAAGAAGGATACCTAATCATCTTAGATTTGGCAATTGAATCTTAGATATGACAACAAAAGCAAAAGCATAGAAGATAAAAAATAAATTAATTGAAGTTCATCAAAATTAAATATCTTGTTCATTAAAGGACCCTATCAAGAAAGTGAAAAGACAACTTACAGAATGAGAGAAATTACTTACAAATCATTAATCTTCTGAGGTTTAGTATCCGGAATATATTTTAAAAACTCTTACTAAAGGAAAAAAAGACAATCCAATTTAAAAATGGGCAAAGAATTTGCATAGACATTTCTGTGTAGAAAATACACAAATGGCCAACGAGCACATGAAAAGATGCTCAACGCCGTTAGTTATTAAGTAAATGCAAAACAACAATGAGGTTCCATTTCTCACCTACTAAATGACTATAATTTTAAAACTTGAAATAATAACTGCTGATGAGGATATATAGAGATTGGAAACCGCTTATGTTATTGATGGGAATGTGAAACGGTCTAGCTGCTATGGAAAATAGTTTGGTAATTCCTCACAAAACTTTCACTCTAAACATAAGGTTAACTTATGGTCCAGGAATTCCACTTCTGTATATCCATGCCAAAGAATTAAAAACAGTTATTCAAAATATAATTTGTACTCAATTGTTTATAGCAACACTTTTTACAATGGCCAAAAGGTGGAAATAACCTAAATGTTCATCAACAGATGAATGGGAAGACAAAAGATGATTTATCCTTACAATGGAATACTATTGAACCATTAAAAGAATTATGTATTGATACATGCTATAATATGGATGACTTGCTAAAAACATTTTATTAAGTAAAAGAAGCCAGACACAAAAGTCATGTCTTCTATGATTCCACTCATATGAAATAGCCAAAATAAATAAATCCATAGAGATGGAAAACAGATTGGTTGGTAGCCATGGGGCTGAGGGGTGGTAAGTACCTACTGACAAATGAGTATAGACTTTACCTTTTTTATGTAATATTTTAAAAAATTTATTTATTTTTGGCTGCGTTGGGTCTTCGTTGCTGCAAGTGAGCTTTCTCTAGTTGCAGGGGGTGGGGGCTATTCTTGGTTGCCGTGTGTGTGGTTCTCATTGCGGTTGCTTCTCTTGGTGTGGAACATGGGCTCTAGGCATGTGGGTTTCAGTAGTTGTGGCATATGGGCTCAGTAGTTGTGGCTCACAGGCTCTAGAGTGCAGGCTCAGTAGTTGTGGTGCATGGGCTTAGTTGCTCTGCGGCATGTGGGGTCTTCCCAGACCAGGGCTAGAACCCGTGTCCCCTGCATTAGCAGGCGCATTCTTAATCAATGTGCCACCAGGGAAGCCCCTTGACTTTACTTTTAAGACAATAAAAATTTTCTGGAATTAGAAAATGGTATTGGTTGCACAATATTGTGAATATCTTAGATGCTGTTAAATTATACACTTTAAGTGGATAATTTTATATTTTGTGAATTTTACCTTAACAAAAAAATTAAAAAATAATGTACAAAATAAAAAATATTATAAAAATCAAACAATAAACTGCTGAGGCAGTGTTCATAGAAACAGCTTAGTTATCAACTAAACCAAGTTATTTAATGCTCAAAATAGATGGCTTAACTACACTGTTAAGTATATATGAAATGGGTACTGAATATAAAAAGCCATGGAACTTAATCACATTAAATAGCTAATAAGATAATTTGAAGACTTTGTTAGCTGAAGACTAAATTAGTTTTATGACATTTAAAATATTATTTCAAAAATTTTCTTCTTTATAACACTAACTTTATATTAGTAGAATATAAATATTACCTTTTAAAACATGATTCTGTAAGGAATATGAATGTGTGTTGATACTACTGAATATTAAATTTTCTCTTACTTATCAAACTTCATATTTGAACCCTCTAGTAACTAGCCAATCTCCTTTCTAAAAAGTTGAAAAAATAAATTATACCTAAATGACAAAATGGCATTATTCTAAAAATCCTTATTGATTATTCTGCATATACAAATGTAAGTAGCTTTGAAGAGCCACATTTTGTAAAGTGAATCTGGGCTATCTATCTCTTCCTTTCATTTTCTTGAATAGACTATTTTGATACATTATAGAGTTAAAACATAATTTTCCAAAAAACAGGATGGTAATGTAAATAATTTATTTTGGTGGCAATATAAATTGTGTTCAGTGAAATTAATTTTATTATTTGTCTTTGGATATAGGTCAGTTTTGCCTGTTTTTCTTCTATTTGTAAATTTATTTCAGTGTTCTTTTTCTGGCTGTAAATGTGTACACATTGGGTCCTCTTTTGAACAAGGACCCAACATATTTCTCATTCTCTCATTAATTAATGAGTTAAATAAAATATTTGGCATGTGTTCATTTTATATTTGCATTTAATTTTCTTGAAAATTATACTTTAACAATATTTTATGCTTTATATATTATAAACATGGTACCAATCTTTACATATGTATACACTTATTACTTTTCCCCAGAGTATTTTCAGGATTTATTCATAATGCTACATGTAATTTTATCTTAGTCTCTGTAGTTGCTCTATTGAATGAATATAACACCGTATATTTTTTCCAACGCTCTTTCAATGATTATTTTTTTGCTTTTTATGTTTTATTATAGTAAATATTTTTCATGAGTCTGTGGAGGCATGAGATCATCTTTAGGGCTTCTTTGTAGGAATTACTAGCTTATATGAATGTGAAACATCAAATTTAGTAGATAAATGCCCCTTCAAAGATGAAGTATCAACAAAGCGTATTGTTCATATTACTATATCTTCATATTCCTCTAAGACTTAGTATTGTCAGACTATTTAAATTTTTGCCTTTCCATTGGGTGTGAAATCATGTCTAAAGGTCCTAATTCTTGTTTATCTGACTGTTGCTATGCTTAGCTTCTTTTAAAACATTTATGACCTTAAATGTTTTCACTTGTGAGAACTGCCTATTTTAATGAAGGCTTACTTATTTCCTTATAGATTTCTTAAATTTATTTATGTGTTCTGAGTATTAATTTTTTGTTAAAATATCTTAATCCGGGTTTGTAAAATTTTCTGCACTTTTTTTAAAAATGCAAAATTTTGAAAATTTTACTATTGTGAATTTTTTTTTATGTACATGCTTTGGTATCTTATGAAATTCTTACTAGCCGTGAAGTGATACTATTCTAATTTTTATAAGTTTTGTTTTTCGTTTTTTAAATTTCACTTTGACTTGTTTCTAATTCTCTTTTTAAGGCAGTATTCTACTTTAATTTCTTGACTTCATCAAATATAGGTCGACCTATATCTCTATCTTCTTAAGGTATAATTGGTCAAGTATCTATTTTACCACCTTTTTACCTTTTAGTTCTATTGTTTTATTCCTGTACTATATTAACAGCAATCCCATTGTTCTTACATTACAGATCTTGGAGTAATATCAGGATTTTCATAAAATTATTCTAGTTAATAGCGATATGTTAGTTACTAATGTCCTTTTTTGTTTTAATTCCCCACTCTTATTTTTAAAATAAGCACAAAAAATATCTATCTCATAGGGATGCTCCGAGGCTTAAATAAAATGATTTGGGTAAACACCTTTAGTACAGTGCTGTGCTGTACATGTGAATGATAGTAGCTACCCTTTACAGAATATTAAGCCGATAAATACTTTATAGAGAAAGGTGGAGATCCCTGGTTAAAAGTGGAAGCAATAGTGTATCTGTTTCTAGTGGTCTGAGCTTATATCCCCAGTGTTCTTGTGAGAATACCTCATTTTATAAACTCTGGAGAGTAAAGGCGGAGCATATTTGGGTATTTGATTTGTCAAATTATCTTCTTGAATACATCAAGTATTTTAATCTTTTGAGTGTCCATTTTGATGCCATTAAATCTATTGTTGAATGGGTCATCTCTATCAATTTTTCCCAAATACATTATTTCCTAGGGTTGCTATAACAAATTATCACAGACTTCGCTTAAAACAACAGAGATTTATTCTATCACAGTTCAGGGGACCATCAGTCTGAAGTCAAGGCACTGTCAATGTTGGTTTCTTCTGGAATGTGTGAGGGAGAAACCATCCCTCCCCTAGCTTCTGGTGGTTGCTGGCAATCTTTGGTGTTCCTTGTCTTGTGGCAGCATCACTCCAATCTCTGTCTCCTCTTCACATTGCTTTCCTCTCTGTGTCTCTGTCTCCTCTGTATCTGTGTGCTTCTCTGTGTGTCATATCTTCTTTTAAAAGGACATTAGTCATTGGCTTTAGAGCCTGTCCAAATACAGTGGGAACTCAACTTACTTACATCTGCAAATATTCTATTTCCAAATGAGATCATGTTCTGATTTTCTGGTTGACATTACTTTTAGGGGGACACTATTCAACTCATTATATCAACCTAACATTGATTCTAGTTTAAAGAGCCATTTCCCATGTTTATTCCTTTTAAGGAACACTTAATTCTTTTTACCTTTTACATCTAGAACAATGCAATATTTCCACCTCTGGTATAGCTTATTTTTATCTTTGTAGGCTCTCAGTCATTACCTTTTACCCAAATTTTACTGAAAATGCCAAATACTTATTTTATATAATGTATTTTTTCAATTGAAAAGGTAAGTCATTTTAATCAAACTTAAGAATTCTAAATTTCAATATCATTTTATATATTAATAAGAAAAAATGTTTTCAGTTAAAGTTTGACATGCTGTGTATTCAGCTGCAATCTGACTGCAAATATGTTAAATAATTTTTAAAGCTTTATAAGAATATGCTTTTTAAAATGTGCTTTTTTCTAGGTTTATTTAGAGAATTTATTCCCTTGGATTTATTCATTTTTACTTCACCTAAATACAAAGGGTCCATTTTTCTTTTCCTCAGTTTTTACTCCACATCAAAAAAAGAAATGTGAAAACAACTAGTATTAGAAAGTAAAAAGAACTGTTGCAGCTTTCCAACCTTCCTGATTTCTTCTGGATTTATATACTTTAAAATTGTCTTACATTTCTCTATTTTTAAAAATCCTTATATTGAGAAGCAATTAACACATAATATATATATTTTAAAAACCTTCTTTATAAAAAACAATTAAAATTTGCTTTTAAGAGACAAGTGAAATCACCTACAGTTGAGGATGTTCTTTCAGAGTTAATATTATTAAAAAGGAGAAGAGGAAACAGATGAAAGATTACCTATATCATTTACGTAAAAGTTTTGTCCCCAGAAAGCCCTGAAGGTTACAAAGTGTCCTCTTATTTACAAGGTGCTTTCTTTGAAAATCTCTAAAAATTTTCTTGTGATGCTTATTTAATAGTAAGATGAAAGAGAGAGAATGTGAGAAAGGTGAAAAAAAAGTGGCATCTGTCTTTGAGGAAAGACTAAAGTTTAGAAATTTGAAAATACTACTAATATTATACCTATGACTAAAAGAAAAGAAACTAAAGGAAGTTTGAAGTCACTCATAATAATTTCAGAGGATTTCTCTGAAAACCACACAAATGTAAAGTAAAGAGAAACTGGACTCCCATACGTTGCTGGTGGGAATGTAAAATGGTACAGCCCCTCTTGAAAATAGGTGGCATTATTGTAAGCACCCACTTAATATATGACCCAATGATCAATTACTAGATATTTACCCAAAAGAAACAAAATCATATGTCTAAATGAAGACTTGTATATCAATATTTATATCAGATTTATTCAAAATGGCTACAAACTGGAAACAACCCAAATGCCCATTAACTGAAAAATGTATAAAAATATGTAGTTATAATAATTCCAATACTTTGAATAATTCATTAATCTTCTCTTTACAGTTTACATATTGATGAAATTAGAATGGGTTGAACTTTTGAAACTATATGACATAAAGTCTCTTCAGGTACAACTCCAGGAAACTAACCATCTTCATAAATTCCAGTGTCCTGATTCCTAGACAATTTTAAACCTGAATATTTATGAAATTATCCATGTACTATATCATTTTCTGTAATAAGGTTTCTTTTGAAAAGGGTTTTGCATGTATGTGTGTGTGTGTGTGTGTATAAAGTAAATCATCAAAGTTGGTATAGAGGGAACATACATCAATACAATAATGGCCATTTATGACACACCCAGACTAACATCATACTCAACCATGAAAAGCTGAAAGTTTTCCTCTAAAATCAGGAACAAGACAAGGATGTCCACTCTATCATGTCTATTTAACATAGCATTGGAAGTCCAAGTCATAGAAATCAGACAAGGAAAAAGAAATAAAAAGCATCAAAATTGGAAGGGAAGAAGTAAAACTGTCACTATTTACATATGACATGATACTATACATAGAAAACCCTAAAGTCTCCACCAAAAAACTATTAGAACTAATAAATGAATTCAGTAACATTGCAGGATACAAGATTAATATACAGAAATCTGCTCTTCAAAATACTAATAATAAACTATCAGGAAGAGAAAGCAATAAAACATTTCCATTTAAAATCACATCAAAAAGAATAAAATACCTAGGAATAAACTTGACCAAGGAGGTGAAAGATCTATACTCTGAAACTGTAAAACACTGATGAAGGAAATTGAAGATAATACAAAGAAATGGAAAGACATCCCACCTTCATAGATTGGAAGAATTTATATTGTTAAAATATCCATACTACCCAAAGCAATCTACAGATTTAATGTAATTCCAATCAAAATACCCATAACCTTTTTCAGAGAACTAGAACAAATAAACTTAAATTTATATGGAACTACAAAGGACCCCAAATTGCCAAAGCAATCTTGAGAAAAAAAGAACAAAGCTAGAGGTATCATGTTCCTTGACTTCAGACTATACTTCAAAACTATAGTAATTAAAACAGCATGGTATTGGCACAAAACAGACACACAAATCACTAGAACAGAATAGAGTGCCCAGAAATAAACCGATGCACTTATGGTCAATTAATCTATGACAAAGGAGGCAAGGATATACAATGGAGAACAGACAGTCTCTTCAATAAGTGGTGCTGGAAAAAACTGGACAGCTATATCTAAAAGAATGAAATTAGGGCATTCTGTAACACCAGATACAAAAAATAAATTCAGAATAGATTAAAGATCTAAAAGTAATACCTGAAACCATAAAACTCCTAGAAGAGAACATAGATGGAACACTTTTTGACATAAATTGTAGTGAATTCTTTAAGATCTGTTTTCTAAGGCAAAGGAAACAAAAGTAAAAATAAACAAATGGGATCTAATTAAACTTAAAAGCTTTTGCGCAGCAAAGGAAACCATCTAGAAAACAAAAAGACAACCCACTGAATGAGAGAAATAATTGCAAATGATATGACTCAAAAGGGGTTAATATCCAAAACATATACATATGTACGTATATGTGTGTGTGTGTGTATATATATATATATATAAACAACTCACACAACTCTCTATCTATCTATCTATCTAAACAACCCAATTGAAAAATAGAAGACCCAAATAGGCATTTTTCCAAAGAGTACATAAAGATGGCCAAGAGGCACATGAAAACATGCTCAACATTGCTAATCATCAGAGAAATGCAAACTAAAACCACAAAGAGATATTACCTCACACTTGTCAGAAAGGCTATCATCAAAAAGTCTACCAATAACAAATTGGAGATAAGGGAGTGCTAGTACATTGACGGTGGGAATATAAATTTGTGCAGTCACTATGAAAAACAGTATGGATTTTCCTCAAGAAACTAAAAATAGGACTACCATATTATCCAGTAGTACCACTCCTGGGACTATACCCGAAGAAAACAAAAACACTAATTCAAAAAGATAAATGCACTCCAATGCAGCATTATTTACAATAGCCAAGATATAGAAGCAACCTAAATGTCCATCACAGATGACTGGATAAAGAAGATGTGGTATGTATGTACAATGGAATACTACTCAGCCATAAAAATAAAATTCTACCATTTGCAACTATGTGGATGGACCCAGAGGTTATTATGCTTAGTGAAATAAGTCAGACAAAGACAAATACTCTTTGTTATCACTTATATGTGGAATCTAATAAATAACACAAATGAATTAATATAACAAAACAGAAACCGACTCACAGATAAAGAGAACAAATTAGAGGTGACCAGTGGAGAAAGGGAAGGGGGGAGGGGGGAGATAGGGGCATGGGATTAAAAGACACAAACTACTATGTATAAGATAAATAAGCAACAAGGAAATAAATTAAAAACAAACACACACACAAAAAGTGACAGAAGAAGTAGGAAAGTTAAAAATATAAGTTACTTCCAGTCTTCTAAACAGTATGATTCACATTTTCCAAAATATTACAGTCAACACATTTTTAGTTATGCTTAGTTGTTATTTCATAATCAATTAAAAAGTGGCTTATATTAAAAACATGGCAATAAAAACAACTTTAAAAAGCATAAACACTAGGAGACTTTGGTATCAGGTAGTAACTACTTTTCTCTACAGAGATTTATAAGGAACTATAAGTGCCCCATCCTCTCTTTCAAAATATAAGGATGGGCTCTATGCATGGACCATCAAGGTGCTTTCTACTGAGATTCTACATTTTGAGAGATGCACACAAAGTTGCAGGATTTGTTAAACACTATTCCCAGATCCCCGTATCATTTCCTATGTTGACATTTCCAGGGACCATAGTGGGGTATTTGTAGATTTTGCTAGGCGCAACATCCTCAGCACAACATTCCAATGCCTCCGTCTCAACTCTGCCAATCTTACTTTATGTTTACCTAAGTTCTATTCTCCATCAGTGTCATAGATTCTAGACTACCAATTAGCCTGCTTTAAAATTCCCTTTATTTTTCTAACTGAATTAAATTGGCTTCTAATATTTGAATATAAAAATTCTGACTTCAAATGCCCTCTTCCTAAAAAGCCTATTCATTAGTTCCTGAAAATGTTTAATATAAACAAACACAGCAAGACACTCCTTTATCTCAATACTGCTTCTGTGTTCCTTTATACTGAGACTAAATAAAAAAAAAATAATCTCACTATTTTCAAAATGTTTTATTTCAATCTTTAAAGACTGAAAAAAATAGTGCAACTTTTAAAAACCATCATTAGGGGTCCTTTTTAATGAGCCACACAAGCTAGGCAGACAAGAGATTTCATAATGAAAAGAGCAAAAGTTCTTGTGTCTTCAGTTTTTAAGTTGTTTATTCTTGTTGTTACACAGAAGGTCTCTAAAGATATTCTTCTAAAACAAATATTTACTAAATCTGAGAACATGACTAGTCAATTTGACAGTATTCTCTGTGATTAGATATTCCCTAGTTATGTTTTATTCCTATGGTGAGGTATGAAGAAGGACTAAGGTTCTGCTTTGATAAAATCATTGAGGTTTATAAATAAATCAAACTGAAAGCTAACCATTTAATTAATGTACAAAGTGTACATGTTCTACATCTTTGAAATCACATATCAGATGACAAGAATTTTATAAAATATTTAAATAAACTAAAATCTGAAAAAATAAAACCCTGGTTATTATTAGTTATTCATTATCTCCCATGAATACTCTCAATATAGCAGCCTTTCTATTTATCAAATTATACTTTTTTTTTTTTTTTTTTTTTTTGCCATACGCGGGCCTCTCACTGTTGTGGCCTCTCCCGTTGCAGAGCACAGGCTCCGGACGCGCAGGCCCAGTGGCCATTGCTCACGGGCCCAGTCACTCTGCGGCATGTGGGATCTTCCCGGACTGGGGCATGAACCTGTGTCCCCTGCATCGGCAGGTGGACTCTCAACCACTGTGCCACCAGGGAAGCCCTATATTCTTATTTTATATTTTTATTTTTAGAATACTTTAATGGTAACTTACATAGATTAAAAACACGTTTTTGAAAATAATACATTTTAAAATTTAGGTGAACAATTTATGTTAATATTTTAATGAAGAAGAGATCTTTTGTGAATATCAGGATCTTGGTCCATTTAAACAAATCAACTAATTTAACCATATATTTAGGTATATATGGAAAACATGAAAACTAAATTAAAACTAAAATCATTTAGATCAGTAGAAATCTTTTCTTACAAATACTTGAAGAGTATGTTGTATCCCTCTGTGAAGTAAACAGAGATCAATTTCAGAGAGATAAATGTTTGAGCCAAATCAACTTATCTCTCTGAATGAGAACTCAGACTAAACCAGGGGCATGGCTATATCCTGGGACACCACTGATTAACCTTAAGAATATGCTTATAGTATTCCATTTCATAATTATGAATATAAGTTCATTAAATTGCCAGAATAGACAAGATAAATTGAACAATCTACATTGGATTTTTATATTTTACTTCAAATTCAAACTTAATTAATGGATGAATTATATTGACTATTGATTATATCTTGGTTTTAGTGTAGAGAAACTGATGATATTCTAGAAAAATTCCACTTACTTTATATAGGATTCTTCCTAAATTGCATATTCAAATATGAGTGTGTCCAATGAATAGTATAAACTTTTAGCCTTATAATATTTTTAACCAGGAAAAAATTAACCTGATGACACTATATAACTATTTACATTGATCAGTATGTTCCAGAAAATGTAGCATACAAAATAAAATATACTTATAGAATCATTTTCTTTATGGAATTAATTTTCTCATATTGGTTTAAAAAAATCAAATTTCCCATGATAAAATACACGTATGCATACACATGCAATAACCTGAAGTATCCATCTGTCAGTATTCTGGCTCTGTAATATTCAGAACTTGAAGATAAAATTATTCCATTTGGTTTTGTCACGAAAAATTTATTTAATTCACCTATTAAGTTGTAAAAGTGTATATATTTTAAATATCATGCAGTAAGAATAAACAGAGAAGTCTCCAGAACATTTTTAATATCTGTTGTTTGAATTATTTGAGAAACAATATTGTGTGATTCCTTAGAAGTACATTCATAGGTTATCACTGAGTCCAATTTGTTTTTGCTGTTACTCATTTCTTCTCTGATTCTTTCACTCCTTTTTCTTAAAATCTCTCCATATATGTGCTTTCACCTAGTAACGTAATTGTTTGATTAATTTTCTTTAATAGTGTCTTTTAAAAAAATCTAAAATAGGTATAATGACAATATAAAAATTTTTAATTGGATAAAAATTGACATGAAATGTTTATTAACAGAATACGACTGAAAATATTTTTCAATTTTATTTTGTTAAGAAGAGTTTAGATCATAGCCCTAGAGTATATATTTTAACTTTATTGGTTTTAATTAAGCCCCAAATAAAGTGGTAAACCTGACAGTAATTATTAATTATTAATTATACAAAGGCTGCAGATGACCATTTATAAATACGACTTCTATTGGGACACATTCACATTGTTTTACTTGCATGTCAGTAGCATTATATTCATATATAACTAAAACAACGTTTTAGTAGTGGAATTGTTCATTTTATGTTGATGAGTTTGGAGCTGGCATTGGTTAGAAGTTGTATTTCATCACTTTCACCAGGTTGCTGTAACTTCTTTATGCCAGACTTTTCCTATGGGTAAAGTGGGAAAAGTTTTTTGACCTATGTGTGGTGTTGTGAGGTTATTCAATATCATTCTATTATTTTAGAACATTTTATCCAATTGTTTATTTCAAATCTGTGTTGATGAGTAACTTAGTCATATCTAATGCTTATTTAAAAACTACATTAGAAAAGGGCCCAAGATGGTGGTGTGGGAAGATGCAGAGTTAGCTTCTCCCCACAACTAGGGTACCACTGGCTTCTGGTGGGGGACTCTGAAGCCTAAGGAGACGGGAGGAACCCCAAAGTACCAGTAGGACCCCCAAAGAACTGGTAGGAAGTAGGAGGACTGAGGTGGGGAGGAGAAGTGAAGGCCAGACAGGATCTGCGCCCCTAAGGCTGGGGAGATCAGTAGAGGCAGGCGGGAGGGGCCCTTCCAGACCGGAGGAGCAAGAGAGGAGAGGAGGGCATTTGCCCTGCCCACTCGAGCCCAGGGAGCCTACTGGGCTCCCAGGTGAGGTCCCCTGCCCTCTGAGACCAGGGGTGGGGGGCACGCCTGGGTACCTTCTGTTCCTTGAGCCTAAGCTCCAACTTCCACAGCCCCCAGGGCTTTTTCCACCCCTGTAGGGCCTAAGCATAGGCCCTGCCCACAGACCAGACCTCGCCCTTGCTTAGGCCACACCCTCCACAGCCAAGGCCTTCCCCCCCCCTTTTTTTTCTTTTCCCTCCTCCTCTTTTTTAAAATTGTGCTACTGATGTACCTTCCAGTTGTTGATTCATCTATATTTTTATTTTTATATTCTTTCTAACATATCTGTTAGTTTCCTAGACTAATTTTATTTTTAACTTTGTTATTGTTCTCTCTCTTTGTTTTTGAGAAACCACACCACTTGTGGGATCTTGGTTCATGAGCCTGGAGTCAGGCTGAAGCTCCTGAAGTGGGAGTTCCAAGTCTGAGCCACTGGATTAACAGAGAACCTCAGATCCCAGGGAATATGCATCAGAATGATGTCTCACAGAGTTCCTCATCTCAGCACCAAGACCCAGCTCTACCCAATAGCCTACAAACTCCAGTGTTGGAAGCTTCAAGCCAAACAACCACTAAGACAGGAAAACAATCCAACTCATTAAAAAAAAAAAAAAATGAGACTGCAAAACAATATGTCACAGATGAAGGAGCAAGGTAAAAACTTATAAGACCAAATAAATGAAGAGGAAATAGGCAATCTACCTGATAAAGAATTCAGAGTAATGATAGTAAAGATGATCCAGAATCTCGGAAATAGAATGGAGGCAAGGACTGAGAAAATACAAGAAATGTTTAACAAAGATTTAGAAGATCTAAAGAACAAGCAAACAGAGATGAACAACACAACTGAAATGAAAAATACACTAGAAGGAATCAATAACAGAATAACTGGGGTAGAAGAATGAGTAAGTGAGCTGGAAGACAAAATGGTGGAAATAACTGCTGAGGAGCAGAATAAAGAAAGAAGAATGAAAATAATTGAAAACAACCTCAGAGACCTCTGGGAAAACACTAAATGCACCAACATTCGAATTATGGGGGTCCCAGAAGAAGAAGAGAAAAAGAAAGGGTCTGAGAAAATATTTGAAGAGATTATAGATGAAAACTTCCCTAACATGGGAAAGGAAATAGTCACCCAAGTCCAAGAAGCACAGAGTCCCATCCAGGATAAACCCTAGGAAAAACACACTAAGACAAATATTAATCAAACAAACAAAAATTAAATTCAAAGAAAAACTATTAAAAACAGCAAGGGAAAAATAAAAAATAACATACAAAGGAATCCCCATAAGGTTATCAGCTGATTTTTCAGCAGAAACTCTGAAGGCCAGAAGGGAGTGGCAGGATATCCTTAAAGTTATAAAAGAGAAAAACCTACAACCTAGATTTCTCTACCCAGCAAGGATCTCATTCAGATTCGATGGAGAAGTCAAAAGCTTTTCAGACAAGCAAAAGTTAAGAGAATTCAGTATCACCAAACTAGCTTTACAAGTAGTATTAAAGAAACTTCTCTAGGTGGAAAACACAAGAGAAGAAAAAGACCCACAAAAACAAACCCAAAACAATTAAGAAAATGGTAATAGGAACGTACATACTGATAATAACCTTGAATATAAATGGAATAAATGCCCCAACCCAAAGACACAGACTGGCTGAATGGATACAAAAACAAGACAAATATATATGCTGTCTACAAGAGACCCACTTCAGATCTAGGGACACATACAGAATGAAAGTGAAGGGATGGAAAAAGATATTCCATGCAAATGGAAATTAAAAGAAAGCTGGAGTAGCAATACTCATATAAGATAAAATAAACTTTAAAATAAAGACTGTTACAAGAGATAAGGAGAGACACTACATAATTATCAAAGGATAAATCCAAGAAGAAGATATAACAATTATAAATGTTTATATGAATATAATGCTACTGACATGCAAATGCACCCAACATAGAAGCACCTCAATGCATAAGGCAAATGCTAACAACCATGAAAGGAGAAATTGACAGTAACATGATAATGGTAGGAGATTTTAACACCCCACCTACAGAAATGGACAGATCATCCAAACAGAAAATAAATAAGGAAACACAAGCTTTAAATGACACAATAGACGGATAGATCTAATTGATATTTATAGAACATTCCACCCAAAAGTGGCAGAATACGTTTTCTTCTCAAGTGCACACGGAACATTCTCCAGATAGGTCACATCTTGGGTCACAAATCAAGCCTCGGAAAATTTAAGAAAATTGAAATTGTATCAAGCGTCCTTTCTGACCACAACACTATGAGATTGGAAATCAATTACAGGAAAAAAACTGTAAAAAACACAAATACATGGAGGTTAAACAGTGTGCTCTAAATACCAAGAGATCACTGAAGAAATCAAAGAAGAAATTAAAAAATACGTAGAAACAAATGACAATTAAAACATGATGACCTAAAACCTATGGGACTCAGCAAAAGCAGTTCTAAGTGGGAAGTTAATAGCAATTCAATCTCACCTCAAGAAACAAGAAAAATCTAAAATAAACAATCTAACCCTAAATTAAAACAACTAGAGAAAGAAGAGTAGAGAAAACCAAAATCAGTAGAAAGAAAGAAATCATAAAGATCAAAGCAGAAATAAATGAAATAGCAATAAGGAAAACAATAATAAAGATCAGTAAAACTAAAAGCTGGTTATCGGGGCTGCCCTGCTGGCGCAGTGGTTGAGAGTCCGCCTGCCAATGCAGGGGATACGGGTTCATGTCCTGGTCTGGGAGGATCTCACATGCCGCGGAGTGGCTGGGCCTGTGAGCCTGTGCTCCGCGACAGGAGGGACCACAACAGTAAGAGGCCCACGTACCGCAAAAAAAAAAAAAAAAAAAAAAAAATCTGGTTCTTTGAGAAGATAAACAAAATTGATAAACCCTTACCCAGACTCATCAAGAAAAAAAGGGAGAGGACGCAAATCAAGAAAATTAGAACTGAAAAAGGAGAAATCACAAATGACACTGCAGAAATACAAAGGATTTTAAGAGACTACTACAAATCACTATATGCCAATAAAATGGACAACCACGAAGAAATGAACAAGTTCTTGTAAAGGTGCAATTTTCCAAGACTGAACCAGGAAGAATTAGAAAACATAAACAGACCTATCACTAGTAATGATATTGAAACCGTAATTAAAAATCTTCCAACAAACAAAAATCCAGGAACAGATGGCTTCACAGGAGAATTCTATCAAACATTTAGAGAAGACCTAACACCGATCCTTTTCAAACTCTTCTAAACAATTGCAGAGGGAGAAAAACTCCCAAATTCATTCTAAGAATCCACCATCATCCTGACACCAAAACCAGAAAAAGATAACACAAAAAAAGAAAATTATAGACCAATAACACTGATGAACATAGATGCAAAAATCCTGAACAAAATACTAGCAAACAGAATCCAACAGCATATTAAAAGGATCATACACCATGATCAAGTGAGATTTATCCCAGGGATGGAAGGATTCTTCAATAAATGCAAATCAATCAATGTGATACAACACATTAACAAATTAAGGAATAAAAAACATATGATCATCTCAGTAGATGCAGAGAAAGCTTCTGACAAAATTCAATACCCATTTAGGATAAAAAATCTCCAGAAAATGGGCATAGAGGGAACCTACCTCAACATAATAAAGACCATATATGATAAACCCACAGCAAGCATCATACTCAATGGTGAAAAGCTGAAAGCATTTCCACTAAGATCAGGAACAAGACAAGAATGTCCACTCTCATCACCCTTATTAATATAGTTTTGGAAGTCTTAGCCACAGCAATCAGAGAAGAAAAAGAAATAAAAGGCATACAAATTTGAAAAGAAGAAGTAAAACTGTCACTGTTTGCTGATGACATGATACTATACATAGAAAATCCTAAAGATGCCACCAAAAACTACTAGAACTAATCAATGAATTTAGTAAGGTTGCAGGATACAAAACTAATGCACAGAAATCTGTGGCATTCCTATACACCAACAATGAAAAATCAGAAAGAGAAATTAAGGAAACACTCCCATTTACCACTGCAATTAAAAGAATAAGATACCTAGGAATAAACCTGCCTAAGGAGGTGAAAGACTTGCACTCAGAAAACTATAAAACACTGATGAAAGAAATCAAAGATGACACAAACAGATGGAGAAATATATCATGTTCTTTGATTGGAAGAATCAATATTGTGAAAATGACTATACTATCCAAAGCAATCTACAAATTTAATGCAATCCCTATCAAACTACCAATGGGATTCTTCACAGAATTAGAACAAAAAGTTTCACAATTCGTATGGAAACATAATAGACCCCGAATAGTGAAAGCAATCTTGAGAAAGAAAAACGGAGTTGGAGGAGTCATGCTCCCCGACTTCAAACTATACCACAAAGCTACAGTAATCAAGACAGTATGGTACTGGCACAAAAACAGAAATATAGATCAATGGTACAGGACAGAATGCCCAGAGATAAACCCATGCACATATGGTCCCCTAATTTACGACAAAGGATGCAAGAACATACAATGGAGAAAAGACAGCCTCTTCAATAAGTGGTGCTGGGAAAACTGGACAGCTACATGTAAAAGAATGAAATTAGAACACTCCCTAACACCATACACAAAAATAAACTCCAAATGGATTAAAGACTTAAATGTAAGACCAGACACTATAGAACTCATAGAGGAAAACACAGGATAAACACTCTTTGCCATAAACCACAGCAAGAGCTTTTTTGACCCACCTCCTAGAGTAATGGAAATAAAAACAAAAATAAACAAATGGGACTTCATTAAACTTAAATGCTTTTGCACAGCAAAGGAAACCGTAAACAAGACAAAAAGACAACCCTCAGAATGGGAGAAAATATTTACAAATTAAACAACAGATAAAGGATTAATCTCCAAAATATACAAACAGCTCATGGAGCTCAATATCAAAAAAACAATTTAGTTAAAAAACAATCCAGTTAAAAACCATCCAGTTAAAACAATCTAGTTAAAACAACCCAGTTGAAAAATGGGTGGAAGACCTAAATAGACATTCCATAAGGAAGACATACAGATGGCCAAGATGCACATGAAATGATGCTCAACATCACTAGTTATTAGAGAAATGCAAATCAAAACTACAATGAGGTATCATCTCACGCAGATCAGAATGGCCATTATCAAAAAATCTAGAAACAATTATCAAAAACATTGTTTTGATAATCTAGAAACATTATCAAAATCTAGAAACAAATCTAGAAACATTTGATAATCTAGAAACATTGTTTTGAAAATCTAGAAACAATTATCAAAAACATTGTTTTGATAATCTAGAAACATTATCAAAAAATCTAGAAACAATAAATGCTGGAAAGGGTGTGGTGAAAAGGGAACTCTCCTTCACTGTTGGTGGGTATGTAAATTGATACACCATTATGGAAAACAGCATGGAGGTTCCTTAAAAAACTAAAAATAGAACTACCATATGACCCAGCAATTCCATTACTGGGCATATACCCTGAGAAAACCATAATTCAAAATGAGACATGTACCACAATGTTCACTGCAGCACTATTTACAATAGCCAGGACATGGAACCAACCTAAATGTCCATTGACAGATGAATGGATAAAGAAGGTGTGGCACATATATACAATGGAATATTACTCAACCATAGAAAGAAATGAAATTGAGTTATTTGTAGTGAGGTGGATGGACCTAGAGTCTGTCATCCAGAGTGAATAAGTCAGAAAGAAAAAATAAATACCATATGCTAACGTATATTTATGGAATCTCAAAAAAAAAAAAGTGGTACTGATGAACCTAGTTGCAGGGCAGGAATAAAGAGGTAGATACAGAGAATGGACTTGAGTACATGGGGTGGAAGGGTGAAGCTGGGGCGAAGTGAGAGTAGCATCAACATATATACACTACCAAATGTAAAATTGTTGGCTGGTGGGAAGCAGAAACATAGCATAGGGAGACTGGCTCAGTGCTTTGCGATGACCTAGAGGGGTGGGATAGGGAGGATGGGAGGGAGGCTCAAGAGGGTGGGGATATGGGGATATATGTACGCATATGGCTGATTCACTTTGTCGTGCAACAGAAACTAACACAGTATTGTGAAGCAATTACACTCCAATAAAGATCTATTAAAAAAAACTACATTAAATTCTGAGTAGATAACTGTATGGGTAGGGTGTAAGAGGGGAGACATATTTATTATCTAACAATAAAATTTAGCTTAGAATGACTGTCTTCTATAGACATGACCTTAATTTACCTGACGTTTTATAAGGATCAAATTAGCATCCATCATTTAAATGTCTGTAATTTTCTATTATGTGTCTTTGAAATTTAACATTTGTTAAACTGCTCCTATGAAAAGGCACTTTGAAAACAGGAAAGCAATAAATGCAACCCTGGAATAGCAGGTTTATAAATGCATAGTGACAGGGTTTATTAATCACTGCAGTGAAATTAACAGTGCCTAATTAAGATAAAATCATTCTGTTCATGGGCTTGAAGAATACCACAGAGACCTTTAAATGTATAAATGTGATCTACTATAAATTCAGTTTTAAACTTTAAAAATAATTATGAGGTTCAGTAAATTTCAAAGTCAAAAATATATTTGAAATATGGGGTATATTTTTCCTAACAAACCTAAATAATGCCTTTGAAGAGCTCTGGAATGAACAGCTCAAAATCAACTGTAGTTACCAGGTACAAACAAGTGAAACTATGACACCGTGGAAGGTACATGAAAATATCAGATTATATTTGAAAATGGTTAGAGATGTTCATTTTTCTCCCCATGATTTTAAAAACAAATTAGCTATAAAATGATATAAAACCAAAAATAAAATTCATGAAGACAGACATACAGGAAGGTACTGTGTTTGTTTTAGGTATATATGATTAGAGCTACAGAAGCACTGATGCATCTGATATCTGGTTTCCTGTATAGCCCAAGCTGAGTATTTTACTGAAACCTCCAATAATCTCCAATACATAATATGTTAATATGTTTAAAATATCCTTATACAATTAATATGAAGTTCTAGCTTATAAATGTTCAGATAGTGTTAAAGAGAAGACACATCTAGTGCCACTGTTACGAGGAGTGAGTCATAGAGAACTATTTTATTAATTTGCTTTAATTTCCTGATAAGTTCCATAAATCTATGCAAAGTTGTATGAATTACTTTCCAAACAGTACAGAATTCATTAATCCAGCATTTAGCAACTATGCTAATTATTGAGAAAAGTTAAGGACTGATAGTCATTTTAATGAAAAAAATAATAAGGGGGATGATATTTAAAAGTCACAAATAATTCCTAAAATGAAATAATGGATAAAATGCTATGATTATAAATGATATAAAGAGTATATACTTTAACTCAAGAGAAATGAAAACACCATGTTCACACAAAAACTTGCATATAAACTTCACAGCAGCAGCTATTATTCATAATAGCCAAAAAGTAGAAACAATACAAATGTTCATCAATTAATGGCTGGATAATAAAATCCTCACGATCGAATATTATTTGGTAATAAAAAGGATTGAAGTACTGATACATGTTCCACTACAGGTGAACCTTAAAAACATTATGCAGAGTGAAACAAGCCTCTTACAAAGGCCATACATTGCATGACTGCATTTATATAAAATGTCTAGCACAGGCCAATTCATAGACAGAGAAAGTAGATTAGTGGTTGCCTCACTGTAGGAAAATAAGGGATGACTGCTAAAGGTATGGAATTTCTTTTTGGGGTGATGAAAAAGCTGTAAAGTTGATTGCAGTATTGGTTGCACAACTCTGTGAATATGCTAAAAACCACTGACATATACTGTAAGTGGGTAAATTGTATGGTTTGTGAATTATAGTTAATAAAGCTGTAACCAAAAAAAAGGAGTATATACTTAGAGTAAAATAGAAATGTGCTAGTTTTATGACCTTGAAATAATTATAAAACTGTTTGAGATACATTATTTTTTAATTTGTAAAAAATGAGTAAATGCCTGACAAACTGAGTTACTGTGAGACTTAAATTACATGAGGCTATGGTCATACATGAAGTGTCAGTCAAATTATTAGTGGGCTTTTTTATTTGTTATTTAATCTCACAGCAACGACATGAGGGAAGTATCATTATGCCCACTTTTAAGAAGTATTGAAATATATTGCATTATTTTTGTATGACAAAGTATGCTGAATACTAAACAAAAGAAATGTGTTTATATTTATCATGGCTCATATCCCATTACAGGAACAATGTCATGTAAAAATTTACAATGTTAATTATTTCATTATAATCATGTCAATTATCTAATGGAGAAGTAAAAGTGATATGAAAGCATCTAATAGGAAACCTAATCTAGTCTAGTATGTCCAGAAAGACTTCTTCATTTCCAATTTGATTTGTGATAGATAAATTGGAGTTAGACCATAATAAGAAAATGTATAACAGTAATAACAGTATGTGAATTTTCTGAAAGCGGTATGGGCTGAGTTTTCTGAGAACTGAAATTTGATCATTCTGCTTTGATGTTGGTAAGCAATGGGAAAAAAGCTCTGGATGCCTTTGGGGAGTTAGTAAGAGGCCAGTTTATGTTATAGGATATATAATTTATAATATAGGATATAGACCTCTATTACAAAGGCAACAAGAAGTCGTAGAAGAATCATCAATGGGAAAATGACATGATCAGAACTGGACTGTTACTTCTTTTTCAATTATGGCAACAGAAGTGTGTGTTGAGTGAGGGGGCAGCAGTAATGGTTCTGAGCCCTCAACCACCACTGCCCCAAAGATAGTGTGGACAACTGTCTCCTGTGGCATCTTTCCATTTCGTGACTGCCTCTGAGAAGAAAAGGGAGGCTGCTTCATACTTTATTTATACCCACTGAAACCACAATAGTGGAAAAATGAGCAACATATTCAATACTTGAAGCAACTTCAATTATGAGGGCTGTGTAAAATCTAAGTCATCTATAAATTAAACCTTCTCCTACATAATCTCATGCCCTATTTTCTACAGTAAGGCTGCATAGTGGTTCTTCCCTCTCTTCTTGTTGTTGAGATAGTCTTTTCTTCCACACTATTCATGAATAATTCTTTCAGCTTAAAGTTTTTACTCACTATAACATTTAATAAATTTTATTTTCCCACATGTCGGCCACATGAAACACATCTTATTTTTATTAGTATATATGCCATACACAAAATATTTCCAAGCATGGTTGACAGTAGAGAGAGACTCTTACAGGGTACATTTTCCGTATGAATTATGATCTAAACCACTTTTCCGATTTTAACACAATGCCTTCCCTTCCTGAATATATCTATCAGTATTTTTCATGAGAGACACTAAAGTGACCTGGAAAATAAGTAAGTAGCTTTTAGAGTACCCGGATAATAATAGTCTATTAATTCCTTTGGAAACGTTTTTTTTCTTAAATGAGGCATCCTAATTCAGAAAGATATGATACTTAAGCAGCCATCTGAAACAAAAATACACGTTTCCCTGGTATATTAAAGGATGGTTATTTTCCAGAGAGAAGAGAGAATGTAGAGAACAACATATAATAGACTGTGCAGACAGAAGAGCAAGAAGCTTCACTGTCTTGTTTGTCATCACAGAAGAGCAAAAGAATCAGAGCTGAGCAAGCATGTAAAAACACTGCTCTTGCAGTGTGTTTAAAAATCATTTAACTGGTTTTATTTGTTTACAGAATTGTGATTATTAATATATATGTTTATTTCTATATTATTATTTTGTGTTATTTATAGCACACATTTCCCTTTTTCATTTTTCTCATTTTCTTCCTTCCATTTACCTAGTTTTCTATAGTTTTACGTCTAATTTTGTTCTTTTAATGGTTACCCTTATAAATTGAGCACACTTTCAGGCGATTATCTTTCTACTCAACAAGCAGTATTTCTGCCCTGCAAACCGGTTCATCTGTACCATTCTTCTAGATTCCACATATATGCATTAATATATGATATCTGATTTTCTCTTTCTGACTTACTTCACTCTGTATGACAGTCTCTAGATCCATCCACGTCTCTACAAATGACCTAACACAGATGTAGAGAACAAACGTATGGACACCAAACAGGCAAAGTGGTGGTGGGGGTAATGGTGGTGGGATGAATTGGGAGATTGGGATTGACATATATACACTAATATGTATAAAATAGATAACTAATAACCTGCTGTATAAAAAATAAAATAAAATTCAAAAACAACAACAGTATTAATAAATAAGAATATTTTAACTTAAATTTCATTCATCCTTAGTGTCCATACTATTGCTGCCTGAAACTCAGTTCTCGTTTTATTAATGTCTTCAATATATTTTTGTCATTCAGTTATTTTTTATGATTGTCCATGTATTTACCATTTATTTCCTCTATAATACTTAATTTCCCTTTCTTCCTTTAATTTCTTTCTCTCTTAAATTTATCCTTGCTATTTCTCTCATTGAGTAACTGTTGGTAGCAAACTTTCTCAGTTTGTCTGTCTTAATGTTTTTTCTTATTATTGGAGACAGTTGAGCTAGATGTAAAACTGCAATATGACATTTATTTTATCTCAGTCTTTGAAAGATACAATTTTATGTGTTTTGTTGTTGTTACGAAAAGTTTTTTTCACTTTAATATTTTATCTTTTGTAGGTAACTTATTTTTTTTTCCTTTGGATACTCTTAAAATCATAAAATCTTTTTGCCTGTAATAATTTCTATTTTATTACATATTTATAAGTATTATTTTACTTTCATGGATTTTTTTGTTGTTTTTGTTGTTATCAGTGTTCAATCAATTAGGACATTTATCTATTCCAGAAAACTTCAGTCATTATGTATTTAAATATTATTTATTCCCATTCTTTCTACTTTCTTGTTTTGAATCTCCTAAAAGACCCACAATGGCTTCCTTATTTTATCGTCATGTCCCTTAATCTCCTTTTTAAAAAAATTCTATTCCAATCTCTGTGTTGTATTCTGAATGCTTTCCACAATTGTATTTACAATGACAATTCCAACCACGTCTAATTTTTAACTCGTTGTCTTCCTACTAAATTTGATTTTTAAGTTAACTATTTGGTTATATCTATCTTAGAATTTTATTATTTCATACTGAAGTAAAATCTGTTTACTTATTGTATATTACTCATATAACATAGTTGTAAATTTTCAAATCTTTTCTCTTATACCTCTGACTCTATATATGTTAGAACTATTTCCATTTGTATATTGTTTATGGAACTAATTTTCTAAAAGATTGGCTTCTGTTTTTAATTTATATTATTTGAATTACATATTGGTACAAAACAAATTCTAGACTGAAATAGATTTAAAGCAATTCTTAGAAAGATATTTTCATTTTCTTTCTCCCTCCCCCTCCGCCTTCCCTCCCTCCCTTCCTTTCTTCCTTGATTCTTTTCTTCCTTTTTTTCTTTTTTCCTCATGCTATGTGCCATTGGGGTTTTACCAGCTTGGAATTGGTTTGTAAAATAATTATTCACCTTGGAAATTCTTACCTTTATGCTCAATATACATTTGGACTCTATGCCATTATGTGATATATTTTGGTTGTTAATTCCTAACAAGTTTTTAATATATGTGTGTGCGTGCATGCGTGCACGCACACGTGTGTATTTTCATCCGCTGTTGCATGCTATGGCTAACTTACTTTAGTTTTTAAGGACCTATGTTATTTCATTTATTTATTTATTTATTTGATTACTGATCTTTAGTTCCTTTGGTAATAAGTGTGAAACTTCCGGAACCTTGGCTTTATGCAGTGATCTTACTTCTGGCTACTGAGCTTTCTTGAGTCTAAACACAATTCTCCTGACTTTCTGTCTCAAATTTCAGCCATTGGTCATTAATATGGAATCCAAACCATCACACTCCTTTGCTTCAAGGCCTGTTGTCTCTGGATTTAATGTCTTCTTGAGCAAACCAAGTCTGTGATGCATTTAATAACTATTTTATAATAGATGAGTTAGTATACTCAGAATTTTCATGTTTCTAATAAATATTTATTTTGATCAGGCTCTGACGTTTCCAAAATTGGAAGCGACTGCTATATTTCTTTGCTCACTACATAAATTTAAAAAATGTGTCTAAAATAAAGTTGAATTAAGTTTTTCAATATTGTGAGTAGACACTTGCTGTATATACCATTGCTTTTGTCTTTTATTTTTCTGCTCATAGTTATGAAGTGAACTGGAAGTTTATTTCTTTATTAAAAAATCTCTAATATTTTCCACACAGGCTGGTTAACAGGCTTATCAATCTTCAGTTTTAGCTGAGTCTATGCCTAGAATTTGAATATTATGTTTAAATGACAAAAAATGAATGACAGCTGAATTATTTATCAGGACTGTAGGAGTTTAAGTCAAGTTTTCAAGGATTTATCACATACAAATGCTACACTAAATCCTAGGTCTTCTTCTAAAAAGTAAATATAGATTATTTTAAGATGCTATTCATAGGAAACTGACGTGTTTAAAAATTTTCTGTTCCTTAAAACTATTATTTGAACTATAAAAAACTCAGGGGGAAAATAATTTATTATTGAAATACTGACAATCTTAGCAACCTGGCACTTCTTTTTTTTGTTGTTTTTTTTTTTCGGTACGTGGGCCTCTCACTGTTGTGGCCTCTCCTGTTGCGGAGCACAGGCTCCGGACGCGCAGGCTCAGCGGCCATGGCTCACGGGCCCAGCCACTCCGCGGCATGTGGGATCCTCCCGGACCGGGGCACAAACCCGTGTCCCCTGCATCGGCAGGCGGACTCTCAACCACTGCGCCACCAGGGAAGCCCAACCTGGCACTTCTTAAATGAAGTTTTAAGAAAATTGTATCTCCATCAATATACTCTCTATCAATCCAGAAAGCATGGGTAAAAAATATAATGTGAAAACATGCAATTCTCAAGGGGCTACCTTAACAGTAGGGATTTTGGAGAGTGTACTGTTTTTCTTGAGATTTTCTTGGCATAAAAGATACTAAAGTCGGGCACCCCTGGTGGCGCAGTGGTTGAGAGTCCGCCTGCCGATGCAGGGGACACAGGCTCGTGCCCCGGTCCGGGAAGATCCCACATGCTGCAGAGCGGCTGGGCCCGTGAGCCATGGCCGCTGAGCCTGAGTGTCCGGAGCCTGTGCTACGCAACGGGAGAGGCCACAACAGTGAGAGGCCCGTGTACCGGAAAAAAAAAAAAAAAAAAAAAAAAGATACTAAAGTCATTTTGTTCTTTTCAACAATATTACTCCATGTCTACTCATAGCACAGCACATTAGCTTGTCAAGAAAAATCATCACCTAGCAGATCCAAATATGTTTATAACACTTTTATGGGTTCCTTCTAATGGATGCATGTCATCAAGAAAAACCATTTTGATATAACGTTTATGCTACACAATGATGTTTCATAGTCTATATGAGATTTTCCATTTACAAGAGTTAGAGAAATTTACATATAAAGTGGGATAGTCCAAAAAGTGCCACATCATTAAGTTAAAACATAGCACAACATATCCATTAGTTTAAAATTCTGTTGCATTTCTTTTCTTTTTTTTTTTTTCTGGTATGCGGGCCTCTCACTGTTGTGTCCTCTCCTGTTGCGGAGCACAGGCTGCGGACGCGCAGGCTCAGCGGCCATGGCTCACGGGCCCAGCTGCTCCGCGGCATGTGGGATCTTTCCGGACTGGGACACCAACCCCAGGAGGGCTCTCAACCACTGCGCTACCAGGGAAGCCCTGTTGCATTTCTTTAGTTAAGCAATTTCTGCATGCTATCATATTTCCACAGATAAGTACGGGAAAACAAGAAGCCATAAGAATGATTATTTGAGATACATAGGGTGTTTTTTTTGTTTTTTTTTTTTACGGTACGCGGGCCTCTCACTGTTGTGGCCTCTCCTGTTGTGGAGCACAGGCTCCGGACGCGCAGACTCAGCGGCCATGGCTCACGGGCCCAGCTGCTCCGCGGCATGTGGGATCCTCCCGGACCGGGGCACAAACCCACGTCCCCTGCATTGGCAGGCGGACTCTCAACCACTGTGCCACCAGGGAAGCCCCACAGGTTTGTTTTTTAAGGTACTGTGTTTTTTTCCCTTAATGTTCCCAGAGCTTTTATCAGCTATGCCTAAAAAGCTTCTCTGCTCTCTGTCCTTCCACACCATGTTAGTAATGGGACTAGCACCTTGTTGTAACATACTGCAGCCTGGGAAAGATACATCCTTCTCCAAAAAGTCATCACCCTGGATGTTCACTAGAAAATTTTGTGATCTTTTACTTTATCCAGAATATAAATTTGTTCAAACGAGAAATAACCTGGGAATGACACTGGATTCAGTCTTATTGATTCAGCACAGTAACAAATCTGGATAACAGGGAATACACTTGTTCCCTCCTCATTACTCACAAAATATTTGCATCTTGAAATGGCCAGTTAGAATATTTTATTCAGGCATGGTTTTTCATGTCACAGCTCCTTTAAGAATCCACAGGGAGTCTAAAGGAAATGTCTATGCATTTGTATTAAACATTGTGAAACCAAAGATTCCCAGTATGGTCTCTGGAGTGTCACACACCCTGCTCCTGAGATAAATTTCATCACTTTCTTACTTCTCTAAATGGACAAGTTACTGGAGAAAATGTTAGTTTTTATGGATGTATTCCTCGGTTTTCTTAGTTTACTTAAACTTTTACTTACCTAAGTTACTGACACACATGTTTTAAATTCTTCTATTCCTTTGTCTAGTGATTTTACACAATGCTCTCCTGACTACTAATGGGTCATATATATACAAATGTTTATAATATAAATGTAACAAAAATGTCCCAGTTATATACAATGAAAACTAAAATTTATTGCTCTGAGAAACTAAAAAGGCCAAAATAAATGGTGAGATGTACCATATTTATGAGTTAGAAGACTCAAGAGGTTAAAATGTCTCTTCTCTCCAAGTTGATTTTGATTCCAATCATAAGCAGTCTCTGTGTGTGTGAGTGTGTGAATGGTAATATAATTCTATTTTTCATGTGAAAATGAGAAGTGCCCAGAAAAAAACAAGGAAACCTTGAAAAAGAAGAAAATAATAGGTAAGCATATATCACCACATTTAAAATCTAACTATAAAGATATACTGGCATAAGCACAGTCAAAAGATAGGTTGAATAGGCATTCCAGAAAATTCCATATATATTGGCCAGACTTGCGGCAAAATGGCCATTGCAGTTCACCGGGGAAATGATGGTCTTTTTAGGAAATGGTCCTAAGTGAAAGTGAATCTCTATATGAAAAAATTTACTTTGACCTTATTTTTCAAAGAAGGGAAATGCTTATTGGAGTGGGGGGACAAGGGGACATCACTCTTTCTCTGACATCTCCTATTGTAACTTCATGATTTATGAGTAAGGATGCTGGTCCACCACTGTCAAATGAGTTTCCAGTTCTCCACATTGCTGTAGTTGAGGGCTCAGACTTGGCCCCATCATTGGGGGTATCCTGTGTCTCTGGCTGCAGTGGGAAAGGTATGCAGAATCTGCAGGCATCTCTAGGTGGCCCAGGGGCTATGGGCGAAAGCTGCTTGTACACCTAACGACTCTTGCTGTTGGTGACCTCTGAAACCTCTGCATCCTCAAACACTGTGATTAGCAGTGAGCTGGACGAGTGTTGACACATTAGCAATGAGAGGCTACTGCACATCCAGGTGCTACAGATTGACTACAGCAGTGTGTTCTCCCTAAACCGAGCTAAATCACCACTCCAATCAAACAGCTTGATCACACACTTATTGGCTTTCTGCAGTCTCCCTCTGCCAGCCCATCCATCTTCCTCTTCTTCCTCGTTTGCTGGTGGCAGAAGTGGGCAGATGGCCTTTTGCTGGTGGCCACAATGATGGAGCAATCCATGCCGTGGGTATCTGAGTGGGTCTTCCAGGCTTCCTCAGCCAGATGCTCCCTGTCCTTGTAACTCTTCTCCAACAGACACTGCGGAAGGGCATCCAGTTTGTTCCTGGTCTGGGACATCTTCAATTCTTACTTCTCTACTTTCACCTTCACCGGGAATTTAGTTTGGGTCTCACTACACACAAAAATTAAGCTCAGATGCTATAAATATTCATAGAGTGGTAAAACTTAGAGAAAAGAAGGAAGAATACATGACCAGGGTACAAAAACATTCGTTAAATACATCACAGAAATCAATAACCGTAAAAGTAAAGATGGATAGTTTGCTCATCACTAAAATTGATAACTTCTATCAACCAAAAATCACAAAAGAAGGAACAAGCCAGAAACAGAGAAAATATTTGCAGTGCAAATATCTAAGTAAGTTCTCCTATGTGGATTTTTTTAATCCCATAAATTAATAAGACAAAGTATAAATAATCTGAGAGATAATAATAATAAATGAGGATATCAAAGACTCCTAAGAATAAAAAAAGTTGTTTCGGCGCAGTACTTATCAAGTAAGTGCATATCAAACTATAAGAAGGACAGACACACACACTGGAATTATAATTAAACGGTGATAATAATAAGTGTTGGATAAAATGTGAAGTCAGAGGGAATCATAATTTTCTAGATGGAAGTAAAGATTGATACAATAAGTTTTGAACACTCTTTGACAATACTGTTAAAACTAAACAAACACCTATTTTATGACCCAGCATTTATACTCATAGGTATGTGCGCAAAGGAAATGAGTGCCAATGTCCACACATACACACACACACAAAGTGAAATTATTTTCATAGCATTTCATGCATAACAGTTAAAAAACAAAAACAACCCAGTGTCCATTAGTGGTAGAATGTATTACTAAATTATGAAATACCCATAAAACACAATGCCTCACAGTAATTTAAAAAAGCAGAAACACACACAAAAATAACTTCTTACACACAACAACACACAAAAAAGTAAGCACAAATAATATATACTCCATGATGCCATACATATATAGTTCAAAAACAGTCAAGATTACTTTGTGGTGTTAGAACCGCCTTTGTTGGGGACCTACTGACTGAAAAAAAGATTAAAGGATGCTAGAAAAATCTTGATAAGGGTTATGATAAAACAAATGTATATTTATGTAAAAAGTCATCTAGCTACAGTTATTTTAGTGCTTTTTATCTATCTCAAAGTTTTTAGTAAATAGATCATAGCAGCTTTTCTTCTAATATATTCATTTAATGGTAAAAATTTTATGTTGGTTACAGTAAATGGTGTAAAACCTGCAGCTTATACTGACACTTCAAGTTGCAATTCCTAATCAAGGTTATTATTTTTATAATCATTGTTTAAAATTTCATATATCACTAAGACATTTACACGGGTTAATTGTAGCTTTTCTTTCTGTACATCATCAAGTACATACACCCTAGAAGACACCAGAGAAAGAGCTTGAAAAATATATTTTTCAAATGCCATAAATAAATAAATACTATCTATTTAATATAGTTAAAAATATCAGTGACTAGTGAGTCAACAGTCAAAATCTAGGGGAAAAAAATCTAGAGGCTTAAAAACAATCTTTGCAATCTTTTAAAATATCAATGCCAGTATTTGATTCCAACTTTAAAACACTTGCAGTGTATACATTTGAATAAGGTAGACACCATAGGATATGTTTTACCAGGTGGCAGTTAGAATTGCTTTTGAATGTATCCATGGTTTAAATACTTGAAGAAAAACACACATATTAATATCTACTCAGCAAATATCTAAGATCTACAAAATGATCGAACACTATAGATGTTAATCTTTTACAAGTAGCGAAAAAGATCCCCCAAATACAAGAAAAACATTGGCATTATATAAAAAGAAATGAGATGAACAACAATTCTAAGTATGTTTGCACATCCAAAGATGGGACTGCCTACAAACCTACCCAACGTAATACTCCCATCTCAAATATTTATAACATTTTATATTTGGATTAACTGCTTAAAGGAGATTTTAAATTGTAGATGGCATGTAACCACAAGTAAGAATAAAAATAGACCCCAAATAACAATACACTCTTATAATTTATTCTTCTCAACAAATAAAAATGAATGCCTTTTACTTGGTTTTTATGCCTAACCATTTCTTGGTTTTCATGCTTAACCATTTTTATGTCTAACCATTTAAGTAAAGATCATTGTTTTAAGTCATTTATTCAAGTATCAATAGCAGGATACTTGAATATGTGATGCCTAGTTAAATGATAAAAGGTAACTTATCTAATATATATAAAATAGATAACTAATAAGAACCTGCTGTATAAAAAATTAAGTAAAATAAAATTCAAATAGAAGAAAAAAAGGTAAAATATGTTTTATTAGAAAACAGAACAATTAAATAGCCACTCATGTGAAAAGCTACAAATAGCTCTCAGGTAACCTGGTAGAATGTTACCTTAAACTATAAGTACATATTAAACTAGCAGTAAGAAATGGTTTTCAAAACTGAGCAGAATATAAACCAAAATAGCAGTTATCTATGGGTGGTAAAATTATGGGAGACTTTTTCTTTTTCTTTTTTTTAATATACATTTTTTCCAGTTGTCCACATTGAATACAAATGCCTCTGAGACAAAAAGCACCATGATCACATGGACAGCAACCACAGGAAAAAATATTGGCATAAACACAGTTGTCTCTATATCAAAGGCTCTTTCAAATATATGAGATTTAGTAGTAAAATATAACCCTATAGGAACAGTGATTATTAAACCAGTGAGAAACAGAAGCAGCTTCAGATAGAAACTCTCATATGTGAAAAGTTTGCAGCATGTTCAGCGCTGCTTTGTCACAGTTCAAGCTGGTTTCACTGGGCCAGCAGTGGGCAGGTCAGAAGTACCCACCTGCCTTTATGATCTAATGGATGGTACACATGAAACGCTATTGAGATATTGAGATTTGGACGTTTTACCTTCTTGAAGGGATAATTTAAGTTTCTCATGTCCTGAAAACATAATAGAGATTTTCAGCAGAAATTTTTTTTTTCAGCAGAAAATTTTTGATGGAAGAAATTTTTGCATATTGGCGTATGGGGAAGCCATTCTGGCTTATACATAATTTCACCTGAAGTTTATGTGAAATAGAACAGCCTGACTTGTGGCCTGTCAAACATACATTGTACATCTGCTTTAATCATTAAAGTAAAGAATGTCCACTTTGAAGATAGAAAATGCCTCCCTTCCTATGACAACAATGTTGCCATGCCTTCAAAGATAAGGTTCCCTTCCCAGATGCCAGGCTCATGAGACTTTCTGTGTACATGCTAATCTGTAACTATACACCTCTGTTGAAACCTGAAGGAACGTACCCCTGTCATGTTTGATGAAAGTTTTTTGTTCTAATAAGGTATAAAACTGTACTGAAAACCATGCTTGTCTGGAGCAGTTTCTTCCTTGGTAGAGGCTGCACTCCTGAGCTAGTCCTCAGTTTGGCTTGAATAAAACTCTATTCTATTTCTTAGTATAGATTCTTTACTGATTATTTGTGTCAACATTGCAATATCTAAAAGAGATTCAATATCTAAAAACAAATCAAATGGGAATTTTAGAATTTAAAATGAAATTAGGATTTCAATATATCCTTTTAAAAGCAGGCTAGACCCAATGTAAGATTATTGAATTGAACACACAGAAATAAAGAGAAGAGATAAATAAAGAGAATGGATAGTGCAGAAAAAAACGGGGGGGGGGAAGAAATATGTGAGAAGCATAAGAAATTCTAAAATATGTATAATTTAAGTGGAAATATTTGAAGAAACACTAGCTAAACATTTTCTAAAAATCATAATAGACATTAACCCCCAGATTCCTGAAGTACAATAAAACTAATAAAAAGAAAATCACACCTAGGCACATCTTAATACAGCTGCTGAAATCCAAAGAAATTAAAAAAAAAATGCTTTGCATGAGAAACACTTTTTTTTTTTAATGGGGACACAGAAAATGTGAGATTAGAATAGACATAAAATCTATATCACACAAATAACAACCAAATAAATCTTTGATTACATACTGATATTTGACAGAGTAGGCTTTAGATTAAAAATTGCTAGTGCTAAAGAGGGATGAAATGTATTTATATTTAATTTTGTAATATAATGTATCTACAACAATGCCAAAGTAGAGTAGATGTTCATTATTTGCTGTTTCTATGCCTGAGTATAATACATACACTAAAGTAAAAATCATCCAGTTTTGTGGGCATATTGTTTGTTTATTTTGTTCAAAAAGTAACCAGTACTATATTGGAGATAGAATTTTCACTTGTGCTTTTGAAAGTAATCTAAAGTAATCTACTCCACGAAGGACACTGATATACACTTACAGATATGCTGAAATAGTATTTACAATTGCCCCTAAACCAAAATCCTAGAAACAATATTAATAACTAGAAATATAGGTTGAATTAGACAAATTCTGTAGTTTCAAGATAGCCTTACAATGGAAAACCATAGAATAATAAAGCGAAGTTGAAGATATATATTGAGCATCATCTTGCTTATCTAAAACACATTCTCACTTTTGAATACGTCTAAAATATATTTGCAATTTTATTTGCATCTATGTATAATCTGTGCATATGTATGGAAGGATACATAAAATATGTTGCGCTTACCTCTGAGTAGTTGGACTGCGAAACTGCTTGAGAGTGGTAAAAAGAGAATCTTTATTTTCTTCCTATTCCCTTTGAAACTTTGTATAATTTTGCTTTGCTATGATTTGTGTGTGTGTGTGTGTGTTGATGTTTCAAAGAACATTTTTTCCTTCATAGAAAAATAGAAACATGCTGTTTTTAAAAAAGATTGCCAACACACACACGCGCGTGCGCACACACACACACACACACACACACACGGTAAAAAAGTGTTCCACAACACTCGCATTATCAGGATTACAGTGAATTGGTTTATCCATTTTGGATAGAATGCTACACTAAGCATATGTCACTGTTTCCCACAGCATTATGAAATTACAACTGTACTTTGCCAAAAAAAGCCAGATGGTCATGATGTACCAATTGCTTATACTGACTATTGTGCCACATTTCAAGCCTGAAATAAGGCTGAAATAGGATGCAAAATACCACCAATTTCCCAGAGCAGATTGTTAGAAGATATTGGCCAATATGAATTTCCAGGCATCATCTCCACCTTGCACATTTCATTGGATGTTTAAAAAAATAGTAAAATAATAAAGCAATTCTATGCCTAGAAGGAATAAGCAGCATTTAATATTTATTCTATATCTTCAATGAATGGTATGGAATTGTCCCTTAGATGACAATCGTATTTTCATAACACTTTGTGGGTGCTTGTGAAATCTGCCTCAGTCTTCCAGAGAAAACCTAACTTATTTGATCTATTTGGATTTCAGTTCTCATCCTTAAAAGAACCATCTCAACTAAAATTAAAAAAAATAATGTAAAATCATGTTTAAATGCTCAACTTCAAACTACCATATGAAATAAACCATACACTTATAAAATGTAAAGGTTATTTAATGATTAAAATACACAAAAATGTAGGAAAAATAATTTTCCTTAACACCCACCTGACTCTTCTTAAATATCTCATCCAAAGAATGCTTATAAGAAAGTGAACTTCTCCCTCAAGATAGTACTGAACCAGGACTTCATTCTTGCTGATCTACATTTTCAGTTGTGTGTTTTACATGGTAAGTCACAGGGATGCAAAGATTGCAAAGCATCAACTAAAAAACCAAAATTCAAGCTGGCACAGCAACACTCTACTACACCTTACCACCGTCACTCATTTTATATACAACCTTTCTTCTCTTTAATGATTTTGCTTTCCAAATCCTAAACCTCAAAACTATACCACTGATGCTTTCTTGCATGTTCTCTAGGCTCATAAATCAGAAGTAGTGTTTACCTCTTTTAGATTTTTGATCCTGAAAATTTGGAGTTTACTTAATATTTGCTTGGCTGCATTTTCTTGCTTTGTATACATTCAAACAGTAAATTTTTTTTTTACGGCCAGTATCTTGAAAAATTCTAATAACGTTTAAAAATCAAATAAAATATAGTTTTAATTAAATTGTGATTATTTTACTTTTCTTTTCCTAGGCAAAGTGCTAATAATAAAATTGTAAGAAACATTTCACTAAAATGAAAAATGTTTTAAATTATTTCATATTATGTAAAATATTGACATCAGGACTACATAGAAGTGTCATTAGGTCCGTAAGATTTATAATCAAGGCTTCAGGAGATATTTGGTTTTCTTCTGATTTCTCTGTCTCTCATTTTGCAGGGGAGGGCAGCTTAGGGTCTAGCTGCCTTTACTTTATATTTAAAAATTACATGTTTAAATCAACTCAACACTTGATAAAATATTTGTTAGCATTTCCTTAGGTTTATTTTTCTTAACTCATATTTAGCTAATTTTAAGAAACCATATTATGTTTTTATACTCAAGATTTAAAATTTTGTATAAAATTGATAACTTTAATACTTTAACCAAATTTTAGTGTCCCTGTACTTTGGTAAATATATGACTAACTTAAAAATTTTTTAAGTAACTCCTAATTTTTTGTTGTTTTGGCTTAAAGGTAACATCTATTACTCACTAAATATTTATAAATACAGAAGTAGAGAAGAAATGGCAGTATCTTTTATAACCTCACCACAGACAAACACATTAACAGATAATTTTCTTCATAGTCTCTCCATAGTCTAGGATCCAGAAAATGCAATAAATCTTTCTGTGCCTGAAAAGCACTATTCACATTTCTTTCAGAACAAATAAGATATTTGAATGGGTACCATGAAGTGGCTTCAAAAGGTATTTAGAATAGGATGATAGGATAAACATTATAGGAGACAGGTTTCAGCTTGGTTTCAGAGGAATCTCTTTGCTGTATTAAACTGGATCAGCGTATATTATAGCTACATTGCTGAAATCTGTATCTTTGATAGAGTCCAGTACCTTTAATTTTCCCCTTCCTGGGCGTGTCACGTATTTTAGAAAAAAATCAAGTTTCTTTACTTGATTTAATATGTAAAAAAGTATTGCCCTTGCTGTCAAACACTTTATATTTTGTAAGTATAATTAATAGGTTATACCAATCTGTTTAACCATAAGATTAAATAAAAACCACATATCATGGGAAGCACATACAAAAATTTAAAATATTATGAATTCTACATTTATAACTAAAAGAACTGCTTTTAAGTTATTCAGCAAATAAGCAGATTGTTTAGTAATTCAAATAAAAATATATCACACGAAGTTTCAGAAACAATTTGAAGAATTACATGTAATCCTCTAACATTTCTGTAGTATTTAAATAAAGCTTCTCATAGAATTAACATTACATACTAAACCATTAAAGATTTTCTTTCTCTAATGTTGCCTCAGTTTTCTTATTTTTGTTTGCATTTATTTCTAGAAATATTATATACATGGTTCCCTTTTCATTTTAGATAATTTGTGATCTAAAAGTTAAATTTTAGGTTACTAAGAAACTTTAAAGGGATTATGTAAATTTTTTTCATAGATCATTGTAATTTATTAAAAGAACATGTTTTTAAGTGTTATTATGATACAAATCATAACCATAAAATTCACCTATTTAAAATGTATTATTCAATCTTTTATTAGTACGTTGGGAGAGTTGTGAACATATCACCACAATCTAATTCTGGGGAATTTCATCAGCTCCCCAAAAAACTCTGTAAACATTAGTAGTCACTTCCCATTCTACCTTACCCACTTTACCCCCATCTTTAGCTCTAGGCAACCAATATACTTTATCTATAGATTTGCCTATTCTGAACATTTCATACGAATGGAATCACATACGGTCCTCTGTGACTCACTTCTTTCATTTAGCATAGTATTTCACAATTTATCCATGTTGTAGCATGTATCAGTACTTGTTCCTTACTTTGGTGCTATGTACACCTACATACTGGACAAAACTCAACGAATGGCCAGACATGGAAAAGCTTTTACATAGCACTATCAGTGTTCATTATTCCACTAATGTAACGGAGTTTAAGTAAAACTTGTTTATGCACATATTACATTCATTTCTCTTTTATAATTTACCATTTATAGATATTTATTTTGCCTCATTCATTTTTAGCTTTCCATGAATTTTGATTACATATTACATATATGTCCTGTATTATCAATGTACTATTTTATTGTTATGATCGGCCAAAAAAGGCAAAGCAAATAAAGCAAACTAAAAATTTCAACATATAAACTACACAAGAAGTAAAACAAATTTTAAAAAATTAAAAATCATGTGTAAATAGTAAAATGATTATTAACTTTCAGAGGCAGCAATTATTTGCTGATTATGGATTTGATTTATATTATATTTATTTAAATATTTAATTATATACAATCTTATTTCAAGCAAGATGAATAAGGGTAATAACCTGAACAGATTTTTTCTCAATATAACAGGGAAAGATTTAGAGATAAGGAAGGAAGGAAGGAAGGAAGGGAGGAAGGGAGGAAGGAGGAGGAGGGAAAACAGAAAGGAGCAAAGGGGGAAAGACAAGAGGGAGGGGAGGAAAGCAGGGGAGACAGAAGAAAGCAGAAAAGGCTGGGAAAAAGGAAGAGAAAAAAATGGAAGGAAGAAGACCTTACATGGGTGACTCAGCTATATCTTTAAACATTAGGAAAGATGTGGAAAGCTAAGTGACAAAATTAATATCAGCTACATTAAAGGTTTTAGAAAAGAGTAGAAACAGATTGTCATTTGTTTCATGTTTTAAAATTTATTTTATCATGTTGTATTAAAAAATATCTGCCCAACTTGTTTTCTTTATCTTTCATTATGTATATATTCATCTGGAAAAAGGCATATAATATTTATCCAAGACTAGATATCACTAACAAGATTTATCTAAGACTAAATATCACTAAAAATTGATATTTTTCTAATGTATTTGTATAAATATATATTATTTAACCTTTTAAATATTTATTAAGTGTTTTTAATCTTATTTGTCCTATTTATTTGTTTCAGACAAATTGTATTGAAGTTGTTTTTTGTGGAACTGTATTTCTGTGAGTTTCCTGAGTTATTTTAATAATTATAATTGCATATTTTTGAAGATAGTTTATCTGGTACACACATAATCATGACTTGTATGTTTCTGCAATTTTATTCATTTCAATTTACATAAAATGCCTCATATAATATTTAATATTTATTGTCTTCAATGCTATTTGATATAATATTAATATTTATTGATATTATAATTATACAACTTTGATAATTATTAAACAAATTTTGAAATTATGGGTAAAATTTCTTAAGACTGTATTTCATCATATATAAGGCATCACTATGCTATGCACTATGCAGTCTTATTTCATCTATCACTAAGAGAGCAAAAACACTGCCAGTAAAACTGTATGAAAATGATTTCTCATTCCTGCATTTTTCTTAAATAACATTGTCTTCTGGACCATCGAAGGCATTTGTGAAGCATCATTCTTCCCCCCCACAAAGTGGTACAGAAGTATAATTAACAAATAAAAATTATATATATTTAAGGTATACCACTTTATGTTTTGATTTACTTATACATTGTGAAGTAATCATAACAATTGAGCTAATTAACATATTCATCACCTCACACAGTGAACATTGTCTTTTTTCTTTTTTTTCCCATGGTGCTGAGAACACTTAAGATCTAACCACTTAGCAAATTTCAAATATCCAATATAGTATTGTTAACTATAGTCACATTGCTGTACATTAGATCTTCAGACCTTATTAATCTTGCATAACTGAAACTTTGTACCCCTTGATCAACAGGTCCCTGTTTCCATACTCTAGTCCTTGGCAACCACCATTCTATTCTGTTTCTGTGAGTCTGACAATTTAATATTTCACACATAAATGAGATAATGCAGTATTTGTTCTTCTCTCTCTGACTACTTATTTCACTTAGCATAATGTCCTACAGTTGACCATTCTCCAGATGATGAAAATTTTATCTGTGTTGCCACAAATGGCAGGATTTCCTTCTTTTTAAAGAATGAAAAGTATTCCATCTCATGTATATACCACATTTTCTTTATCCACACATCCGTTGATGGCTGTTTAGTTTGTTTCCATATCTTAGCGCTTGTGAATAATGCTACAATGAACATGGAGTGCAGATATTTCTTCGAAGAACTGATTTCATTTCCTTCGGATATATACCCAGAAGTGGAGTTGCTGGATCATATGGTAGTTCTATTTATAAATTTTCCAGGAATCTCCATACTGTTTTCCATAATGACTGTGCCAATTTACACTCCCACCAACAGCATAAAAATGTTCCATTTTCTCCGTATGTTAGAATGATATCTACATTCTAACAGGTGTAAGATGATACCTCATTGTGGTTTTGATTTGCATTTCCCAATGATTGGTGATGTTCAGCTCCTTTTCATATAACTCTTTGACATTTGTATTTCTTTTGAGAAATGTCTGTTTAGGTCCTTTGCTCATTTTTAAGTCAGACTATTTGCTTGTATATTTTGGATATTAAACCCTTACAGATATATGGTTTGCAAATATTTTCTCCCATTCCATAGGTTGCCTTTTCACCCTTTTGACTGTTTCCTTTGCTGTGCAGAAGATTTTTAGTTTGATGCAATCCTGCTTGACATTTTTTGCTTTTGTTGCCGTTGCTTTTAGAGTCATATCCAAAAAAATAATTGACCAGACTCATGTCAAGAAGCTTTTTCACCATATCTTCTTCCAGTACTTTTACTGTTTCAGGCTTCATGTTTACATCTTTAATCAATTTTGAGTTGATTTTTGTATATGGTATGAGATAAGGGCTTAGTTTCAGTCTTATCCATGTGGATAACCAGTTTTCCATCATAATTTATTGAAGAGGTAATCTTTCCCCATTGTATGTTCTTGGCACACAGTTCTGAAGATGAATTGATCATAAATTTATGGATTTATTTCTGGGTTCTCTCTTCTGTTCAATTGGCCTATATGTCTGTTTTTAAGCCAATCTATACTGTTTTGCTTGCTGTAACTTTGTAATTTATTTTGAAGTCAGAAAGTGTAATGCCTCCAACTTTGCTCTTGCTGCTCAACATTGCTTTGATTACTTTGGGTCTTTTGTGGCTACGTATGATTTTTAGGATTGTCTTTTTTATTTCTGTAAAGGGATTTTGATACAGATTGCATTGAATCTGTAGATCATTTTGGGTAGTATAGACATTTTGACAATATTCATTTTTCCATGAACATGGAATGTCTTTAAATTTATCTGTGTCTTCTTTAGTTTTCTTTATTAATATTTTATAATTTTCAGTGAACAACATTTACGGTTAGGTTTATTCCTAAGTTATTTTGTTCATTATTTTGCTATATTGAATGGGATTGTTTTCTTAAATTCTTTTTTGGATAGTTCATTGTCTGCATATAAAAATGACTGGTGTTTGTAAGTTACTTTTGATCCTGCAATATTACTAAATTCATTTATTAGTACTAGCAGTTATCTTGTTGTGTCTCTAGGATTTTCTACATATATCTGCAAACAGAGGTAATTTTACTTCTTCTTTTCTGAATTGGATGCCTTCTTTTTCTTGTCCAATTCATCTGGCTAAGAATTCCAGTACTATACAAATAGAAGTGGCAACAGTGGGCAACCTTGCTTTGTACTATCTTAGAGGAAAAGCTTTCATGTTTTTTCCCCATTGATTATGATGTTAGCTGTGGGCTTTTCATATATGGACTATTGTGCTGAGGTGCATTCCTTCTATACCGATTTTGTTAAGAGTTTAAAAAAAAATTATCATTAATAAATGTTAAATTTTGTCAAAACTTTTTCCTGCATCTATCGAGATAATCATTTTTTTTCATTCTGTTAACGTTGTGGGTATAATGTATCATTTCTTAGAAAAGCTCTCCAGTACTGTTTCAAACATTTTCTTCAAATCTTGACAACCCTTACCCAAGTGTTAAGACTGGTTGTAATACTATGGAATGAAAATTAGGTGACAACTTAATTAAATGTAAGTGGAATCATTGATGCATATATTTCAGTCGAGGTGAGGAAACAGAAATAGACATAAGCTATTTTACATATGTTCAGGCAATGTCAACAAGAATGGCTATAATGAGTAATCATTTAATTTGTCTTGGTTTGGGAAGTTTTTCAATACAAAAAAAATATAATGTCTTAAAGTTCATAAAATACAGAACATGAAACATGCCATTAAATGGGTAACATCTATGCAAACCAATTATCTGTACAAGGGTTAATGTTTTTGCTTATGTTTAGCTTATATACTGACTAAACCTATTTGGCATTTTATATCATTTTTAAGCAGACTTCTATCAAATTGTAAATAAAGTAATTTCAAACCCACAATGTGGATTTCTTGTCTAAAAAAAAATTAATACTGCAGACTTCTGTGGTATTCTTCCTATATTCCCCAACAAGACCAAGGCCCCATTCCTCCATCTTCTAGGAATGTTGACGGATTACAATTTTAATCTAAGTCCTTCTCCGGGAACTGCCTTCAGTCTCTTTATCAGGGTAGCCTGCAGCCCATAAGCGTTTAAGCACAATGTTTGCTTTACCACAAAATATAAAGCTGATTTATCTCCTCTCTTCCACACGGGGGACACATTTTAAAACTGATAACATCCAAGAGCAAAATAACTCTTGAAATAGAACTAGAAATCCATATATGATGCACAAGCCAAACTTGGATTCAATTATTCCAGTGGGAAGACATAAAAATGCCTATTTCAGAAATGGCATATACAGAACAGATGTTTTGATAACAGTTATCAAACAGATTTCATGTTTATAGTACAGAAAAGTATTAGCTGCTACTGGCTAAAACAAATAAAAAGACCAAATATGCCATAGCACTTGAATAAAAGTAAATCTACACATTTATTTTCCTTTAACTTTAGAATCTGCATGTTGCATACTGCCTGCTCTAACTGATCATGAAAAACTCAAATCTAGAACCTCCTGGCACAGCTATTCAATACTTCCACCCCTACACCAAATAATTATGAGTATTTGTAAAGCTTAATTACAGGACATTTTCTATTTAAAGTCTGAGTTAATGCACAATTAAATATAAATTTATTAGTTACTAAAATTTGCTTATTTATAATGAAAATATAAAGAAATTGTAGCACATATTATAAATCACATCATTTACTGCCTCACTCTAATAATTAGTTACCAATAGCGTTATTTTTCCAGGGAGGATTGAGAAGTACATGCATATTTCAAAGGTCAAGTAGAAAAATTATCTATAATTATGTGCAGGGAAGCATAGTGTTCTACATCAATTTAAATAATTTCAGCTGATTTACCTTTTATTCTTTATGGCATGAAGTGTTGTTTGTTTTGTTCCCTACATAGCTCATATATATAACAGTATCTAAAAGTTTTATCTCCCTGATTTCCTCCATACAGGTTCACCTATCAGCTTTTGGGAAATTAGTATGAAACTGAATATAAACTAAGTTTATTAATGAGGTAAGTGATCAGTCTCAGGCGTTGATTAACAATGGATGTTTCAGTTGTACTACAGATTTGCCTGTACTTTTAATGAAGTTTAATAAAACTGCATCAGTTAACTACTGTTATATAAAACCACCCAACACTCCTGGCTTGTAACAACACTCATTTATTTTTTCTAATGCATCTGCTTGTCACTGGGGGTTTGCTGCTTAAGGCAGGTCTTGGCTGGGGCAGTTCAGTTGTGGTGGTTCTGCTGCCCATGGCTTTCCTCTTCCTGGGTCCATGATCCTCTCATGGTGATGTCAAAAGTGCAACCAAGCTAGTGAAAACGCATAAGACTTTTTCAGACCTCAGCTTGGATTTAGTGCATTAAAAATTCAACTACTTGCACTTACCATTGTCCTTAGCAAGACATTGGGCCAAACCCAATGCCAAGGGACTCTGCCCACAATGAGGCTATAACAAGGCTATGGATACAGGGAGGAATGAAGGATCAGAGTCAAGAATCCCACCCACCACACATACACACAAACCACAACAGAACAAACTATCAGTACTCCACTGTTATAGTTTTTATTTATTTTTTAATGCAATGGAGAATAGAGGGCTTTTTCTACACTGGTATTAGTTACGCATTTTATAATCTTAGGAGTACAAACTCTTCCCTAAGAACATAAGTACTTGAAACCCAGATAATAGACATTTATCTTATTTTTGATGATGAAAGAAGAGACTGTGAACCCTCTTATTGTCCTAAAATCTACCCAAGTTCATTATTCATTCAATAAAATTATTGGAGCTCTCTACGCGATCAGCATTTACTAAAACATGGGAATACAAAGGTTTATAGAGTGGATATTCTTGCCGTCTCATATAGGACAGTCTAGGGAAGTTTATATGGCATAAAAGATAACGCGAAGTATAGATAAGAGAGTAAGGGCAGCTATGTCCCAGCTTCAGCGTGAAGTAGTTAGGAAAGATATGTTAAACATTTATCACATTTGGGTTTTAGAAACAGAATATTTCAATACAAATCTAAAGATAGATAAACAATACTAGTAACTACAATAAGCAAGGTGAGAACTATAATGGTGTGTTTTACAGCTATAGCACTGAGTAGGAGAGAAATGGACAGTTTGATCATCATATAAGGGGCAGAATCAACATGAGTTTGTGACTGATTAGAAAGAGGAATGGAGGAGTAAAAGTCAAGTATAGCGCTAGTATTTAAACGCAAATAACATAAGAGAAATCAGTAGAAAAGCAGGTTTAGGAGAAAGGTGGTAAGATGATGAGAGATTATTTGATGATATAGATGATAATTTAATATTTCTTAATGGATTTTCAAGTAGATGTTTTCATAACCCATCAGACATATGGATTTGGAACTTATGAGTATAATTGGGAATGAGACTCATAGAACTGTGTACAAAGGTAGTAGAAGCCAAGAAAAATTGGATGAAATGCAAGAGCTGTGTACCAATTGAGATGAGAAAGGGAGACTGAGAAAATCCCAAGGACCACCAAATGAAAGGCACAGACAGAAGTTGTGAATATGGTTCCTAAAACAAGGATAGGAGAAATAGAGAGGATATAGTGATGTTTAGTTTTATGTTTCAGTTTATCCATAGGTCCTCTTGCCCTGCACTCAGCTGAGATCAAAGAAGAAGACAAAAAGTTAACTTCTATTTGCTAGAAAATCAATTAAACCAATTTTCTAATTAACTTTCAATGACTTTTAGCTATCAAATCTTCCCTCCTTTGATAGATACTTAGGAGTCCCCAGTTGTGCTGGAATTTCAGAATCTCTTTGGATCAGTGTTAAAACCATGAGCCACTGTGACATATATTCTGCCAGCCTGTGGTGTGGGCACTGGAGCAGCTAGTGTATCCTTGTCATTGACCAATTACTCTCTACCTTAGGTAGGTAGATTCTACGTAAGGTAGAATCTCAGGGTAAATTATTTTCTTCCCTCAACTTTATTGAGATACAATTGACAAATACAATTGTACATATTTAAAATGTACAACGTGATGTTTTGATATACGTATACATTGTGAAATGATAAGCACAATCAAGTTAATTAACACGTTCATCACCTCAAGGAGTTACCTGTTGTGTTTGCATGGTGAGAATGCTTAAAATCTACTCTATTATCAAATTTCGAGTATATAAATACAGCATTATTACCTAGAGTCACCATGCTGTGCATTAGACCCCCAGAACTTATTTATTTTATAACTGAAAGTTTGTACCCTGTGACCAACATCTCTTCATTTCCCTGACTCCCCAGTTCCTAGCAATCACTCTGTTTCTATGAGTTAAACTTCTTTTTAGATTCCACATAAGAGTGAGATGACACAGAATTTGTCTTTCTCTGCCTTGTCTATTTAACTTATCATAATGTCCTCCAGGTTTACCTACACTGTTGCAATAGGCAAGATTTCCTTCTTTCTCGTGGCTGAATAATATTCAATTCATATCCTAAAGAAATCACTGCAGCACCAATACCAAGGTGCTTTCTCCTTATGTTTTCTTCTGGGAATTTTATGGTTTCAGGTTAAAAATTTTAATCCATTTCAAGTTAATTTTTCTAGGTGGTGTAAGATAAGGGTCTAGTTTCATTCTTTCACATGTGGATATTCAGTTTTCCCAACACCATTTACTGAAGAGGGTCCTTTCCTCATTGTGTGTTCCTGATACCCTTGTCAAAGATTAATTGACTGTATAAGTGTGGATTTATTGTTGGTCTAGTATGTTCAAGAATTTGAAGAATATTATTAAAATGTCCATATGACCCAAGGAAATCTACATATTCCACACAATCCCTACCAAAACTGCAATGGCATTTTTCACAGAAATAGAAGAAAAAAAAAAAACAACAACAAAAACTCTTACAGTTTAATGGAACCACAAAAGACACCCCAATAGCCAAAGCAAACTTGAGAAAGACAAACAAAGCTTGGAGGTATCACATTTTCTGATTTCAAACTATATTACAATGCTCAGGGTAAATTCTAAGCTTTTAAAGGCAACAGATTTCCACAGAAAGTTTGAGACATTTGAAAATAAAAAGTAATTACTGTAGTAGTCACATATCTTGAAATTCCTCATGTTTCTATGTCTATTAGCTGTCTGGTTATATTCAGGGCACTCTGTTGATTCTAGCTAAATTCCACATTATATTTCACTCTGATAAATGATGGAATTTGGGGCATTCACATTCACCTCATTCTGAGCATATCGTAGTGATATTCCTTGCAAGAGTCCAACTGGCTACATGCTAAACCCGATACCAAGGAAGGAACTGCATCTATTGACAAGTTCTTCATTACAGGGAAAATAATTAGCTTAAACACATCAGTTAAGCCACTCAGCAACAAATTAGCTTGGTTTTGTAAACAGATAATATATTAACAATATTATTTTCAAATGCTGTGAATTTTCTTCAGGGTCTAATCTAATGGGCTCCTTAACTGATTTTAATTATTGATGGCCACACATGGTTTTTCTTCCCTTTACTGCCATAGTTCACTCCTGTATTGTACTGCCTACTGGAGTCTCATTGACAAGTCTAGAAAAAAATTGTTAAGTATAAATATCTTCTAGTTCCCAATTCAAGTTACCATATACCTATATTGCACTACCAGTCCTGGGGAACTCTGTCCAGGTCCTGATTTTTGTCTGTCCTCATGCCTACTTTCCCACACCCTAAATATCTAAACTGAACAACAGGGAACCTGCTTATTGAAGTGCTGCAAGTAAGAACATTTTTAAACATTTTTTTCTTACTATGTATTTTCTATCTACATCTTTGGGCTCTGACTTTTAAATTTCATATTGTATACATTTTCCCTTCCGTGTCAAGTATGACAGATGAATCAACTTGGTATCAGAGGAATTTTTCAAAACTCCTAACCATCTTCTTGAGGGAGGAAGCTGTATCATGCTTCCTATTCACAGGCATAATCTAAAGAAATATAATCTTCTCTGCTACAGATTTCAATCATACCTGGATTTATTTAGTGAGTGCTTTCTATTTTCCAGGCACTGTTCTTTTATTTTACATGACCTATCCTATTAAATTCACGCAATAGCTCTATATATTTGGCATTTTCCCCAAATTTTACAGAAGTACCTAATACACATGAAAGTTAAATCACTTGCTAAATGTAATGAAGTTAATAGTCAGTGGAAGCAGAATTTGAAACATATATTACCATCTCAACTAATATGTAACAGTGCCTCTTCCTACATTTAAACAAAAATATTTTTTTGCGTTGATTACTTCAGAATCTTTTAGAAAATTACACTTAGACTATGGACCTTGTCTCTTATTTATCATTATAAATTGGGTCACTACTGATTTTTAATTCATGTACTCTATATCCCTTTTATTTTTTATATTTTTAAAAAATAATTGAGATATATTTTTTATATCCTTCCAATTTATCAAGATATTATCTTCTTAGCAAATCTTTCAAATAGAGGTCAGCCAAGCTCTTTGAAAAATTCAGTATCATGCCATATGCACACAGTACATTTACTTATACAAATGTTCAAGAATGCTAGATAAATAACACTTATTTGTATTCTTAAGTTAACATTGATGCAAAAACTATTGCTTTATCTTCATCAGTGCTGTTAATAAGATGTCTTTAAAAACATGTATACGTGTAACTGAATCACTTTGTTGCATACCTGAAACTACTACAACATTGTTAATCAACAATGTTGATTAACAATATAAATAGTTAAAAAATATCATAAAATAAATAAAAATTCCTCCTTTAAAAAAAAATCACATTGAAAAGACCATGACAAATTATTGTTGAAGTTCTTAAGGATGGAGATGGCGAGGTGGATAATAGAAATGTCAGAAAGGTTATCTTTTCATTGTTAGAAAATTATTTATGCAATTTATCAAATATGCAGTGAATACTTACTCTACCTATTTATCTGACTGAAAAAATAGTCTCCTAAAGTACATTTAACTTGTTCATATTTTTTTGATTATTGAATGTTTGGATATTTTTTTATTACCTAATTTAGTTATGTTTATATGTTGTGCTTTTCCCCCTCATCGATTAGATCAATTATTTTTTCTTGATTCTGTGTTCTTTTGCTGTGTTGGTTTGGAATTATAGATTATATTTCTCCAAAATACACTTTCATTCTTATCTCCACATCCCTCCAACTTTTAAGTTATATTGATCTAAATTATAGGTTTATAACCTTTTATTTCTTCATATCAGAAAAATAATGTGCACATCACACACACGTAGAGAAATTTACTTCTTCACCACAGCTTTTTGCATTTTGTTTTTTTAATCAATTTTAGTTCCATCCTCATGAAGAATATCTTAAAATTATTATTTTTTCCAGAAGAATTGGTGAAGAGTAAATTCTCTATTGTCTTGTGTGCGTTATAGTTTTTATTTCTGTGGCTGTTTTAAAAATACTAAGTCTTCCTTAATTCTTCTTCTGTGATTCCTATTAGACATATAGCTTGGGCTTCACATCCTAATCTCCAGGCTCCTGAAGTCTTTCATATTCTGGTGTTTCACCTCTCTGTGCTGCATTCAATGCAATTCTCTGACATGGGGGATTATGTTTTCATAGGGTTTTAATGACACATTTGAGTTTTTGCTCACATTTGGTGGGCTTACTTTTGTGTGAAAATCTTTTCTAATATGAGCTTTTGGAGAATCATTAGTCAAGAAATAATTTTATATTTAAAAAATTAGTTTCTGGCAGGGGGTCAGGTAGCATTTATTCTCACACAATGTGAACCATGTAAATTCAAACCCCAAAACACCATGAAGCCCAGTGTTTTTAAATGATCTGGAGATCCACAGCTGAGGGATGAAAAGATAATACATTGATTGTCATATTTTACCTCTGTGATAGTAGAGTTTTTGTTTTAGTTTTTCTAATCTAACATGTCATTAGAAGTATAGTTTCAGAGTGAGTATTTAATTGCAATTTGCTGCTTTTACAAGGAGTCAAAAATTTCTCAACTTTCATAGCTTTACATTTTTTATTATTTTTAAAGATATTATTGATGTGGTCTCTCACATTGCCAGAACAAAAAATAACCTGGTCAATTTCTCATATAATTATTGCTCTATCAATATTAACATATGCTTAGATAAAATTAATTTAAAAATTATTAGAACTTTATCTTATTCTACACACATTCATATTAGCACAACACTATACTTTGAAATAAAGTCTTCTTTTTTTAGAAATTGAAAATACTATAATCTGTATAATTAATTCACAAAAATGTTCCCTTGTTATATGAGATTAAGCTCTAGTCAGTTTTTTCTTATAATAATTTACTGACTGTTTACACTTTGTGGAAATACATTCTCGTTAAGCTTGCAGCAATAACGTTTTCAAAATGCTATGGATTTTATTTTATGCAGAAATAAAACTTCTTAAATTAACTTCAGCTTATAATGATTTCTGTGTGCATTTTTTCACTGTGTAAACATGCTAGAGAATTAATGAACAGTGAGAGTGCTTGTGGGTTCCATCCAAATACTACCGATTGTTCACACAATTGATAAATTGAGAAATTACTCTTGAGAACTGTATATTACACTGAAAATACAGATGTGAAAAATCCAAACCCAGCCCCTGATCTCACAGAATATTTGAACATAATTTTTTTAATGTCATATGAACACCATTTATTTTCCCTCAATCAAGGTGAGAATACTATTATTTCTCAAATAAGAGGTGTAACCCCAACAGAGAGAATGTATTCTGCTTAAAAAAATTTTGATCTGTGAGTCACAGAGAAACTGTGCCCAAGATTTTTAAAGTTCCTGTCTAATGCAATAAGAATGGTATTTGAAATAGTGTGTCACTCCTGAAATGCAAAGAAAATTGGAATTTTACAAGTCTGGCTCTATGAAGAAAGAATGAAAGGAAGGAAGGAAGGGAAGGAAAGGAGGAAGGGAAGAAGGATCTATTATTTAATGGATTGGGCACTATATTCAAAAAAGAGCAAAACAGCCAGTTAGTTGAAAGCCCTAGTAAATGAAGAAAGACCCTAGTTGTCAGGATAAGAAAATATTTCTTATAGGAATAAACTAACAAGAAATCTGAGAAGAGGGGATTGGCTCTTGATTTCTTTCTACTTTTGAATATACAAATCATTGTTTTACAACTAGCAGTCACAGAGAGAAAAAATCTAGTTACTTACTACAGCGTATTAATTTTTAAACCTACCATTCATGTTATAGTAATATAGCCTAGGTAACCTAAATGATGTAGTTTTGAAACATGAAGGGAGTAGCTATAAGGACATTACTCACTGCACTATTTCCAGTGTATCTGAAGCAACCATATTCTACTGTTATATTTCTAGCACACGGCAGAGGGCTCTAGTAGTATTGACTATAGAATTGAACACTGTGTTCATAACTTGAGCAGAATATAGAAACAGATATTTATTAAACACATTAGAATATAAAAATAAAATGAAAAAGGAGAAGTTATTTAAATTGATGAGTTTGTTCAACTCATCAATTTTTTGTGTGTGTTTTGTGTTTTTCTACAGGTTTTTGTTTTGTTTTGTTGTTTTTAGAATTGTATTAAGCCTGCTCAGGTTTGCTTTTTTGCCAGCAAAAAAGCAAACCAGAGCTTTTGTTTAACCTCTGGAAAGTAATGATGAAAGAGACTGTTGATTCCTCCCTAAATCATTTTTGCAATAATATCATTAAAAGCATCATTATTATAGTAAAAATAACAATCTTATTCTCAAAGTAGATGGGATTATAGCTCATAAATAAAACATAACTACTGAAAAATTGATATGCATAAGGCACTGGGCTAACCACTGAAATGAGACAATTATGATAAAATACAGTGTCTTTTCTGGTTCAGTATAAATAAAAATAAAAATGTAAGACAAGATAGAGCAAGTGTCATGAAAGATAAAACTAAAGCAAGGCACTTTGACAGTTCAATTGAGAAGAATCACATAAATTGCTTACTTAGGTGGATAAATGGGGAGAATTAGGGTGCAGAGCTTTGTAGGCAGAGTAAAAAGCCTCTACCAGGCACAGCACTAGGGGAGTCAGGAAAACTACCCAGGGAATTACAGATGCTCAGAAGAGTAGTGTTCAAAAAGATAGTAAGAAAGACATAAGCATTGTGAGTTACAGTGGATTAATTTCATCAATAATGTATAAACACCTTGATGAATTGTTTTACTTAAAATCAGGTAGGCTTCAGTATGGCTCCTGCTAAAACCAGAAGAAGACTCAAAATCCTACGTATGTCAAGTATCTTAAAGTCATCAGGCAGCCATGTGTTGATATATCCACATAGTTAATTAAGTTCAATAAATATTGATAGCATTATATATGTAAGAACCTCTACTGGAATATACAGAAATCATTTTTATTGGATCTGATAGAATTTAACAATTGTTTAAATATTTTTGCTTTGCTGTAGCATCACAGTTTGATACCATAAACCTCATGAATATTCAGTAAGTTTCCATTATATTTTTCCCTAAAATACATGATGGATTTCTAGTAGAGAAAGCAAAACCAAAAAGCCTTCTGTATATTTTACTGGCTAAGTTTTGACAAGAAAGTGCCATGGAACCCTTAATCCATTTAAATTTATTATTATTACTAATATGTTTTAAAAGGCCAATTGCACTGTGCTTTCAGCTGAACAAGTTCATTGTTTATCTCTTGAGATGGGTTTTTCAAATTAGTCTCTCAAAATATGCATGGGACACAATATCTTAAATATTTCAATTAAAGCCACACTATCCAACAAGTTTTTTTTTTTTTCCATAGCTTAGGCCTACCATAGAGTTCTTATAAATGAAGTGCCTCCTCCAATGCCAACTTGTCCTCTAGGACTCCTGAATGATTTCAAAGATTCCACAGTAATAGAAATCTTTAATATTCCTTCCTGGGTGAGAGTAAAGGCCTCCTCCAGTGTTGCTGATGAGTATCCTTTTCAGCTTGGAAGCAAACCCTGTCCACTGACGTGAAGATCACTGCGAACTCTTGGAAAAGAGCTCCCTCTAGTGCCACTATTTGGACTTTCACCTAGGAACAGCACATTCTCTGATAAAGACAGCTGTCTGGGTGCTCTATAGGACTCCCCACTAGTGGCCCATATGAAACACCAGAGGATAATTACCAGTGGTATTTGGCCACTTTATCATCACTGTCACTGTCTTCAAGGCTATCCAGGTCCCATTATCTCTCTTCTTAAAGGCATTTCATCCACATTCGGATTTGGTAGAGGTGAAAAAGTAAAGACATGACAAACTAAGTAGGTGGCAAAATCTGCTTCTCATCATATCCAGACATCTGGCCTAACAATGTGTCATTTAATTCAGTGACACAGTGTGCAGATGCTGAGCTATCCAACAGTCTTTATCCTGTGTGATACAAAGGTAATATTTCTTAAGTTTTTGAAAAAGAACAGAAAATAGAATTCTAATGTCATGAACCAAATGTTAGCTCCAAAAAGGCAATGGCCAGTTAGGAAGTGCTACACATCTTAAATCCAGACTATACAGGTGGAGTCTTTAGGCAGACACTTGAAGTAAGCAGTGACCCAATATTTCTTTTCTGGAAAAATGACTATAGATAGCTGCTTTTAGCATCAGCTTTGTCAGCAAGAAACCTGAAAAAAAGTTGGTAGTAGTATTGTTCTTTCTCTGAGGAGGTCTTATGAGTCTTCTCATTTGCCACCATCTCCATCAGTATCTATTTGTCATCTCATTGAACCTACCCTGGTAGATTAGCCTCATTTGGCAGTACAGCTTAGCCATAGAGCAAGCAGTGATAACACTGATATGGTTTCTCCTTTGCCTCCTCCCCTGGAAGATGCCATATCATCTGACTGGTAAAGAACTACACAACTGCCTTCCACTTGCTAATGTGGTCACAGCTAACCCTATTTTAACTACACAGGAGGATGTTATGATCCACTGAAGGTTTTATTCAGGAATGCACAAGCCAAATTCAGTGTTATAGGTTCATGTCTTTTTCAGTGACATATCCAACTGGCCCAGTGTAGCTGCTATCTTTAGACAATCAAGTCAGTCAAAGCAAAATAAAAAGTTCTGAGAAATAATAAAGATAATAAAGCTGCATAATTACATCATTCCCATAACTTATTTCTACACCCCAATCCTTGAAAGCTTTTCAATAGTATCTCCACCTTCTCTCCTCTCACATTCAATTGGAAATCACATCTGCACTGTAACTTTCAAGACATTTTCCCCTTCTGAATTAAACATGTTTTATTGCTTATTAAAACTTTCCATGAGACCACTGTATTGAGGGTGATAAGGAATGTATTACGTCCATATAATACTATGTTTCTTTGTCCATTTCTGTATTTTAGTAGTAGTTTGTAGCCTGATGGGAAGAAATATATACAAGTGGGCCAAACTGATATACTATTCTCTGTTCTGAACCTTTAAATGTTGGCAATTTTTCTCCTACAGCATAAACAAAGCCTAGAATAGAATAATAATTCCAACATAATCTAGGAGAGTATACTCCCTGAACTACTGATATGGCTTAAAATATATTCCACTTGCAAGCTATTCTCAGATTCATAGTATTATCAAAATTTTGTAAGTTTAATAAAAATACTAGATACATTGATTATACTTATTTTTATTTTTCAATTTTTATTGAGATATGATTGACATATGACATACTAGTTTCAGGTGTACAACATAATGATTCAATATTTGTATGTATTGCAAAATGATTACCACAATAAGTCTCTACTTATTTTTAAATATCATTCACGCAATAAGGTTTTCTGGAACAATAGATGGAGTACCATTCTAATGATCCACAATTGGCAAAATGAATATACTATAAATTCTTATTCCATAAAGTTAATCATCTACATATGCTATGTGATCCTAAAACATTACTTCATATCAAATTTTAAAGTAACATTTCTTAACTAAAAAAATTAAAACCGTAGTAGTGTAACTGAGCAGGACGTTATTGGAGCCTTCCTGGGACAGACCTCCCTGCCGCCATGTCCTCTACCTGCCTCTACCACGTACAAAAAAAAAAAAAAAAAAAACCTGGGGAGTTGGGAATTGGTTCCTTGGGACATGAGTCCACTTCCTCCCCCAGGTTGCCGGCTTCCCGAATAAAGCTGTCTTTCTTTTTACCCAACACTTGTCTCTCAGTATTGGATCCTTGAGCAACTAGCAACCAAACCTGAGTTCGGTAATAGTAGGTCACTTTATAGCGTGTTGTACATGTTAAATGGTCTTCCCAAGTACCTCGGAGGTGGTTTATATTACTCTACCAATTTTAAAAATGAGAAAGTTAAGGCACAGAAGGGTATCTTACTCATGGTCACTAAATTGGAAATTTCTAGAGCTGACAGCTAAATATACATAGTCTGGTTTGATTACTTGCTGACTGTACAGTATGTTATTCTAGTTTTAATTATGTAGATCAAGTAAGCAATAATGTTCAGCCATATATGGGATAATTTTCCCAATACTTAATTTTCAAACTTCTCACATTGCCAACATTGTTTTTAATACAAATATTTTGGTTAATATTTTTATTTATTTTTTGCGGTAAGCAGGCCCCCCACTGCTGTGGCCTCTCCCGTTGCGAAGCACAGGCTCCAGATGCGCAGGCTCAGCGGCCATGGCTCACGGGCCCAGCCGCTCCGCGGCATGTGGGATCTTCCCGGACCGGGGCACGAACCCGTGTCCCCTGCATCGGCAGGCGGACTCTCAACCACTGCGCCACCAGGGAAGCCCCTGTTTAATATTTTTTAATGATTATTTATACCTTTTAACTGTGCTATAGACAAAGAAAATAATTGCAGTGTAATATACTGCTATTACAGGGCCACAGGTGGCCTTCTACAACGTGGAACCCAGGGATACAGAGGGCTGACTGTATATTTGTTGAAAATAATCTGTGTATAAGTGGATCCATGCAGTTCAAACCCCTGGTATTCAAGGGCCAACTGAACTTAAGTTTCAAGATCAGAGTCACTGTAATAAACATAGTAACATGTTAATAATTTGAATGTATTAAATTTTTAATCCAAAATATTTAAGATTGCAGAGAAAAGAAAGGGAGATAAACAAAATGGTAACGGAATTTTCCATGCTTATTTTTTTGTTCCAGTTTGAAAATGATTTAGAAACCGTGCAAGGATTCATAGACTGTAGATATGCTTTATGACAGATGAATAAGCATAGATTCTGTAGTTGGCATGCCTGCTACTTTAATAAGCTCTCTTCAGTGACAGTCTTTCATAACCTTGGGTGAAATAAACCATTGTAAGGCACTACCTTATGCAGCACACTAAAACCTATAATAAGGCTATATCATTTGGGAAGGCGATATTAACTCAAGAAACACAGTAAGATCAATTTGTGGTGGCCATGAAAATCTGCCACTTAAGTCTTCGCGTGATTCATCGATAGTCCTAGCCATTAGTCCTGTGGATCCACCAATACATTCCACACACTCCTCCCCTGGGATACTCCCTAGGGAAAAATACATATCCTCACTGGGACTCTTGGAATCAAGAGATACAAATGACAGAACAGATGTACATGATAGAAATACAATTAGAAAAGTATTGAAAGGAGGAAGCAGATTCTTAGAAGTCAACTTACTCCCTGTAAGTATATACCTTGCTTGCATTAAAATTTTTAAAAAATCATGGGAGATTATACATTTGTTTTTATAAAATTAAGAGATTTCTTTATTGAGGATGAAATAATAGAACATCCCTATCTGCGCTGTTAAGAGTTCTAAATAAAATAAAAAAGTGTTGTTCTTTATATAAAAGTTTTTAAAGATTACTAATGAATAGAGGTAAAGAGTTGTTACAAATGAACACTTTTCTCTACCTGCTACAAAAAAAGTAAATTCTCAGAAAATTGCTTTATAAATCAAATATTTATCAGCTGATGTTAGGGTGCCTACGGCTGGATACATTTCCTAAATTGATCACATTCATAGTAGTTGTATCTCCTAAGCACAGGTGGCTAGATAGTGAGTTCCAGTGAACATCACCGGCCTTGCCTGCAGCACATATATGTAGCCTGAGCAGGCTTCAGATTCCTCCCGGTGCTCTTACCCTGAGCACGACCAAATATTATCCTTAGATCACTGTCTCCCATAGAGCCTAGAGGATCAGTTTAGTGTTCTTTTGGGTGTTTTTCCAGATGTTTCCTTGAGCCCTGAAAAATCGTGCATTCATTCTGAAATGAAAATAGAGTTGAAATGAAGTTTAAAAAAAAGAAACAAGTCAAAGCCTTTTCTCTTTCCATATATTGTTGAACTGAACTTCTCCCATTTTGGTCTCCTTTTTGTCCTGGGATTATATTAAAAACTGTCTGGTGATAAAGTGAAAAAGTGAGAGGTCTTGATCACCCACATTTTAGGGTATAAAAAGGAGGATACATGATCTTAATAACTATAGATAAATTTAGTAAATAATATTAGTCTTATTCTTTTGGACAAAAAATTCACCTTTAGTATTAAAACAACTGTAATTAATTTTATTTGCTTTCCTTTGAATACATGCTCTTTTTATATATTTTAAGCATCAAATCATAATGCAATGTATGCGTTAAAATTGTTCATCTACTTATGTTCCCACTTATTCCACTGTCCACTTCACTTTATAGATAACCACTATCTTCATTTAGTCTTCAGGGTTTTCAAAATTTAGATATAATCAAACATATATAATAATATTTTATATACAGTTTTCTACATTTTGATTATAAAAGGTAATAAATATAGCAGAGTCTATAGTGTCTTGGCTGATTTTATCCTTTAAAGTGTTGGCAGAGACCAGAGAATATGCTGCCGCCACAGGGTGCCTGAAGAGAGTTTAATGGAGAGAGTGTTTTAGAGGTGGATTAGTCAGGTTCTCCTGAGAAACAGAAGCAATAGGAGATAGATAGATAGATACATAGATAGATAGATAGATAGATAATATATGAGAAGATTTATTGTAGGAATTGGTTCACACAGTTATGGAGGCCAAGAGTCCAATGATCTGGAGTCTGCAAGACTGAGAAACAAACCAGGAAAGCCTGCGATGTAATTCAGTCCCAGTCTGAAGGTCTGAGAAGGGTGGCGGGCAATGGTGTAGTCCTATTCTCAGTTTAAGAACCTGAGAACTAAGAGCACCAGTATATGAGGGAAGGGGAAGATGGATGTCTCGGCTCAAGCAGAGAGACAGAGAGAGAGAGACAGAGAGAGACAGAGACACAGAGAGAGAGAATTTGCCCTTTCTCCTCCTTTTTGCTCTATTCAGTTCCTTAATGGACTGGATGGTGCCTGTGTGGGTGAGGGCAGATCTTCTGTACACAATCTGCTGCTTCAAATGCTGATCTCTTCCTGAGACACCCTCACCAATACGTGCAGAAATGATGTTTTACCAGCTGCCTGGGCATCCATTATCCCAGTCTGGTTGATACACAAAATTAACCATAACAAAAGGTACTGACAAGAGTTAAGAGCATCCACAAGAGATGGAAAAGTACCCAAAGCTAGAAACATTGGGAAACTGTTACCCTTGCAGGACATTTATTAGGTTCTGTTCAAAATGTCCATGAGCATATTTGGTCCACACCAAATGCTAATGGATATGATCAAATAGGGCCAAATGTCTTATGGACATTTTGGATAGAACCAAATGTCTGCTAACCACTGTTACCACTGATAGGTCTGAGGGGAGAGAGCTGTTTCTAGAACCCAGGTGTAGGAGCCATAGTTTTTGGTAGGAACCCACTGGAAAACATGCGTGCAGAAGAGAAGGAATCAGGATAACAAATACTTATTTCTCCCCCCACCATCCAATATTCTGCACGTACCTCCAATTAGACAAACCCAGACAAAACTTAGAGGAAAAAGGAGCAGAGTAGATTCAGTTCATCTAAAAACAAACTCAGAAGATTATATCATTAACTTTCTTTCATAGCAGAAAGAAAGCAGGTCTTTCATAGCATGAATTTCAGCAGTTGTAGACTGGCTGAGGACATAAGTTTTGGAGACAAGACAAAAGTTGGTTCAAGCTCCAACTCTCAAACAAATTACGTGATTTCAGACAAGCCATTTAACCTCCATAAAACTTGATATCCTCTACTGAAACCACTTTATGGTTATTTTAATGAAAACAGTAGATGAAGCACAAATATTAGCCTAGAATATGTAAGGTTGCAAGAAACAATTACATGACTCTAATGAAAATTATACACACAAATATATATATAATGTATGTAAATATATATGCATATATATATATTATCCTAATATAAAATAAGAAGTTAGAAGGTACAATTTGCTAATTTGATGACACTGGTTTAACAATTTGACCATAGGGCCTGTTTAATATCTCTGATTTTCTTGGCCTTTCCCTTATGGCTGACATAATTCTAGCTGTCATAACCACACTCAGTTCAGGAAAAGAATGATGGGGAAAAAGGGGTGGGTACAACGGATTCTGCTTCTATCTCATTGTCTGGATCTTTATAACAACTGTTCTGCTATCTAGGGGTGCTTGGATAAAGTAGTATTCCCTGCTTCAGGGTCTACAGTAGAGGCAAAGAAGGTAGTAGAAGGTTGGAAATGGATGTCAGGTAAGCAAAAGCAGAGTGCATATTTAAACAGAAAATCCATTAACTCAGTTTATAATGTATAATGGGCATTGATATTTGCCAACTAATGCTATTATCATTATTATCTTGCGTGAATATTATATAATCAATTCATTAACACTCTAATTTCGACATTTATTCTTTTAGTTAAAATATCTCATAAATATTTGTACATCAGACATGCTTATATTTAATTCATTAGAATAAATCCATACAAGTAAAAAGTAAAATAATCTGAGATATACACATAAAGTTAAACTTATATATAGAGATCTTATATATGTATATTTATATATATAAATAAATTTACATATATGTAAATTTAGTAGTATGTGAAGTTCTAGCTTTATACCTACTGCTGAATTTACATCCAGAAAAATTTACCCCCTTGAAATATTATTAATAAATGTGTTATTTTCTCTCATTAAGGAATATTTATTTTTTCAGTCTGTTTTTATTTTATTTCAAGCTATTCCAACTTTTATTTTAATTCTGTGCAAGTCTGAGTACTCCAACCAATTGCTCTGAACTTCTGCATGTATTTGATGGAAGATTAAAACATTTTTAGCAGAGGCTTATAGTAATCTAAACGTATGTAATAAACTCTTCCTACTCCCTTTCTAAGGAGAAGGAAAACTTAAGTTTTATCTGGTGTTATAAATATATGCAAAGGCATCAACTTGACTGCATTAATGTTAAACAAATAATGTCTTTTCATCTTGAATTAAACAACTCATGGAAATTCAATTTTTAATTATATTCAAGAGAAGTTCCAATTTCAATTGAAATTCTCTATTAGAGAACCTAATATCCCCCTGAGCATGATCTCATCATTAGGTAAAAGAAAGGTCTAAGTTCATGTTCAGTATCTCAGCATTGGCTAAGGAAGACATTTTTTTAAATCCAGTATTTTGGTCAGAGATTGGTGTCTGAGTTCTGGGAGACAATTTCCTACCTCTTTAATGTTCTGGAATGTACAGAAAATTATAATACATTACAGTGGGCATATACTGGAAATAATTTGGGGGACTTGGGAGCATCCATATATGGTTTGGTAAAATTTAATTCTGTGCATTATATATTACAGTAAAAAATAAAATACAAAATATTAAGGGATATACTAAATATAAAGAAGATTTTAAAACAAATTATTAACAGTTTTAAAACAGCTTGCTTCCATTAATAAACATTTTCATATCAGGTTTTACACTGGAAATGACCTCATGTAGTTTTTTATAATAAATTTTAATAATGGTCTCTTCAAATTTTAGATAAAGACACAACTATCATTTTTACATAACTAAAATATTTTATATCTGTCTTTTTACCATCTTTTAAAAATTTACAACAGATGAAATTAAATGATTTAATACCTTCACTTTATTTTCTATGAGCAACTGTAGCATTTCAACTTCTTGAACTTTTAAATGAATTAAATGAATTTGAATCCACTTAATGTATGAATCAAATCTATTTGAATGTATTAATATCAAGAATTTAAAATTACTGAGAAGTCCCATTTTGCAGCACATCCATCTTGGCAGGGTAGTAACCCTGGGAGTTTGTTTGGATAATATTAAAAGGGACGACAGCTGCAAAGATACAAGACTGCTGTCTGGAACTGAACCAGCTAGGACACCACTAGCGGCCATATTTCTTGGACTATGTGTTGTCCTCCTTGGCTCCTGGAACATGAACCCATCCGTTGATTCCAAGGGTCATTTGTCTAAGATACTCTTGAAATAAATGCCCAGAGGTGAGAAGTTCTTGGCTATAGTCAGCATAAAGTGACAAAGTACTGAATGCCAAACCTAGCTCACATGCTTTCTAATTTCTGGGCTCATGGGACACAGTGTCAGACCATGTTCTGGTAGAACCACAAACTGAAGACTCCCCACAAGGTTTATTGTACCTGAAAGCAACAAACTGAGGGGATACCTGTTACCCCAGCACCTGTCCAGCTTTCCTGGGATAGCTTGCATTTGTAGTCTATTAACATTTTCATATCAGTAAAAATGAAGAATAATTTCTTATTGAATACTTATTAATTTTTTGAAGAGACATAAAGGTATTTTTCAAATGTGTACCTCTTGCCTAGAATGATTACATTATATTTAAATAAAAGCTTATTTAACATTCTCACAAAATATTATAAATTAGGTACTTTGGTTAGCTCTGTTTCACAAAAGGGGAAATTTAAGTGCAGAAAACTCATAAAACTTGCCCCCCAAAATAGAGTTAGGGAACAACCTCAGGCACTCTAGTATCAGGGTCTATGCTCAGAGCTCAGTCTCAACTCTACTGCCTTTTTTTTTTGGCCGTGCCCCATGGTATCATAGCTCCCCAACCAGGAATCAAACCTGTGCCCCCTGCAGTGGAAGTGTGGAGTCTTAACCACTGGACCGCCAGGGAAGTCCCTCTACTGCCTTATTTTAACTAATAACCAAAGGTGGAAAATATGTTTAAGGAGAAGGAATCTGGATACTACTTCACAAAAACAGGTGTAGAGGAGAAAATATATACCTGACATTTTTGGCCCTTATACAGACCAATCAGCCCAAGCAGTGTACCCAGCAGAAAAATTCACAATTTGCCTCATTTTTCTCAGAAATATTTACCATTTTTCTTCCATCTTGCCTTGCCGTTAGTTTCTCAAATCTTTATCACCCTAGTGCCCAACGAGGTTGCTCCTTTCCCCGTGTCAACTGATAATCCAATTCAGGCACTTTCTATCTACTTATGTCCATAACCCTTGATCAAGATTTTGAGTACTTAAACTGTGTATCATCCACAAAGAGTTATACTGAATTGAGTGAATTGTTGGCATGGAATCCTTTATTTCTTAAGTACTGCATAACAAAGACATGTAGGTCGAAAGCTGATTCCACCTAGACGTATGGTAATAATTTACCTTATGATTCATTGTAGTTTCTTCATCATTCTTCATTATTATTAGGAGTTTAGTTAGTGATTTAACTCAAAAAGTTTTAGAGTTGATAGGTAAGTGATACGGTAAATGAAACTTTCTTATAGCTCAAATGATCTGCTAAATTACAAACAACCAATATTTCCTAGAGTAGGTATTAATACTACTTAGTGAATCAAAATTACATATTTAGCATTTTGTTCTGATTTACTGTCTCTTCCCTAACAAAGAGATTGACGATTTGACTTATGCTTTCCATTGAATGATGTCATAGTTATAAATGAGAAGTATATCCCTGCCTCCTGGATTCTTATTTCACTTGCAAGATAATATCAAAAAGATAAAATGTATTGATCATATAAGAAACATCCTTCAAAATGTAATTAATTACATGAATGAATGTAATCATTTCTTAATTTTAAATCTCAAAATTTAAAAACTGACTCCCACTAGCAAAATGTTTAAATAACAATTCAGGAGTGAAACAAAAGTTTGAATTTAACTTTTGGAGCTATAGCATAAAGGTAATGTAATTATGAGATATTACCAAATAGTGCATCTAGTTATCTAATAAATATGTATTGCTTGAATATTAGTTTCTGAATACTTTATAGAAAACATTTTAAAAATCAAAATATTATTGAAAAATAGGTATTTTCATCTCTGTCAATTAACATGAAATAGTAATCATTATGAACCAAAACCAAACTTCTCATTCTAATGGGAAGTCAACGATCTAAAAAATGCAGAGTGAACAGGTACATTATACAGATTAAATGGCCAGTACTGTTAGGAATGTACAGCACAGCATTAACACAAAAGTCTTGCACAATATTTTCCTGAACTTGTGGTTTTTTGAACTGGGTTTAAATCTGAACTGAGCACGGCCACACAGGATATTAGAGCAAAAAATATAATGCTGGAATGCACTGAACCCCTGGATTGGGGGAGAATTTATTTCTGGTCACCTAGCAAGCCAATCTAAGACCTGCCCTCTTAACAAATGTTTGTGATGTTTGCGTACATTACACAGTATTATTAACTATAGGCACACTGTTGTACAACAGATCTCTAGAACCTATTTATCGAGCAAAACTGAAATTTTATACCCATTGAAGAGCAACTCCTCATTTCCTCCTCCCCCCAGTACCTGGAAATCACGATTCTAATATCTATTTCTGTGAGTTTGATTTATTTTAGAGGCCTGAGATAAGTGGAGTAGCAGTATTTGTCCTGTGACAAGCTTATTTTACTTAGCGTAATGTGCTCCATTTTCACCCAAGTTTCACATACGACAGGATTTCCTTCTTTTTTTTAAGGCTGAATAACATCCCATTGTATGTTTTAAAGGGAAGTACAACATTGGGATATTAATCGAATGTACAAGCACTGATATAGACATTTTCTATTTTTCTTTTATTGTTAGTATTTTCTTTTGCACACAGGTAGATACACCTGACATATCTTTAAATAAATGGTTTAGAATTTGTGTATTTGCTAAGCAGAATTAAGAGCCCTCCTGTGGCCATAGTCATGTATTTAACATGAGACCAGTCGCCCTGGTGTGTGCGTGTGTTTGCGTGCATGTGTGTGTGTTTTCTCCAGCCAATTTAAGCTAAATAGATGCTAGCAAAAGAGTAGCAACAGAGTTATATTTAATTAGGGGCAAGGCTTTCCCAAGTAAGGGTAAAAGAGCAGGTAAGGGGATAGGAGTTGACAGTATTAAAGGGAGAGATTCTATGGTTTCCATGATATTTGATTTTTGAAAGAACAGAAGTCAGTACATAAGGGGCAGATGTGCAAAAAGGAGTTAAAAGCAAGAGGGGGAGAGATTGCACCTGCTCACAAATCAAATGTGAAGCCTTCCCTGGAAAACCAATATGAAATTTAAATTTATTCCCAGAAATCTTTATTCTGCCCTCTGCTTTATTTTCCTCTATAGCATTTATTGCATTTTAATATAGTAAATAGTATTTATTTTCATAAACTATATCTCCATTCTCACACCTCCTAGAAATATAAGCTTGCTTTTTTATCCCCCCAATGTTTTATCGAAGAGTTTTAAGAATATAATATTGTGCTGTAATCACTATACCTGTCGTAAGACTAGCTCAGAGAAGCGATGGTTATATTGTGTTCTAAAACCTAAGGATAAGCAACAAATAGAGAAGCTGCAATTAGAATTGCTGAGTTTATTAAACTGAGAGTAGAATGTATATTTATTCTCCTCTCTAACCTCTGCTAGTCAGGCATTTCTTTGGAGTTGAGGCAAAGGTTGAGGCTAAAAGGACAAAAGAGGCAGGTGAGACTGGCCTTACAGACCCTAGAGATAGAGAAGTTCCTTCGGAAGTCAAGGAATGACTATTTTTGTCAAGGAGATATTTCCTAATTATATTTACAAATTAGGCATGCACTCTCTTTGTTCTCATCAAGTCCTATTTCTTTAGAAGCTCCTTCCAGAAAAGAATACCCCTCAGTAAGGAGGGTAAAATAATACATATAATTATTTTTCTGAGCATTTATCCTTAGTTTTATTATCTTGCCTTTATTTTCATTTAGTTGGAATCAAATTATTTCCTCATAAAACAGGACAATACTATTACAGCTCTTGTTTTATAGTTTGAAGACTAATATTCTATATAACCATACCCAGAATTTCAGGATTTGTAAAGTCAGAAATAAATATTTTTACACTGGAGGATGGAGTGGAAGAAGAAATACTACGCAGTATAGACAACCTTTCCTATCACCTTGACTTCATTATATTCTAGTGGAAAAATAAACAGCTCAAACTTGGATTACTGTGATTTGTTTTGAATGTTCAAAAAGGTGCAAACACAATTCAATAATCCAATTCATATTACATTATCAAAATAGAGGAATCGCTTAGCATTCAAGATTCCATTATCGTAAAGCTAAGAGAATACCATTAGTCACAAAACTAAGTTTTTTTGGCATTGTCCTTTATGTAGCATTAGAAACTTAATCACAGATACCAGAATATTATGTGATTATTTCAAAGCTAATCTGGATTAAAATTCATTAAATTCATGAAATGTATGGAGTTTCCTGAAGCAATTTTTTTTACATTTCTGGATTTTCAAGATGACTATTTTGATACTGTGATTTATAAGAAATATATATTTGGTGTTTACCCCCTTTCTGGCACAGAGCTCCCAAATCCCTGGGAATTTCTTAAGTGAGAGAGCAACAAAGGTGTCTTTTGTTACATTAATGAGGGGACTTTGGGACCTTACCTCAGGTTGGGGTCTGGTTACCAGGAAAATCATCTATGTCATTAGAGAGTTGAAACTTTCAGCCCATCCCCATCCCCATCTCAGGAGAGAAAAGAGGGACTGGAGGTTGAACTGATCTCCAATGACCAATGATAGACTCAGTCATACCTATGTAATGAAGCCTCCGTAAACCCCAAAATAACCGGGTTAGGAGAGCTTCTGTGTTGGCGAACATGTGGAGATTTGGAGAGTGGCGTGCTTGAAGAGGGCATGGAAGCTCTGAATCCTTTCCCCATACCTTGCCCTATTCATTTCTTTCTTCTGGCTGTTCCTGAGTTATATCCTTTTATAATTAATTGGTATCTAGTAAGTAAAATGTGATATCCTAGGCTTACTGTGTCTGAAGTGAGGGTGAGGGGTCTGGTAGAACTGAGCCCTCAAACCATGGAATTTGATGGTATCTCAGGGTGGATAGTGTCAGAATTGAGTTGAACTGTAGGGCACCAGCTGGTGTTCTGAGAACTGTTTAGATGTGTGTGGGGTTTTGATCTGAAATAAACAGACTGCCAGATATTTCTCCAGCAAAGATGGGATTATTTGGATCAGCAGAGAATTGTAATTCTGGGTCTGCAACTACAGCAAGCCATGTGCAAGTCCCTGCAGGGCAAGAGAAGAACACTTTTATAGAGAGAGAAAAGGAAGTTAGAAGCTCTATAGTAAACGAAGGGCCCATGGCTTTTCACTGGCTGAGTCCTTGCCAGGAAAGAAGATGAGTTCTTCAACTTCTCTCCCTACACACATATACTGGAAATTGGTTCTCAGAGAATAAATAACTATATATTCAATAATGTAGATTATTAAAAAACAAAATTCAACTGAGTAAATCTGAAGATTAAATTGGCTTTATTTAATGATTCATGAATCAGGCAGCATCCCAACTAGCAAGGAGAGAGGAGCTCCAAGGAATTGTGCAAAATGTAAGATTTTTATAGGCAGGAGGGGGAAGGGAAAAGGAGAAAGTAGATTACCTCATCATCCTTTGGGGGTAGAAGGGCCTATGTGGTAGATTACCTCACTGGTGCTGACCAGAAAATTCCAGACCAACTGGTTAAGACTACATTCCTGGGGGAGATTATAACTACAATTTGATTAGGAATTAAGTCTTGATTTGCTGACATGGCGCTTAGCACAAGTGACTCCATTTTGAGCCTAGCATTACTTTTTTTAACAAATATATGAGAATGTAATTTTCCTAGAACTTTTGCATCATATTGCAGATGTACTGGCAGAGGAATTTAATGAAATATGCATAGCCAAGCTCAAATTATCTTAAGCATAAGCAAATGTTATCTTCAAATCTTTCTCGTGTTTCATGGACATATGCAAATAGTGTAGAAAACTATTTCAATATGTGATTTACTAGAATAGCAATCATTTGGATATTTAAGGAGTATATATTAGCAGGTCCTATGGATTTATTGTGATTTACAGTGGGAGACTGCAGACAGCACATGAGAGATGTTTGTGTATTTTCCCTCCACATCTAAATTTAAGAACTTCAGTAATGTTTGCATAATTCCGTACTGTTTCTTCATGTTGATTGTTAAAGAGACCCATGCTGTTAATATCACCTAGCTTAGATGATATTATTTTTTCTTTAGAGAGAATACCATAAATGCCTGTCTTAGGCATCTTAGGCTGCCATAACAAAATACCACAGACTGGGTTACTCAAACAACAGAAATGTATTTTCTCACAGTTCTGGAAGCTGGAAGTCTGAGATCAGGGTGACAGCATAGTTGATTTATGAGTGCTCTCTTCCCTAGCTTACATATGGCTGCCTTTTAGCTGTATCCCCACATGGCTTTTCCTGGCACATGCAGGTACAGAGAGAGAATGAGCTCTTTTGTTATTGCTTCTTATAAGGACACAAATTCTATTGGATCAGGGCCCCACTCTTACTGCCTTATTAAACCTTAATTACTTCTTTAGAAATCCCTCTTTAAAATATCACCACACCGGGGTTTAAGGTTTCAATGTGTGAATTTGGGGCTGGGGCAGGATACGAACATTCAGTCCAAACCAATGCCAGAGCACATCATTTTGATTGTGATAGTTTGTACACAGAATTCACCTTGGAGAAATCCAGGTCATCTGTGAAACAGGCACAGAGTGGATATTATACAAAAGGTTTCTTTGGCAATTTTTGGAAAATTTTAACTATGATTATAAATTGCCATTGAACATATATATTTTATCTAGTATGGCTCACTGAATTTTTACTTGGATAATTGCCACACCACCTAAAATTTATTTACTATGTTTAAATAGCCTTGGTATATAATTCTCTTCTAGCACTAAAATAATCAAGATCATATTTATTTTATACAATTATAATTAACTCCAAAATTCAAACTTTTTTGTTTACATACAAATTTAAAATGGTATGCAAAAACTTCTGCTTTGTAAATGTATAATATAGCTCTACAATAATTTATATTTCCTTGCCTATGTCACGTGCCTTTGTTTTATTACTGGGCAGTGTTAGTAAGGTCAGTGACAATCTTCTGGATTTCTATGCAGTCACCTTCACATCACCAGGCCTTCCAAATCACTAGCTCCCATTCTCTGCTCCTGACTTCTGTCTGGAGGGAGTTAATGTCTTTCTCTCTGTGTCCTGTTCAGTCGTCACCTCACCAGTCTCAATACTGTTTTCTAGGGGTTAGATTATCACCTATGAACTTTTTCGTAGATGTTTTTGGTGACCTTACTTTGATACATTGTTTGCTTAAAATGTGCACATTAACTATACTGGATAGTTAAGATATAGATACTCTGCAGGTATGATGGAGAAGTGCTATAAAAAGAAATCCCTGTGCAGGAAACAACAGCTCCTTGTGTGAGTGATTATTCATGCACAGATAAATCAAGGAGTAAGTGAAATTAACAACCTGGATGCATAAAAATAGATCAGTCATTCATTTTTTCAAAGACCATTGTTTTTCCAATGGACTATGGGGAAAAACTGATAAAACAAACAAACAAAGAGGAGATTGTGAATTTAAGAAAAACAAAAATAATTGTCATTTTCATTTAGCAGACACTTTGGATAGATGAATAAACTCTGTTCATAGGAGGCAAAGGAAGTCAGATAGTTCTTGTCACTTAGAAGACAAAATAGATAAAGAAAACTTAAAATACTTCTCTAGTAAAAACATAAGAGGGATTACCTTAGAAGAAGGTTTTTAATTTTTTTTTTAGCAAAATAAAGAGGTTTTCAGTGGCTATTATTATTTTGGATAAGTATTTTACTATCAAAATGATTATTTTAAAGTATGTTGTTTTTCTTTCTTGTTGAACTTTCTATTCTCACAGTTTTCCCTTAATCTTCCTTTAAAAGAGAAAGTATTTTCTGAGCATATAGTATATGCCAGAGAGTTTGACAAATACATAAAAGATAGAAATGAAATCTACTGGTTCTACCCAGAAATATAAAACAGTTCTGTGTCTTCCTGAAAAAAATTATGATAGAGAATAGACACATTTGAATGTAGGGATAGAAATAAATAACTTTTAAACAGAAAAATAACGTCAGATAGCAACCAAAGTATATTAATCAGAATCTTTGTTGCAAATAGCAGATATGGTTGACAATCAGGAAATATTTCATTCGAAGAATATATTGAAAAAAAAACCACAGTCCCTAAGAAAATGACAGAAAATATCATCAACAACGGTAAAAAAGCAAGGAAGGCTAGAAGAGCAGAAACAGGCACCAAAGTGCTGCTGATCAGGTGGTGAGACCATCGCCTTATTCTCATTCTGTATGCTCACTTAGTCTCACCTCTGCCTTTTTTCTATATGCCCTTGCTTTAATCTCACGGTATGCAAAACAGTCATAGGCTACCCTTCTTCTAGCTTCAGGGGTGGAGAGGAGAGTTTTTCTAATATTGTGTAGCAAAACTAAAATAAAACAAGTTTTCTCTTCAGTATGTAAAGGGCATAATTGATATTGCAAAAAACTGTGATACTACATAGGGGTTATTTTGAGTAATCATTTTTAAGACCACAGTAGAACAAAAAAAGTACTCAGAAAATTAAATCCAACTCAGATATGGAAGGTTTCAGAAGCTGAAACATTAAAAAAAAAATAGAAGCAATAATCAAATAAATAGTGGAATTAATCATTCTTAAATGTACAAAGATTTGACTCAGTTACATTAAAAATGGTCTTTTTATTTGAGAAAATATCAAACGTAAAATAAGGAAGAAAATGGTTTTCCTCAAAGGAACAAAAATTAGTTGACTTTATTCTTTTCTACAAATCTCAATGCTCTACTCAAAAAATAAATGAAACATAGTTTTAAGAAGAACCATAAATAATTTAGTAATACCAGTCAAATTGTCACCTATTGTTAAGACAAAAGAAAATATTTTAACATGTAAAAATAAAGAAAATAAAGCCAAATATATATTTTTATGAAAACTGTCTTGAAAATGAATTATAGCACTAATTGATAAAATGTTAAAGAAAAAAGGATGAGAAGTCTTCAAACACATAAATATAAAATGCTGATTATAAATGATCTCTGCAAATGCAGTCAGAATAGTGAATAAAAACAAAGATATTTTAGAAGGAATTATTACACCTTAAAGTAATTTAATCTGAGGATATAAACCCAATTATTATAAAAATCATTCAAATTAGGGCTTCCAAATGGCTAGCATTTCCAAAACTATGTTGAATAATAGTGGCGAGAATGGACATCCTTGTCTTGTTCCTGATCTTAGAGGAAATGCTTCAAGTTTTTCACCACTGAGAATGATGTTTGCTGTGGGTTTGTCATATATGGCCTTTATTATGTTGAGGTAGGTTCCCTCTATGCCTACTTTCTGGAGAGTTTTTAACATAAATGGTTGTTGAATTTTGTCAAAAGCTTTTTCTGCATCTATTGAGATGATCATATGTGTTTTTTTTAATAAATTTATTTATTTTATTTTTGGCTGTGTTGGGTCTTTGTAGCTGCACGCAGGCTTTCTCTAGTTATGATAAGCGGGGGCCACTCTTCGTTGCGATGCGCGGGCCTCCCATAGCGGTGGCCTCTCCTGTTGCAGAGCACGGGCTCTAGGCACGCAGCCTTCAGTAGTTGTGCTGCGTGGGCTCAGCAGTTGTGGCTCGCGGGCTCTAGAGTACAGACTCAGTAGCTGTGACGCGCGAGCTGCGTTGCTCCGCGGCATGTGGGATCCTCCTGGACCAGGGCTCGAACCCGTGTCCCCTGCATTGGCAGGCAGATTCCTAACCACTGTGCCACCAGGGAAGCCCGATCATATGGTTTTTATTCTTTAATTTGTTAATACGGTGTATCACACTGATTGATTTGCATATATTGAAGAATTCTTGCATCCCTGGGATAAATCCCACTTGACCATGGTGTATGATCCTTTTAATGTGTTGCTGGATTCTGTTTGCTAGCATTTTGTTGAGGATTTTTGCATCTATATTCATCAGTGATATTGGTCTTTAATTTTCTTTTTTTGTAGTATCTTTGACTGTTTTTGGTATCAAGGTGATGGTGGCCTCATAGAATGAGTCTGGGAGTGTTCCTTACTCTGCAATTTTTTGGAAGAGTTTGAGAAGGCTGGGTGTTAGCTCTTCTCTAAATGTTTGATAGAATTCACCTGTGAAACCATCTGGTCCTGTACTTTTATTTGTTGGTGGATTTTTAATCACGGTTTCAATTTTATTACTTGTGATTAGTCTGTTCATATTTTCTATTTCCTCCTGGTTCAGTCTTGGAAGATTATACCTTTCTAAGAATTTGTCCATTGATTCCAGGTTGTCCACTTTACTGGCATAGAGTCACTTGCAGTAGTCTCTTATGATGCTTTGTACTTCTGCCATGTCCGTTGTAACTTCTCCTTTTTCATTTCTAATTTTATTGTTTTGAGTTCTCTCCCTCTTTTTCTTGATGAGTCTGGCTAAAGGTTTATCAATCTTTGTTATCTTCTCAAAGAATCAGCTTTTAGTTTTATTGATCTTTATTATTATTTTCGTTTCATTTATTTCCGCTCTGATCTTTATGATTTCATTCCTCCTACTAACTCTGGGTTTTGTTTATTCTTCTTCTTTAGTTCCTTTGGGTGTAAGGTTAAATTGTTTATTTGAGATTTTTCTTGTTTCTGGAGGTAGTATTGTAGTGCTATAAACTTCCCTCTTAGAACTCCTTTTGCTGCATCCCATAGGTTTTGGATCGTTGTGTTTTCATTGTCATTTGTCTCTCAGTATTTTTTGATTTCCTGTTTGATTTATTCAGTGATCTCTTGGTTATTTAGTAACGTATTGTTTAGCCTCTATGTCTTTGTATTTTTTACGTTTTTTCCCCTATAATTGATTTCTAACCTCATAGTGTCATAGCTGGAAAACATGCTTGATATGATTTCAATTTTCTTGAATTTACCAAGGCTTGAATTGTGACCCAAGATGTGATCTATCCTGGAGAATGTTCCGTGTGCACTTGAAAAGAAAGTGTAATCTGCTGTTTTCAGATGGAATGTCCTATAAATATCAATTAAATCTATCCAGTCTATTGTGTCATTTAAAGCTTGTGTTTCCTTATTAATTTTCTGTCTGGATGATCTGTCCATTGGTGTAAGTGAGGTGTTAAAGTCCCCCACTATTATTGTGTTACTGTCCATTTCCTCTTTTAGAGCTGTTAGCATTTGCCTTACGTATTCAGGGGCTCCTATGTTGGGTGCATATATATTTATAATTGTTATATCTTCTTCTTGGATTGATCCCTTGATCATTATGTAGTGTCCTTCCTTGTCTCTTGGAACATTCTTTATTTTAAAGTCTATTTTATCTGATATGAGTATTGCTACTCCAGCTTTCTTTTGATTTCCATTTGCATGGAATATCTTTTACATCCCCTCACTTTCAGTCCGTATGTGTCTCTAGGTCTGAAGTGGGTCTCTTGTAGACAGCACATATATGGGTCTTATTTTTGTATCCATTCAGCAAGCCTGTGTCTTTGGTTGGAACATTTAATCCATTCATATTTAAGGTATTTATTGATATGTATGTTCCTATTACCATTTTCTTAATTGTTTTGGGTTTGTTTTTGTAGGTCTTTTTCTTCTCTTGTGTTTCCCACTTAGAGAAGTTCCTTTAGTATTTGCTGTAGAGCTGGTTTGGTGGTGCTGAATTCTCTTAGCTTTTGCTTGTCTGTAAAGCTTTTGATTTCTCTGTTGAATCTGAATGAGATCCTTGCTGGGTAATCCTGGTTGTATGTTCTTCCCTTTCATCACTTTAAATATATCGTGCCTGTAGAGTTTCTCTGGCCTGTAGAGTTTCTGCTGAGAAATCAGCTGTTAAACTTATGGGAGTTCCCTTGTACATTATTTTTCATTTTTGCCTTGTTGCTTTTAATAATTTTTCTTTGTCTTTAATTTTTGTCACTTTGATTACTATATGTCTTGGCATGTTTCTCCTTGGGTTTATCTTGCTTGGCACTCTCTGCACTTCCTGGACTTGGGTGGCTATTTCCTTTCCCGTGTTAGGGAAGTTTTCGACTATAATCTCTTCAAATATCTTCTTGGGTCCTTTCTCTCTCTCTTCTCCTTTTGGGACCCCTATAATGCAAATGTTGATGCATTTCATGTTGTCCCAGAGGTCTCTTAGGCTGTCTTCATTTCTTTTCATTCTTTTTTCTTTATCATGTTCCGTGGCAGTGATTTCCACCATTCTGTCTTCCAGGTCACTTAATCCGTTCTTCTGCTTCAGTTATTCTGCTGTTGATTCCTTCTAGTGTATTTTTCATTTCAGTTATTGTATTGTTCATCTCTGTTTGGTTTGTTCTTTAATTCTTCTAGGTGTTTGTTCTTTAATTCTTCTAGGTCTTTGTTTGTTAAAGATTTCTTGCATCTTCTCAACCTTTGCCTCCATTCTTTTTCTGAGGTCCTGGATCATCTTTACTATCGTTATTCTGAATTCTTTTCCTGGAAGGTTGCCTAGCTTCATTTAATTGTTTTGCTGGGGGTTTATCTTGTTCCTTCGTCTGGTACAAGATACCTTTTCATTTTGTCTATCTTTCTGTGAATGTGGTTTTCATTCTACAGGCTGCAAGACTGTAATTCTTCTTGTTTCTTCTGTCTGCCCTCTGGTGGATGAGGCTATCTAAGAGGCTTGTGCAAGCTTCCTGATGTGAGTGACTGGTGGTGGGTAGAGCTGGGTGTTGCCCACTTTAATCCACTTGTCTGCTGATGCGTGGTGCTGAGTTCCCTCCCTGTTGGTTGTTTGGCCTGAGGCAACCCAGCACTGGAGGCTACAGGCTCTTTGGTGGGGTAAATGGCAGACTCCAGGAGGGCTTATGCCAAGGAGTACTTCCCAGAACTTCTGCTGCCAATAACCCTGTCCCCACAGTGAGCCTCAGCTGCTCCCCGCCTCTGCAGGAGACCCTCCAACAATAACAAGTGGGTCTGATTCAGTCTCTTATGGGGTCACTGCTCCTTCCCCTGAGTCCTCATGCGCACACTACTTTGTGTGTGCCCTCCAAGAGTGGAGTCTCTGTTTCCCCCAGTCCTGTCGAAGTCCTGCAATCAAATCCCGCTAGCCTCAAAGTCTGATTCTCTGGGAATTCCTCCTCCCGTTGCCAGGCCCCCAGTTTGGGAAGTGTGACGTGGGGCTCAGAACCTTCACTCCAGTGGGTGGACTTCTGTGGTATAAGCGTTCTCCAGTTTGTGAGTCACCCACCCAGCGGTTATGGGGTTTGATTTTATTGTGATGGCACCCCTCCTACTGTCTCGTTGTGGCTTCTCCTTTTTCTTTGGATGTGGGGTATCTTTTTTGATGAGTTCCAGTTCCTTCATGTCGATTATTGTTCAGCAGTTAGCTGTGAGTCTGGTGCTCTCACAAGAGGGAGTGAGTGCATGTCCTTCTCCACCATCTTGAACCAATCTCTTCACTGTGGTTTGGTGAAAAAAAACTACCACAAAGTCATAATAATATTTTTCTATACCAAGTTAGTCCAGAAGCTTAGAGTGATAATACATAATTTTATCACTATATTACTAATATCACTATATCACTAATTAGTGACATATTACTAATATCACTAATATTAGCAATAATATTATTATTATTATTTTGGCTGTGTTGGGTCTTCATAGCTGCATGCAGGCTTTCTCTAGTTGTGGCTAGTGGGGGATACTTGTCATTGCAGTATGCGGGCTTCTCATTGCAGTGGCTTCTCTTGTTGCAGAGCATGGGCTCTAGGCAGGTGGGCTTCAGTAATTGCACACACAGGCTCAGTAGCTGTGGCTCATAGGCTCTATAGTGCAGACTCAGTAGTTGTGGCACACAGGCTTAGCTGCTCCGCAGCATGTGGGATCTTCTCAGACCAGGGCTCGAACCTGTGTCCCCTGCACTGGCAGGCGGATTCTTAACCACTGCACCATCAGTGAAGTCCTAGACATTTTTCACAAGAATAGTTTAATGTATTATTCAGTTTATCAATCAAATCAAGTTCTTGTAAGCCTTGGTTATATTTGTATTCACCAAACTCTATCTAGTGTCTGGACAAGTACTATGCAGTAAAATTTTCTGCAGTGATGGGAACTATATCTTTGCTGTCCAATATATTAGCCACCAATCCTCTGCAGCTTCTATGTGTATGAAATATGGCTAGAGTGACTGCGGAATTATATTAACTTTCTTTCATCTTAATTTAAATTTATAATAGTCTCATGCGTAGCAGCTACTGTTTTGTGCATTGCAGGTCCTCACAATGTTCTGTATGTATATCAAGTGTGAGTGCTTTCCATGTATGTTGTGCATATATAACATCATAATTAAGAGCCTTTTAAAAAGGAATAAGTTAGATTCTGAAAGTCTTGTTTCCTTGTTACAGTTCCTGAAGTAATTCAGATATATGCTACTTTTCAAAATCAGTTTTCTTATCTATAAAATGATAAGTTGAATGTAACTCTTCACTAATCCATTGTTTACCTCTAAGAATCTATAATTACACAATACATCAGTAAATACTTATGTAATAATGTATAAGAATTTATAGTTCTGGAATCCACAGATGGGTGTAATAATCTGGACATTGCACTCATAACATGAGACTAAGATTGATTATTTCATAAATAGAGAAAATAATGAGTAACACATTGATAGCAGATGTTGATCTAACAAAGTCCCTGGAACACAATAAAAGTCAGTAGTTGTATTATTTCTGATATACAGCAAAGGTTGCTAATTTTTCCACAAAAGTCTTCTTCCTTATTGTAATAGAACTACTGAGTTCGTGCAAGCATATTTCTTAGCTTGGTTTGTAAACAGGTATGGTTTTGTGCCGAACCATGGCCATTAGGTTGTGTGTGGAAATGATATGCACAGATTATATATCACCTCCTTAAAAAGGGGTTTGCCCTTCAATTCCTTTATCCTATGTGCTATAAGACAAAAATAGCGTGCCAGTTGGCAGTGAAGACTAGGGTAACACCTTAGGGAGTATCTTATCAAGAACTTAAACGTCCTTATAGAACAGAGCTTTCTACACACTGTGAACCATCAAATATCCTCTGCAATATTACATGAGAAGAAAAAATATTCATTTTTCTGTTGGAACTCTGTTACAAAGGCTTAATTTACACTCCATGAATACACGAAATTGGTAGTTGAAAGCATGATGCTCTCATAACCAAAAAAATCTAAAGTATGTGGCACTGGCTTAGCAGCTGGCATGCAGGCAATATATTTATAATGCAGGGTAGAAAGTTTACAATTATCTTGGCAATACAGGTGGTAAAACTGTCCCCCATGTATGGACATGGAGCACATGTAGAACACAGAGCATGTGCTTATTGAATCTGAGATTTAAAAAACTGAAAGTACTGGTGCTTCTTGATGCTTTTGGCAGACATAAGAAAGGGATTCAATCAGGGAAAAATCAGTTAATTTGCAAGCAGAGATAGAAGGGAATTCAACTCTGCTTTAAGAAAATTTCTATGCATATGGCCTACAATTTAAACTGATTGAAATTTCGATAACTTTGGGCCTCAGTGGCGGGAAAGCCAAAGGCTTCTGAAGTCCAAGAAGCAGGAGATAGGACTGACATTCAGTGTCTTTTTCTAGAGCCTCCAGTTAAGGGCCAGACAGTGGAGCCAGCTCAGCTGCAAAGAAGAGATTAATGGTAGTGGTCTTCCCAGCTCACTCCAAGCCTGCTGTTTCAGCTGGCTTCTCAAGAATTGTGACCAGATGTGATCTGTAACTGCTGAAATCATGGGAAGCAAATAAACCAAAAGCCTCTGAGGCTATCTGTATCCCCAAAGAAATATAAGCCCACAATCACAAGGCTGCAAAGTCTGTTCAGTCCATAGACTTCAGTGCCCACTTTAGATGGGGCCAAAGAGGATAACTGACTAGAAAGGTCTTTCTCCAGTGAAAAGCCAGGCACCACTGAGGATAATGGAAAAGAGAATTTCTAAAGGCTAGAACTAGGGTTGCCAGGGGGATAATCGTGGAAATTTCTCACAATTACCACCAACAGAGGTTAATAATTGCTATAAAATACTGACTGCAGTATGCTTTCCGCACTCCCCTCCCCCCACCGCTGCTTTTTGCAGTAATCTTGCTCATTCTTCACCAATTTATATTGGGTAGAGAAGAAAATGTGTCTTTTAGGTAAAGATCAACAGAAAATGAAGAGCCATCTCTTGACTGGCTCCAAAGTACAGTGATTCTTCCCAAAAATCTGCATGATGAGCTCCATTCAGTAACTAGTTAGTTCTCTGAAGAGTGACTGACAATTACATACATAGAGACTTGATTATAGTGAAGCAGATACTTTTAATAGATTCCTAACTTTTGCCTGATGTTTTTCTTTTAGTAATAGGATCCACAAGTTTCAAATGAGCACATGGCCACACAGCACTGGTCCAACCCAAGTCTCCTCTGCATCTAATGACAGTGTTGTATATAGCAATGTTTTGGTCACTGGTATGCAGAAATGAGATAGGCAGCTTTTGTTGAGCGTATCCACAGAAGGAAGCTGCTTGTCCTCTATTTACTATTTCCTTCCTCTTGCAAGCTGCAGGAGTGACATATTATGAATGCTTTAGTTTTTTTTTTTAATATAAATTTATTTATTTATTTATTTATTTTTGGCTGTGTTGGGTCTTTATTGCTGTGTGCAGGCTTTCTCTAGCTACAGCGAGCAGGGTGTACTCTTCATTGCAGTGTGCGGACTTCTCATTGTGGTGTCTTCTCTTGTTGCAGAGCACGGGCTCTAGGCGCCAGGGCTTCAGTTGTTGTGGCACGCGGGCTCAGTAGTTGTGGCTCACAGGCTCTAGAGAGCAGACTCAGTAGTTGTGGCGCACGGGCTTAGATGCTCCATGGCATGTGGGATCTTCCCGGACCAGGGCTCGAACCCGTGTCCCCTGCATTGGTAGGTGGATTCTTAGCTACTGTGCCACCAGGGAAGCCCTGAATGCTTTAGTTTTTGACCATGTAAATGAATAAAACATCCTAAGGCATAGAACTACAAGAATAAAGAAACCTGAAATTCCTGGGTGACCTCTTACAATTCAGCCAGCTTCATTCTGGTTTGCCTATTTATCTACTACGTTCCTCCTTGAGAATTTTGTAAATATGTATTCTCTCTCTTCTACCAATGACTGTTGCTTAGGAAAATTCTGGGTCTAATCCAACTTTCTAGCTTTAATCACGGAATATCATTTTAACTACATACATGACAAATTATTCCTTATCTTTGAAGTGCAAGAAATTTACAGAATGATTGCAATGCTTTCTGGAGCCTCTAGAGAACAATCTGTTATTTTGCCTTTTACAGATTCTAAAAGATCCCAGAATCCAAGGTGTTCCATCTTCTCTTCCTCCATCTTAAAAGGCAGCTATTTGTCATCTCTCTCACCTTTCCTCTGTCCTCACATTTCCTCTGTAGCCACAGCCCTGGAAAGACCCTCTGCATTTCAGGATTCACATAATTATACTGGGCCTAACTGGATAACTGAGGAAATCTCTCCAATTCAACGTCCATATCCTTAATCATATCTGCAAAGTCCCTTTTGCCATTTAACATACAATTCACAGGTTCTGAGGATTAGGGCGTGACTACCTTTGGAGGACTAGTATTCTAACACACAGGGTTTATTATTTTCTTTTGTTTGTTTCAAACATTTAAGGAGGAAATAAACATTTTACACAAACTCTTTCTGAAAATAGTTGAGAAATGAACACTTTCTAACTAACTTTATGGGCCAGTTACCATAAAACCAAAGCCAGACAAAAAAATTACAGATGCAGATTAAGACAATCCAATATCCCTCAAACACAGATGCAAAAATCCTTGTGATGATATTTACATTATTCTGAATTATCCAATAGCATCTTCTAAATGACAGGTTTCGTTATTTATGTCTTCATATTTGCACCTAAAAACACTACAGGGAAGGATATTCAGGTGGTCTGGACAGTCTTTTGGGCCAGTACAGCTTTTTTAAAAAAATTAACTTTTGGTGTTCATTGCTTTTCTCCATGGAAGGTACACAAATATTTGGTTTCTGTGAACAAAAGCATACAAAAATCTTTACTTTCTGTTGTATCCTCTATAGTTAGGATTCTTTTTCTTTCTTTCTAAACCATAAAAACTATCTTTACTCCTTAGCCAGAAGGAAATATATTATTCCCTGCCTCACCTCTTCAATGTACACTGACTAGACCTTTCTTGCTAAATTTTCTCACTCTTTTATCCTGTCAGATCCATTGCTTTTTCTGTCCATACTCAGATTTTGCATCATTAAATTTAATAAATTAGTCTGACTGAGATTGACACTTTTTGGAGACTAGAGAGAGCATAAGAAAAAAAATTACTTTAAAGTTGTTTTACTGTATAACATACGTTCAAGTAAAATGTAGTTTAAATTTAAGTCATGATTGCTGGATATGCCTACCTGCTGGCTAGAAAAAAGTTTAAACAACTATAATAGGCCTTACAGTGATTGTATGAACATAGAAAGAACCATTAACCAAAGATGGTAGGGGTTGTGGCTGTGTGTTATTGCTGCTGGAGATATTATGAACTGTTAGTAAAATCTCCTACAGGTATACTGATAATGAAATTAAGAAAACTGCAGGGAACAACTTTACTCTTCTAATATATTCTTCTCTTCAAAATAAACTATATACTTTCTTGAGAGTAGTCTTAAGACAAAAATCAATTAAATTGAAAATTAAAACTATGGATAGAATTTTAAACATCTGGATTATAATCAATTACTAAACAATAAACTGTAAAAGTAAATCATAAATCATACCAGACCAATATAATTGCCTCTTTTACAAAATTCTAAACTTAGATGTTGATTTTAGTACATACATTAACTATACCATCATATTTTCACTATGTGTTTACTTTAGCTTGAAAATGCATGATCACTTCCATATGGAATAAACACTAATGTGGCTGTTAAAAGCAACTATATTACTATCAATTAACCACAGTTACATACGTTAGGATACAACTAAATTATCTAATAATGAGGGCAGTAGTGACCGTTATGTGACTAGTTAAGATTTTTCCATAGTACTAGAAACCAATTCTGACTAATGGAGCTTAGTGGGATTTGGGTGAAAGGTACTGATTTATTGGTAGGTACCTTTTTTCAAGTTAAAAATTCTGATGAAAATAACTTGTCTTTGGTCATATACTCACTGATATTGCTTGGAATATAGAATGTGTTGGTATAAAAAGTGATGTTGGAGACAAAAATGTCAGACAAAAGTTATGATCACTGATTTATGTTATAAAATACAAAGAGTATTAAAATTCCAGAAGTTAAAAAAAAAAAGGAATCTTAAAAAGAAACAGAAATACATATAGACCTTAATAAAAAATATCTTTGAAAAGACAACCCTCAGAATGGGAGAAAATATTTGAAAATGAATCAACAGACAAAGGATTAATCTCCAAAATATATAAACAGCTCATGCAGCTCAATATTAAAGAAACAAACAACCCAATCTCAAAATGGGCAGAAGACCTAAATAGACATTCTCCAAAGAAGACATACAGATGGCCAAGAAGCACATGAAAAGCTGCTCAACATCACTAATTATTAGAGAAATGCAAATCAAAACTACAATGAGGTATCACCTCACACCAGTTAGAATGGGCATCATCAGAAAATCTACAAACAACAAATGCTGGAGAGGGTGTGGAGAAAAGGGAACCTTCTTGCACTGTTGGTGGGAATGTAAATTGATACAGCCACTATGGAGAACAGTATGGAGGTTCCTTAAAAAACTAAAAATAGAATTACCATATGATCCAGCAATCCCACTACTGGGCATATACCCAGAGAAAACCATAATTCAAAAAGACACATGCACCCCAATGTGCACTGCAGCACTATTACAATAGCCAGGTCATGGAAGCAACCTAAATGCCCATCGACAGATGAATGGATAAAGAAGTTGTGGTACATATATACAATGGAATATTCCTCAGCCATAAAAAGGAACGAAATTGAGTCATTTGTTGAGACGGGGGTGGATCTAAAGACTGTCATACAGAGTGATGTAAGTCAGAAAGAGAAAAACAAATATTGTATATTAACGCATGTATGTGGAGCCTAGTACAGATGAACTGGTTTGCAGGACAGAAGTTGAGACACAGATGTAGAGAACAAACGTATGGACACCAAGGGGGGAAAACTGTGGTGGGGTGGGGATGGTGGTGTGCTGAATTGGGCGATTTGGATTGACATGTATACACTGATGTGTATAAAACTGATGACTAATAAGAACTTGCAGTATAAACAAACAAACAAAACAACAACTAATACTAAACTTTCTCTGGGTTATTTGTATGGAAATATGTTAATATAAATGTTTCAGACATTACATGAAATTTCTAAAAATCTTATATGCTCTGGTATAATGTTACAAGTCATAATTCTAGTTATTACTTTAAAATGTATATCTCAGAAATAACTAAATTTCCTTGTCAATTGCATTATTATGAACTTTCATCAAATCTTTAACCGTGGTCATTTTTAAGTCTTCTGTCATTTACAGACAGTTCTGGGTGTACTCTGATGCTTTTGCAAAAATGTTTCTATAAAAGGGTTTCATCTTCAAGGAATTCATGGAAAAGACTCTGACAAGTACAGGTTTTTGGTAACTGACTATACTGCTGAACTGAATGAATAAGCATTTTCAGAACTCTAATGGAAAACTGATGAATTCATAAAAGTGCTAACAAAAGATCAAGATGAAAACAAAATTAATTACATGGGACTGAGTGAACTGATGAGGATGATTATAATTTTGGGGACTTTCTGTTTGAATAAAAAAAAAAACTCCCACAAGGACTCAGAGGCAAAAAATATACGAATCAATTTTCACTGCAAAGTAAAGGAGCTGTTACAGTGGAGGATCACTGGACTGAATGTCAATATTATGACATAGTGTGAGTGTGTTTCGTGTTTGGTGTGTGCCTTTGCTTTTTTAATCTACCATCGTGTACTAAAGTCTTGAAATTTCTCTGGTGGTTGATTTCACTGTCATATTTTGAGTGTGAGGTATAGAACTCTAGAGGATCTCTCCTTAGCTTCAGATTTCAGACAACAGGTCTTGCACACCTGTCCAACAGAGGATGTCTCACCCCACACTCCTCCCACAAGGTGGACTGCCTGAGTCTCTGGTTGGGACACTCTTAGCATTCTTGTACTTCTCCAGCAAGAAACACTTTCCTCCTCCTTCTCACTGTGGAGTTCAGAACACAGGCAGGCTTCCAGCTCTGCCCCCAGGACTGTAGCCTCTACCTTGTATCATAGAAAGTTTCTGGTCTAGTGGCAGATGGCTTCTTCCTTCTGTTAGTGGAGGGTGCAGGATAACTGGTTCTCTTGTCCCTCCTCCAATGGAGTCAAAATGTGCCTAGAGTAAGTGCAGAGTCCATCCTCATATCTACTTTTGCTTTAGTGTAAATATACATTAAATGTATCCAATGCTCATCAACTGCCATTTTGCTGATATTCCTTCAGTCAACCTTTGTTTGATTGAAATTGATATATAAGATTAGTGGTTCTCAAACTTTAACATGCACAGAACCACCTACAGTTTATGTGACACAGAGATTGCTAAGCATTTCCTCTAAAATTTCTGATTCAGTGGATCTGGGAAAAAGTGGGAAAATTTCCATTTCTACCAAGTTCCTGGGTGTTATGGATGGTGCTGGCCTGGGGTCAACACACTGAGAATAGTTGCACTAGAGCACAATCAAGAAATTATACATCCAAATACTCTGGCCTCCTGTTTTAGTAAATAAAGCTTTACTGGAACAGAGCCATGATTATGAATTGGTCAATTTTCTATGGATGGCTTCATGTTTTAACAGCAGAATTGAAATTGAATAGTGAAGACAGAGATCATGTGATCTGCAAAACCTAAAATATGTACTATCTGCCCTTTACCAAAAACAAAAAAAAAACCCAAACCAAAACACATACACAAAAACCAAACAAACAAAAATGTTTGCTTGAGATGATACCGCAGAACTTCAGAAAGAAATTTTCCCTGAGTTCTTGAAAGTATAAATTATTTTTCTATTACCTGGATATTTGAAGAAAATAATTTCAGGTACAAAATCTTTCACCTACACTGTCTATTCTTGAGTTTCTTAATACCTTAAATCTACTGTCACCTTACATTACTTTGTATGAAGTGTGATGCTAAACTGATTTTCTATCTTTAATAAGTAACTGGGTATTTTGGCCTAGAAGCTCAGAGTACTTTTTTTTAACCCTAATATATAATAAATATGGTAGGACAGTGGTCCCCAACATTTCTGGCACCAGGGACCAGTTTCGTGGAAGACAATTTTTCCACAGACCAGGGTGGGGTGGGGTGGGGGATGGTTTGGGGATGATTCAAGCACATTACATGAATTGTGCACTTTATCTCTATTATTATTACATTGTAATATACAATGAAATAATTACACAACTCACCATAATGCAGAATCTATGGGAGCCCTAAGCTCTGAGCTTGTTTTTCTGCAACTAGATGGTCCCATCTGGGGGTCATGGGACCGCCTCAGCTCCACCTCAGATCATCAGGCATTAGATTCTCATAAGGAGCATATAACCCAGATCCCTCGCATGCACAGTTCACAGTAGGGTTCACGTTCTTATGAGAATCTAATGCCACTGCTGATCAGACAGGAGGCAGAGCTCAGGCGGTAATGTGAGCAATGGTGAGTGGCTGTAAATACAGATGAAGCTTCGCTCCCTCATCCGCCACTCACCTCCTGCTGCTGCGCGGCCCGGTTCCTAACAAGCCATGGACTGGTACCAGTCTGTGGCCTGGAGGTTGGGGGACCCCTGTGGTAGAGAATACTTCAGAGTTAAACATTCAGAATGATAATTCCCTCAAATCTATTTACAGATTCAAAGCAAAATCAATAAAAAATCCACAAGATAATTTTGTGGAAAATAACAGGTTGATTCTAACATTTACATAGAAGTGGATATAACTTAAAATAGCAAAAACTTTTTAAAGAAAAAAAGTTGAAATACTTACATTCTCTCATTTTAAGAATTACCCTAAAACTATAGTAATCAAGAGAGTCTGATACTGTCAATGTATACCCTTAAAGATCAAGAATACAACATAAAGTACAAAAAATAGATCATCACTTATATGTTCAATTAATTTTTTGCAATGATGACAAAACAAGTTTATGGGGAAAGAATATTGTTCTCAACAAATGGTAATAGGACATTCAATATTCATTTATATTGAAAAAAAAGAACAGCAACACCACCAACAGTTTCTGTGCACCATATACTAAAATTTATTTGAATTAGACCATAATTTTAAAAACAAAAACTAAAACTGGTATATTCCTTGAAGAAAATCTTTGTGGCTTTGGAGTTGGCAAAATTTTCATAGATAAGACACCAACAGCTAAGCGATAAAAGTCATTACATACTATATGATTCAAAGTATATGAGATTCTAGAAAAGAAAATTACAATGACAGAAAGCAGACAGTGTTTGCCAGGGTCCAGGGATAAACAGTAAGACTTCATAGGGGCATAATGAAACCCTTTTTATATCTTGTTTGTAGTAAATGTAATATGACTGTACAAAAATGAACAAAACTTATCAAATAGTACATCTAAAATGAGTGAATTTTATTATATGAATACTATTCCTCAATAAAGCTACTAGGGGAGAGGCACAGATTTTACGAAAACAGAAGTAGAAAATCACCTTTTATTAGTAGATAATCTGATAATATCTGTATAAAATTAAATATACACACACATATAAATATATACACTATGATCTAGAAATTTCACTCCTAAATATATACCAATGAAAAATGAACATATATAACTGCAAGTAGACTTGCACAAAACATCTGTAATATTTTTAGTCACAAAAGACAAAAACCATATACAAAAGGGATATCCAACAGAAAGTACATGGATAAACACATTGTGATATACTCATTCAGTGGAATAACACCCAGCTATAAAAATTGGGACAGACTACTGACATATGTAAAATCATGAACATCTCTAAAAATATGTTGCTCTGCAAAGTAATTAAGGCTCTAATAGGTATATAGTATCTTTTTAACTACATGGATACTTAAATTTATAAAATAGAGAAAACTAGTCAATGAAGACAGAAATCAAAATGGTGTCTTCCTTAGGGGATTGACTGGGAAGGCACAAAGCACACTTCTGGAGTGAGAAATACTCCACAGGTTGATAGTATCTGAAAATACTCAATTGTCAAAATTCACAGTTTTGTTACAATTAAGAGTTTTGCTTTTTACTATGTATAAATTATAACTCAATAAAACATATGCAAGTTATCTACAAGTGAAAATAAATATGTGATGAACATTAATGTGTCTTTCATGTAGAATATCTTTTTACATTTTTATTAATAAAATATATGAAATTCTCTCAACGTTTCATTCAAAATATGTTACTAAACATATTTGCTTGCAGAAGAAATAATATTCAAATTTTCTTTTTTTTTTTTTCCTGTAGTCTATTTGGCCTACCTTCTTATTTTTTCATTTGTATTGTCAGAACTGATCACCATATGTGAATTTTAACACCTTAATTTAGATTTTCACATCAGTATTTTGTACTCAGTATCCAGTTCTTCTGTTTCTAAGAACTGTTTTTTATGACAAGGCAGAAGATACATTACTGATTGAGTACTCAAAAAATTTAAAAACTAGATTCATTAACTTTTGTTTTGAATAAAATTTTCATGTAAATCATATGTATGCATACGTATGTGTGTGTAATCTACTTCACTGATTACCTTCAATCATCAACTTATCTTTATAATTGCTAGTATAACTTCTGAAGAAATACAGAGAATATTAAAGCAGATGCCTATTCCCCCAGACCCTCAACAATTCAACAACCTGCATAAGAGGCTCTAAGAATGGAAAGTCCGGAAAAATTTGTGTACGGATGCCTGGGTGTATCAAGCTGGAATGGAAGATCAATAACCTACAAAGACTGTTACTCCTTCTTAAGTATACTCTACAGGACATTTTCCTCTAGGCTCATATTCGAGACCAGATTAGTGATTTTAATGAGTGAAAGAAAGGACAAAGAAAGTGAAAGCATTCACTTTATGAATCTTTTTATTTTATTAATTCAAAGTTATTTTGTTTGAACACTGCATTACTGAAAACTCTATCTCAAAATATTTTCATTAAAATATTTGTAATTTTTTTTTGGAAATGGCAAAACTTAAAATTTATAATGTTTCATAATGAACTATTATGTTATTTTGAAAGTGGGAGATTAATGGCAAGTCTCAGACAAATATTTCTTTATTCAACACTACCTTATTCAGTAACAAAAACTGAAAATAATACTATCAAATAATATACGATTTACTGTCGAATTAATAGAAATCAATCAATAAATAAAACCATTCTATGGGCTTCCCTTGTGGTGCAGTGGTTAAGAATCTGCCTGCCAATGCAAGGGACACGGGTTCAAGCCCTGGCCCGGGAAGGTCCCACATGCCACAGAGCCACATATGCACCACAACTACTCAGACTGTGCTCTAGAGCCCATAAGCCATAACTACTGAGCCCACATGCCACAACTACTGAAGCCTGCGCACCTAGAGCCTGTGCTCTGCAACAAGAGAAGCCACCGCAATTAGAAGCCTGCGCACCACAACAAAGAGCAGCCCCCGCTTGCCGCAACTAGAGAAAGCCTGCGCACAGCACCAAAGACCCAAAACAGCCAAAATAAATAAATAAATAAACAAAACATTCTATGACTGAAAGGCATAACCACATACAATACTGTTTCTGATATGTGTTTACTATAACATCCTCAAATCAATTTAAGTTCCTAAGAAGAAATAGAATTATCTATTAAAAATGAAAACCATGTTTATTCTTGCTTTAAAAATATCCAACTGTGGGGCTTCCTGGTGGCACAGTGGTTGAGAGTCCGCCTGCCAATGCAGGGGATACGGGTTCGTGCCCCGGTCCAGGAAGATCCCACGTGCCGCGGAGCGGCTGGGCCCGTGAGCCATGGCCGCTGGGCCTACATGTCCGGAGCTGCGCAATGGGAGAGGCCACAACAGTGAGAGGCCCACGTACAGCCAAAAAAAAAAAAAAAAAATCCAACTGTGAAAATAAAATTGAATCATAGGGATCACTGAAAATCTATTACAAGCCATGTGATCTATCTTCTGGCATATTTTCTATAGAAACATGGAGTCATTCAATCATAGTTTTAAATTGATGAGTATACATTTTATATCTATTTGAAAGTCATCAAGGAACGTATAAATTATATTTTTATTAACAAGATAGATTTTAAGTATCAGAAGTCAAGCAGTTTCCAAAGTAATTTTTTTAAACAGTGTAGAACTCATTATTTATCATTTAAGAATATTATTAAGTATTTTGCGAGGTAATAAATAATTTGGCTGATTATATATTAGTGTATACTATTTTAATGAAATACATAACAATTTACAGCATTTTTGTCTGCCTTAAAATAGCTTATTTCTATTCCCTGGAATTAGGCCATGATAGTCACCCTCACCATTGGTGCCATTCATTTCAGGAACTTTCCACTGTGACATATCACCATATTAGATTTGGATACATCAATGAAAATATTAAGTAATGCCATAGTAGATATTTTCCCCTAGGATAATTAAATGTGATAAATGTCTTAAACACATACACACATGCACAAAGGGGAAAAAAGTGGTTTACATAACCTACACTTAAATTTTTAAATGTATGGCAAATATAACTTACTCATCAATCACTCTGCATACTTGAGATATACATACACTTGTAACAATGTCATTTTCTCTCATTTTTTAGAGACTGGTACCTAAGCTGAAGAGGATAACTGCATTCATTTTCTCCTGCTGCCATAACAAATAACCACAAACTTAGTGGTTTAAAACAACACAAATTTAGTATTTCAGAGTTCTGTAGGTCAGAAATTCTAGTTGGCTCTGCTGATTTCTCTGCTCTAGATTTCACAAAGCCAAAAACAAGGTGTCAGCCAACTGGACTTTTCTCAGGAGACTCTGGGAAGAATTTGCTTCCAAGTTCATTCAGGTTGTTGGCAGAATGCAGGTCCTTATAGTCATAGGACTGAGAATCCATTTCCTGCTGCTTGTCAGCTGGCAGATGCCCTTAGTTCCTAGAGGTTTTTCGCCAGTCCCCGCACATGGGAGTCTATATCCCAGAGCCAGCAACGGTGCTTTGAATGCTTCTCATACATGGAATCTCTGACTCACCTTCTGCAACATTTCTCTTGCCAGAGAAAATTCTGTGCATTTAAGGGCTAATGTCCTTAGATGGGCCCAGCTAGATAATGCAGGATAATCTCCCGATTATAAGGTCCATAACTTTAACTGCATCTGAAAATTTATCTACGCTATGTAATATAATATATTACAATTTCTGGGAGTTAGGGCAATGGCACATTTGGTAGGATATTATTCTGCCTACCACAGTAATATAAAGCCCTTCAATGTCATAAAGGTAAGAAGCACTAGAATCAAAATTTAAGTGCAGAGCTACTGCAAATACACCCAAATTGAATTCCTCGTTTTCCTCAGCCCTCGATTAGTAAAACAAAGCTTGTGTATTTTAAATAGACACAAAGATATTCAATCACACAATCAAGTGTGACTGGAAAATTAGAATTCTAGTTTACATTTGAAAATAGATCTACAAAAGAAGTTATTTTCATGAAATAAGTATCAATATATATTTGAATCTCTTTATATGTGTGTCTATAAATATGGATGTGCATACAATAGAATTTGGGAGAAAGGTGGATAGTGATGGGACGTTTTATGACATCTAAAGTGTGAGTGCATGTGCGGATGGTTACTGAAATACATCTGAGCAAAGCATAAAGCTCTGGGGAGACTAACCTCAGACAGAGTCCCTGAAAAATAAAAGGCAGTTTGCTTAGTATGGTGAATCCTTCCTTCCTTACTCTTCTTGCTCTCTTTGGTAAGTCATGAAGTGCTTGCATCTACTCTTTACAGCTTTGTTACAGTGCACATGCTATATTTCTTCCTCTGAAACCCAAAATGGAGTAAAGATACAGAATATTTGAAAAACACAATTATAATTTTGATCTAACACCATATTAGGAGAAACACATTTGTCATGAGCACACAGGAATTATATGCAGAATATGACTTACATGCAAGATGAAGGTATATCTTATTTCATGTATGGTAGCATAAGAGATCAGGGTTATTTTTAGCATAATTCAATTTTTTAAATTAAACAGTAAAAACATTATGCTATTTGAAATAAGCCAGAGACAAGAAGACAAATATTGTATGATTCCACCTATATGAGGTACCTAGACTAGGCAAGAGACAGAAAAGTATAATGAAGGTTGCTGGGAGGTGGGGGAGGGGAAATGGAGAGTTATTGTTTAATAGTACAGAGATCTGTTGGGGATGATGCAAAAGTTCCAGAAACAGATAGTGATAATGGTTGGACAACATTTTGAATGTACTTAATGCTACAGAATTATTCACTTAAAAATGAAAATATAATTATGTTTTTATATATATATATTTTTTACTGTGATCTAAAGTGTTTAAAAATATACCAACCATTGGAAATCACACACACACACAAACCCTCACTATTTTATGGTTCAAAGAACAATTAAACAATTGTTTGATCTTAAATGATAACATACTATCAAATCTGTATTGATGGGGCAAAACTTTAACACTAAATGCTTATGTAAATAAAAATGAAAGGCTAATGCGTTAGGAAGTTTGGAGAAAAATAATAGAGTTAAACCAAATAAAGTGGAAGGAAAAAGAAATATACATGAACATAAATGCATGAAATAGAGTGTGCTGCAAAAGGTAAAAACGGATTAGTTGAGAAGGATAATAATACAGACAGATAATTCCTCGGGAAAACTGTAAAGAAAAAGATTCTAGGTACAAATAAGTAGTAGGGGTAAAAAAGAGGATATATTATGTGTTTGCTTTTTGTCTGCCTTTCTCACACTTTAAAGGAAGCAGAGATTTTGCTCTGTTTTACTTATTGCTTATGATTGGCAAAATAATGGTTCCCCAGTATGTGTGCACCCTAATCTGAGGAAACTGTGACTATTTTTCCCTAACATGCGGAAGGGACTTTACATAAGTGTTTAAGAATCTTGGTATATAGACAGCATCTAGGATTGTTATTGAAGTGAGTCTGATGAAGACATATTTGTCCTTCTAAGTGAAAGAGGGAGGAAAAGTTAGCATCAGAGAAAGATTTAAAGATGCTATGCTGAGACCTTCAAGATGGCGGAGGAGTAAGACGTGGAGATCACCTTCCTCCCCACAAATACATCAAAAATACATCTACATGTGGAACAGCTCCTACAGAACACCTACTGAACGCTGGCAGAAGACCTCAGACTTCCCAAAAGGCAAAAAACTCCCCATGTACCTGGGTAGGGCAAAAGAAAAAAGAAAAAAACAGAGACAAAGAATAGGGACAGGACCTGCACCAGTGGGAGGGAGCCGAGAAGGAGGAAAGGTTTCCACACACTAGGAAGCCCCTTCGTGGGCGGAGGCGGCAGGTGGCGGAGGGGGGGAAGCTTCGGCGCCGCGGAGGAGAGCACAGCAACAGGGGTGCGGAGGGCAAAGCGGAGAGATTCCTGCACAGAGGATCGGTGCCGACCAGCACTCACCAGCCTGAGAGGCTTGTCTGCTCACCTGCCGGGGTGGGCGGGGGCTGGGAGCTGCGGCTTGGGCTTTGGTCGGATCCCAGGGAGAGGACTGGGGTTGGCGGCGTGAACACAGCCTGAAGGGGGCTAGTGCGCCACAGCTACCAGGAAGGAGTCCGGGAAAAAGTCTGGACCTGCCAAAGAGGCAAGAGACCATTGTTTCAGGGTGCACGAAGAGAGGGGATTCCTTCCCTGTCTGCCTACAGAAGGCAGAGCGCTGCCTAAATGAGCTCCAGAGACGGGTGCAAGGCGCGCCTATCAGCTCAGACACCAGAGACAGCCATGAAACGCTAACGTTGCTGCTGCAGCCACCAAGAATCCCGTGGGAAAGCACAGGTCACTGTGCACACCCCCTCGACCTACCCCCGTGGGAGTCTGCGCAGCCTGCCACTTCCAGGGTCCCATGATCCAGGGACAACTTCCCCAGGAGAACACACGGCACGCCTTAGGCTGTTGCAATGTCACGCCAGCCTCTGAAGCCACAGGTTCACCCCACATTCCAATTATAACTATGGTACCCCTCCCTACCCCACAGCATGAGTCAGCCAGAACCCCTAATCACCCACTCCTTTAACCCCGTCCTGTATGGGCGAGAACAGAAGCCTCAGGATGACCTACACACACAGGTGGGGCCAAAACAACCCCGGGAACTGTGCAAGCAAAGAAGAGAAAAGGAAATTTCTCCATGTAGCCTCAGGAGAAGCGGATTAAATCCCCACAATAAACTTAATGTACCCTGCATCTGTGGAATACCTGAATAGACAACAAATCAACCCAAAATTGAGGGGCTTGACTTTGGGAGCAAGTGTAGACATAGAGTTTGTTGTCTGTGACTGACTTGTTTATGATTTTTATGTTTTAGTATAGTTTTTAGTGCTTCTTAACATTGGTGGACTTGCTTATTGGTTTGTATGCTTTCTTTTTTTAATTACTTTTTATTTTTTTATTTTAATAATTTTTTTTTTACTTTCATTATTTTATTTTATTTTTTAATTAATGTTTTTCTCTCTTTTTTCTCCCTTTTCTTCTGAGCCATGTAGATGACAGGGTCTTGGTGCTCTGGCCTGCTGTCAGGCCTGAGGCTGTGAGGTGGGAGAGCTGAGTTCAGGACATTGGACCACCAGAGACCTCGTGGCCCCATGTAATATCAATCTGCGAGAGCTCACCCAGAGATCTCTGTCTCAATGCTAAGACCAAGCTCCACCCAACAGTCAGCAAGCTCCAGTGCTGGACGGCCTATGCCAAAAAACTAGCAAGAGAGGAACACAACCCCACCCCACCCATTAGCAGAGAGGCTGCCAAAAATAATACTAACTTCTGAGACACCCTAAAACACACCACCAGTCGCAGCCCTGCCCACCAGAAAGACAAGACCCAGCCCAATCCACCACAGCACAGGCACCAGTCCCCTCCACCAGGAAGCCTACACAAGCCACTGAACCAACCTTACCAAATGTGGGCAGACACCAAAACCAATGGAAACTATGAACCTGCAGCCAGCAAAAAGGAGACCAAAAACACAGTAAGATAAACAAAATGAGAAGACAGAGAAATATGCAGCAAATGAAGGAGCAAGGTAAAATCCATCACACCAAACAAATGAAGAGGAAATAGGCAGTCTACCTGAAAAATAATTCACGGTAATGATAGTAAAGATGATACAAAATCTTGAAAATAGAATGGAGAAAATACAAGAAACGTTTAACAAGGACGCAGAAGAACTAAAGAGCAAACAAACAATGATGAACAACACAATAAATGAAATTAAAAATTCTCTAGAAGGAATCAATAACAGAATAACTGAGGCAGAAGAATGGATAAGTGACCTGGGAGATAAAATAGTGGAAATAACAACGGCAGAGCAGAATAAAGAAAAAAGAAAGAAAAGAATTGAGGACCGTCTCAGAGACTTCTGGGACAACATTAAAGGTACCAACATTCAAATTATAGGGGTCTCAGAAGAAGAAGAGAAAAAGAAAGGGTCTGAGAAAATATTTTAAGAGATTATAGTTGAAAACTTCCCTAATATGGGAAAGGAAATTGTCAATCAAGTCCAGGAAGTGCAGAGTCCCATACAGGATAAATCCAAGGAGAAACAGACCAAGACACATATTAATCAAACTATCAAAAATTAAATATAAAGAAAAAATATTAAAAGCACCAATGGAAAAGCAGCAAATAATATACAAGGGAATCCCAATAAGGCTAACAGCTGATCTTTCAGCAGAAATTCTGCAAGCCAAAAGGGAGTGGCAGGACATATTTAAAGTGATGACAGGGAAGAACCTACAACCAAGAATACCTACCCAGCAAGGATCTCATTCAGGTTCAACGGAGAAATTAAAACTTTTACAGACAAGCAAAAGCTGAGAGAGTTCAGCACCACCAAACCAGCTTTACAAAAAATACTAAAGGAACTTCTCTAGGCAGGAAACACAAGAAAAGGAAAAGACCAACAAAAACAAACGTAAAACAATTAAGATAATAGTAATAGGAATATACATATCAATAATTACCTTAAATATAAAAGGATTAAATGCCTGAACCAATGGACATAAACTGGCTGAATGGATACAAAAACAAGACCTGTATATATGCTGTCTACAAGGGACCCACTTCAGACCTAGAGACATATGCAGACTGAAAGTGAGGGGATGGAAAAACATATTCCATGCAAATGGAAATCAAAAGAAAGCTGGAGTAGCAATTCCCATATCAGACAAAATAAACTTTAAAATAAAGACTATTACAAGAGAAAAGAAGGACACTAAATAATGATCAAAGGATCAACCCAAGAAGAAGATATAATAATTGTAAATATTTACGCACCCAATATAGAAGCACCTCAATACATAAGGCAAATGCTAACACCAATAAAAGGGGAAATCAACAATAACACAACAATAGTAGGGGACTTTAACACCCCACTTTCACCAATGGACAGATCATCCAAAATGAAAGTAAATAAGGAAACACAAGGTTTAAATGACACATTAAACAAATGGACTTAATTGATATTTATATGACATTCCATCCCAAAACAACAGAATACACTTTCTTCTCAAGTGCTCATGGAACATTCTCCAGGATAGATCATATCTTGGGTCACAAATCAAGCCTTGGTAAATTTAAGAAAACTGAAATCATATTAAGTCTCTTTTCCAACTACACACTATGAGACTAGGTATCAATCACAGGAAAAAAAATGTAAAAAGCAGAAAACAAGAGATCACTGAGGAAAGCAAAGAGGAAATCAAAAAATGCATAGAAACAAATGACAATGAAAACACAACGACCCAAAACCATTGGGATGCAGCAAAATCAGTTCTAAGAGGGAAGTTTATAGCAATACAATCCTACCTCAAGAAACAAGAAAAATCTCAACTAAACAACCTAACCTTACACCTAAAGCAATTAGAGACAGAAGAACAAAAAAAACTCCCAAAGTTAGCAGAAGGAAAGAAATCATAATGATCAGATCAGAAATAAATGAAAAATAAATGAAGGAAACAATAGCAAAGATCAATAAATCAAAAAGCCGGTTCTTTGACATAATAAATAAAATTGATAAACCACTAGGCAGACTCATCAAAAGGGAGAAGACTCAAATCAACGAATTAGATGAAAAAGGAGAAGTAACAACTGACATTGCAGAAAAACAAGGGATCATGAGAGATTACTACAAGCAACTAATGCCAGTAACATGGACAACCTGGAAGAAATGGACCAATTCTTAGAAAAGCACAACCTTCCGAGACTGAACCAGGAAGAAATAGAAAATATAAACAGACCAATCACAAGAACGGAAATTGAAACTGTGATTAAAAATCTCCAACAAGCAAAAGCCCAGCACCAGATGGCTTCACAGGTGAATTCTATCAAACATTTGAAGAAGAGCTAACACCTATCCTTCTCAAACTCTTCCAAAATATAGCAGAGGGAGGGACACTCCCAAACTCATTCTATGAGGCCACCATCACCCTGATACCAAAACCAGACAAAGATGTCACAAAAATAGAAAACTACAGGCCAATATTACAGATGAATACAGATGCAGAAACCCTCAACAAAATACTAGCAAAAAGAATCCAACAGCACATTAAAAGGATCATACACCATGATCAAGAGTGATTTATCCCAGGAATGCAAGTGTTCTTCAATATATGAAAATCAATCAATGTGATAAACCATATTAACAAACTGAAGGATAAAAACCATATGATCATCTCAATAGATGCAGAAAAAGTTTTTGAGAAAATTCAACACCGATTTATGATAAAAACTCTGCAGAAAGTAGGCATAGAGGGAACTTACCTCAACATAATAAAGCCCATATATGACAAACCCACAGCCAACATTGTTCTCAATGGTGAAAAACTGAAACCATTTCCTCTAAGATCAGGAACAAGACAAGGGTACCCACTCTCACCGCTATTATTTAAAATAGTTTTGGAACTTTTAGCCATAGCGATCAGAGAAGAAAAAGAAATAAAAGGAATCCAAATCAGAAAAGAAGAAGTAAAACTGTCACTGTTTGCAGATGACATGATACTATACACAGAAAATCCTAAAGATGCTACCAGAAAAGTACTAGAGCTAATCAATGAATTTGGTAAAGTAGCCGAATACAAAATTAATGCACAGAAATTTCTTGCATTCCTATACACTAATGACAAAAAATTAAAAGAGAAATTAAGGAAACACTCCCATTTACAATTGAAACAAAAACAATAAAATACCTGGAAATAAACCTACCTATGGAGACAAAAGACCTGTATGAAGAAAACGATATGACACTGATGAAAGAAATTAAAGACGATACAAACAGATAGAGAGATATACCATGTTCTTTGATTGGAAGAATCAACAATGTGAAAATGACTATACTAAGCAATCTACAGATTCAATGCAATCCCTATCAAACTACCAATGGCATTTTTCACAGAACTGGAACAAAAAATTTCACAATTTGTATGAAAACACAAAAGACTCCAAATAGCAAAAGCAATCTTGAGAAAGAAAAACGGAGCTGGAGAAATCAGGTTCCCTTACTTCAGACTATACTACAAACCTACAGTAATGAAGACACTATGGTACAGGCACAAGAACAGAAATATAGATCAATGGAACAGGATAGAAAGCCCAGAGATAAACCTACACACATATGGTCAACTTATATTTTATAAAGGAGGCAAGCATATACAATGGAGAAAAGACAGCCTCTTCAATAAGTGGTGCTAGGAAGACTGGACAGCTACATGTAAAAGAATGAAATTAGAACACTCTCTAACACCATACACAAAAGTAAACTCAAAATGGAGTAAAGACCTAACTGTAAGACCAGACACTATAAAACTCTTAGAGGAAAACATAGGCAGAACACTCTATAACAAATCACAGCAAGATCCTTTTCATCCCACCTCCTAGAGAAATGGAAAGAAAAACAAAAATAAACAAATGGGACTTAATGAAACTTAAAAGCTTTTTCACAGCAAAGGAAACTATAAGCAAGATGAAAAGACAACCCTCAGAATGGAAGAAAGTATTTGCAAACAAAGCAACTGAAAAACAATTAATCTCCAACATATACAAGCAGCTCATGTAGCTCAATATCAAAAAAAACAAACAACCCAATCCCAAAATGGGCAGAAGACCTAAACAGACATTTCTGCAAAGAAGATATACAGATTGCCAACAAACACAAGAAAGCATGCTCAACATCACTAATCATTAGAGAAATGCAAATCAAAACTACAATTAGGTATCATCTCACACCAGTCAGAATGGCCATCATCAAAAAATCTACAAACAATAAATGCTGGAGAGGGTGTGGAGAAAAGGGAACCCTCTTGCACTGTTGGTGGGAATGTAAATTGATATAGCCACTATGGAGAACAGTGTGGAGGTTCCTTAAAAATCTAAAAATAGAATTACCATAGGGTCCAGCAATCCCACTACTGGGCATATACCCTGAGAAAACCACAATTCAAAAAGAGTCATGTACCACAATGTTCATTGCAGCACTATTTACTATAGCCAGGACATGGAAGCAGCCTAAGTGTCCATCAACAGATGAATGGATAAAGAAGATGTGGCATATGTATACAATGGAATATTACTCAGCCATAAAAAGAAACGAAATTGAACTATTTGTAGTGAGGTGGATGGACCTAGAGTCTGTCATACAGAGCAAAGTAAGTCAGAAAGATAAAAACAAGTACTGTATTCTATATGGAATCTAAAAAAAAATGTTCTTATAAACCTAGGGGCAGGACAGAAATAAAGACGCAGACGTAGAGAATGGACTTGAGTGAGGACACAGGGTGGGGGAAGGGTAAGCTGGGACGAAGTGAGAGGGTGGCATGGACAGATATACACTACAAATGTAAAATCGATGGCTAGTGGGAAGCAGCCGCATAGCACAGGGAGATCAGCTTGGTGTTTTGTGACCACCTACAGGGGTGGGACAGGGAGGGTGGGAGGAGACGCAAGAGGGAGGAGATATGGGGATATATATATATATATATATATATATGTATAGCTGATTCACTTTGTTATACAGCAGAAACTAACACAGCATTGTAAAGCAATTATACTCCAATAAAGGTGTTAAAAAAAAAAGACATTAAAAAAAATGCTATGCTGCTGGGTTTGAAGAAGGCGGGAGTGTTCAGCCAAGGCATGCAGCCCACCTTTAGAAGGTGGAAAAGGGAAGAGTATGGACTCTCCACTAGAGTTTCCAGAAGCCTCCTTGATTTTAGACCAGTGAAGCCATTTTGGACTTATAACCCCCAACAAACACTGTTAAGATAACAATTTTTTCTTGTCTTAAGGCATTAAGTTTTTGGTATACCGGCAAAAGGTAAATAATACAGTGCAGTGTGCTTAGTATCTAGAATATTCCCTGGCACAAATCAGTCAACTAATAAGTATTTGTTGGTTGTTAAACATATAAGTGGGATTGGTGAACACTACATATACTATTTACCCACACTATATATGGGGTAATATATAAGTATATTACCCCATAAACTGGATTATATTTACATGGGTTTGTGGTATTAATCGTTATATATGTTAGTTCATAAATGTTTTAATTACAAAAAATAAACATGTCGTGTACTTATTTATTTTTCCCATGTGAATTCTATCCTTGTGTTTCTCAATGTAGTAGTTTCAGAATTGCCCAGATTAATACAGACTAAAATTAAAAATAAACTTCTAATTCTTGAACTGTAAGGAACAGCTGATCTTACTAGTTGCCATTTAATATCAGGAACATCCATCCATATGTATGCCACCTAGGCTACAAGAGGATTTACTTAATTTATAACAAGCATAAAGAATTTTTTAACAATCACTCATCAGTTTCAATGTTTAACAAACCTGAGTTAGAATTGGTTTTACATATCCTTATCCCAAAGAAAATATCATTCACTGCTATTTAAATTAGGAAAGAACAAGAGAATAACACACATAAAGTAAAATAATATTGTTATAAAATAGTATGATAGATGATTTGTTGAACCAGTAGCAGCAAGATTATGTTGCTTTGCATAAAATCCCTTTTGACTAAAAACTGAATGAGCATTTTAATGATCAATAAAGCCTTGAATAATTGGAATGCATGTAAAAATATAAACTGTCCTTTATACACGGTGACTTTATATCATAGGGGGCAAGTTATTTTAAAGACTTATGTAATGACACTAGCTACTCATTTTGAAATCTGGAATTGCACAGGTAGTGTAACCTAAGTGTGTGGAGCACACTTTAACAATAGGAAAGTATGCTGAACAGGAATTCAGAAAATACAGAAACTTGAACCTTTGAAATGGGTATTGCTATTTTGATATAAGAAAAAGTGTTACTTTATTACTTTACTTATTAAAATATATGGATAAAAATCATTGTCCTGTGTGCTTCTCTGAATGTGTGAAAACCTTAAGTTTGCTATAGAATTCTTTGCAGAGAACTTAATTATAGATTGAAAAGTCCACATATCACACCAGATTAACTGATGTTTCATAAGTAGGTTATATTCAAAGTATTAAATCTACTATATTAATATTTGTGTGTTAACCAGCAGCTCTGTGTCAACTGAGGATTGGACACCAGAATGTGTATCTAAATAGAAGAAAGAAATTCAGAACTACAAACATTAGATAGCTCAGATCACAAATTTCACAGAAATATGATAGGATCAGGTTGGGTAATTTCTAAATTCCTTTTCCAGCATGACATTGCTGTAACAAAAGGTCAAGAAAAAATTAATCTGTCATAGGTGGCATTTTTTAGCATTATTAGCTATTTCACAAGAAGAGTTACTCAAATTAAAACTTAAGTCCATGTAAGAAATAATTCCCAGAGTTTAAAAATAATTAGGGATAGAAAATTTATAGGAATGAAACAAAAATAAAACAAGACCACTGGATTTTATTTTTAAGACTAGATATTTTATAAGACTTTTTGTTTGGCAATAGTTATACAGGTTTCTGCATTTTAAAACTTCATGAGATGTTACAGACAATGCCAGTCATTCACTCATTTATTAATTCAGTAATTCATCAAATATTAATTGAACACTTAAAATATGCCAACCAGTGTTCCAGTTGTTTAGAAAAATAAAAGCCAATTCTTGAAAAGGCAGAGGCATCGGTGCTGGGATAAAAAATTCAGTGTATTACAACGGGCCTCACCTGAGAAAACACAAATCCGTTATAATTTTATTTTACTAACTAGGTCCTGAAAATATTATCAGATAATCTAGGAGGCCAATGTTCATATAATTTTATTTGGTTACAAAAAGATTATGACTATGAAAATAGTCATGATATTTTGGAAGTTCCTAAACTTTAAAAAAAATACATAATATGAAGTAAGGATAATTTGTTAAAAGATACTTTTTTTCTAGTAGAGTACATTTACAGGTTTTTTAATTAGGAGGTACTTATATTGAAAATTTGATTTACTTCTTAAAGGCCATACAGTTATCTGTAAGATAAGGCAAATCCCTACCCACTCCACAGAGAGGCAGTTAACTCTACATTTCTTTATTTAAGATAGTTCCTTAAGAATTTAAAACTAATCCCACTGTCACAGAATGCACTATGGAACGATTCTGAAAAAAAAAATCAAATTAAAATGAGAAAGTTGGTTTTCTGAGAAACATTTAAATCTTTATATTTATTTTTCAACTAATGCAAAATGAAAGGTGACATTGACATAATTCCTTGCTGTGAAAGTTATTTTATGATCCCATCAAAAGATTAACTATACAGATACAAAGATATGTTTCATGCAGAAAATCTTAGTTATAAAAAAGGATAGAAGATTATATGTTATGTAAGCATATTTTTGCTAAACATAATAATCCTCAAAGTTTCTGATTAGCTGTCAGCATTTCTTGAAAAAGTAAACAGCTTAGAATTGCTAGGCTAAACCCCAGTTCAGCTTTTTTTTATTAAGTGAACATTCTAAACCACAAGCCTGCAGTTGACCTCATTGTATTAAAAAGATGATTTTTTTGTTCATACATATTTTCTTATAGAACTTCCTGGTTCAATCTGATCTCAAGTTTGTCTCATTTTCCTATTTCCCAACCCCAAGTTGAACAACCATGCATCTTGTTCTGCAGGAATCAGTAATAAAACTATGCAGACAACATCAGAACCACTAAAAGTAGCCATATACTTATAATTTAGTGAAGAGATTAATTAATAATATATGAGGAAATTACTGAATATTTTCAAAAATATTGTTATAAATTTTGTTTAGCTGTCATACTTTTATACTATCTCAACTTGGATAATCTGGAACTACTTTCCCAGAAATTTCCTTCCCTGCATGTTTCCCATTTCAAATTTAAGAGGGAGGGAGAGAGGGAGGGAGGGAGGGAGAGAGAGAGAACTGAGTAAAGTTTAGAGCACGGAAGTAAGCAGCATTCACTAGGCTCTGAAGGTCACTGTTTAGATGAGAAAAATTCATTGGTGCTATAGGCTTTCAGCTTATCTTTGTTCCACTTTGTGTGAGAGGTAACAAATAGATGCCAGCAGGTTCCTATTTGTTGTTCTTACCCAGCCTGCATCCAGCTTCTTGTCCCAACTGCTGACCAGGTGGACTGGCTTACTTCAGGACCACCACCAGACACAGAGGCAAAGTCATTCTATTTTCCTGATTCAATCCTGACTGAAACAGTTGTTGATACCCGAAATAATTCCAGACAAAGTAAAAACTATGAGACTCTAAGTGGTACTCTCACCTGATTTAGTTTAATGGCACTAATGTCCCTGTTTCCAGTATTTAAAAGGGGCACTGGGAGTCCATGTCACAGTGGAAAAACAACTACTTACATGATCACCTCTAGATACCTGTAATCAAGTGCACATAAAAGTAAAGTTTTATTTATCAAGTAGGTCCGGGCATAACAGAATATATTAGTGAAAAGAAGAAGAATAAAGGAGTTGGGGAACGGTGCTTCTAGGAACAATGAGCAACTTGGAGAAAGAAATTCATCAAGTCAGGGCAAATTCTCAGGTCAAGGTCCATATGAGAGACTAGAAAGTTACTCTGACTGCCTGAAAAGAAACGCTTATCTACTATAGCCACAGGACTCACATTTCTAAAAATCAAACCCAAAGATTAAAATATGGCCTCAGGGCTTCCCTGGTGGCGCAGTGGTTGAGAATCTGCCTGCCAATGCAGGGGACATGGGTTCAAGCCCTGGTCTGGAACGATCCCACATGCCACGGAGCAACTAGGTCCATGAGCCACAACTACTGAGCCTGGGCGTCTGGAGCTTGTGCTCCACAACAAGAGAGGCTGCGACAGTGAGAGGCCTGTGCACCACGATGAAGAGTGGCCCCCGCTTGCCAAAACTAGAGAAAGCCCTCGCGCAGAAATGAAGATCCAACACAGACAAAAATAAATTAATAAATAAATACAGAAGCTTTCATTTAAAAAAGAAAGAAAAAAAATGGCCTCAATACAATGTAAATTGAATTTACAGGTATGCCATGACTACAATGTTAAATTAAAGCATTGATTAGGAAGGTATGAAACCCTAAAACTTGAGCAGGGTTCTTATGAAAAGATTATGATGGTACTTTGTACCTTGAAATGTCTTTATTTAAATAATATGCATATGTTTTCCCAGTGTAACTTATCAACCTTTTAGATTGGTTTCATGCAAATACCTGTAAAAGGAAATTGAGTAGGATGTTCTTTGGTCCTGGTATTAGCTTGGAACCCACAGTTAAAATCAAGATACACTTAAAACCCCAAGCTCCACGAAAAAACCTTTCAATTGAATCCTAACAGCTTCCCCCGAGGCTTATTAAAATGCCTCATAGTCATCTAGCATCTATGACATTCCTTCTTTTCTATCCATATAAGAATTCTGGAGAGGGGATTGCGGGATTTAGGCCAAGTCTGTCTCTCCCTTGCTTATCATGGCAGAATTCAAAAAGAATCACCCACAGAAATTAGATTGCCTGTAATCATACTGAAATCCCTTTTCCATGTTGGGTACCAAATTGGGCAGCAGACTCGCTGATATAAACCTACAGCTCTCTGAGAACTCCAGGGAACTCTAGAGAATTGGCAGGGTCAAGAGAGAAGACGAAAGTGTAATGCGCCGGGGCTGTATTTACACCTGTTTGTCAACATTGTGTGGATTTTCTGTTGTTAAGGTGGAAAGTTGAACTAAAGCCAACCTTAAGAACCACATTCAAAAGGGCTAAAAATAGTTATTTTGTGGAGCAGCATGCAAAAATGGTGTCAGAAGCTGCCAGCGGTCCAGGGGATAAAAATGGTCAAGGTTGGTCCACAATACTATAAAGAGATGGGGTCCCATACGGTCCTCAAAAAATTTAGGGATCTGGCATTAGAAGTCTGCTCCACAGAGCGCACCGAAGGCTATGAAAGTAAAGCGAGGTGACCTGTACACTGCAGAACAATCCTGTGATGGAGGAAGGAGAAGAGAGGAGACTTGCATCAAATACAAGTTTAGTCTGGACTTGGAAAATCATGGAGTCACAGTAGGTTGAATTTAACCTAATTTGGATATCAGTAAGTCACGTCATTTTATAATCCCTTTGCTTGAATGGGGATAGATACTGTGACTTGCTTCTAATAAACAGAGTATGGAAAAGGTAACTGGATTCTTCAGAAGTAGTTTGTGTCAACAGAGTTGATTTGGGCTTCCTAAGTGGACAGATCATCCTGGGTGCACTTAATTTAATCAAGTGAGAACTTATAAGAGGGACCGAGGTCCTGTGGGTTCAGAGACTTTCTCTCTACTGTTCTTGAAGAATCAAGCAACAGTTGTTCTACAGTGTTAAGGAAATTAATTCTACAACAACCATCTGAGCTTGGAAGAGGACCCTGGAGCTCAAATGATACCCCAGCCCTGACTGATATCTTAACTGCAGCCTGGGGAGACACTAAGCAGAAGACCTAGTGAAATTATGTTTGAACCTCTGACCTAAGAAAACTGGAGATAATGAAGAGGTGTTTTAGCTGCTATGTCTGTGGTAAGGTATTATGTAGCAGTAGAAAACTAGTTCACAGTGTTGTTGTTTTTAATATCATAAAAGTCAGAGCAACTAAGAACACAAACGAGTAAAGCCATGGAAAGTGTCATTAAAAAAATTCTCCCTGACAGGATGAGCCCTGGCTGCACAATCTGTGAACAGCACAAGGAGTACAGGTTCAGCAGCAGTGCTGTGGGACTGATGGGAAGGGAAAGGAGACCACTGAAGGAAACCTAGCAGGGTGGCAACTCACAAAACACCAAAATAGGCATTCCTATTATCTCCATTCATCTCCATTCTTATCGGCAACACAGAAATCACCCAAAAAAAAAAAAAAGTACTCATCCCCTTTCTGTACAATTATTTCTACTTTCTGAGTGAAAAGCTCAGAGAGAAGAATTAAGTACATTTAACATTAAGAAAAGTCCCCAGACTCTCAGTTATAGTTGAATTCTAAAATAAAACGACTTTTTAAAAAAAGGGTTTGGAAATTGGATAATTATTTGGGAAATGAAAACAGCACAGCCATACCACACAGCATGGCCAAAGATAAATTCCAAAGGGATCAGACATTGAAATGTCAAAAAATAAAACTATAAAAGTATCGGAAAAAATGTGAATGAACCACATTATATACTAGGAATGTAAGATGACTGTTTTATAGCCACAATTCAAAATATGGAAACAATAAATAAAAATAATTTTAAAACAGACTATATTAAAAGATAAGATTTTCCTTCCAAAAAGCCCAATGACAAAATACAACTTACATAATGAGCAAATATAATTCAACAATTAAACAATACAAAGACAAATAATTAAAAATGGGTAAATGATTTGAATAGACGTTTCACCAAAAAGACACACAAACGGACAATAACAACATGAAAACATGTTCAGAATCATCAAGCATTAGGGAGATACAATTCAAAACCAAACTAAAAACAAAGCAAACAAACATAAAACCACTGTACCCACTAAGATGGAAAAAAGTAAAAAGACATATAACAAGTATAAGATTTGGAGTAATAAGAATTTCATATATTGTTTATGGGAATGTAAAGCAGTACAGCTGATTTGGAAACAGTCTGGCAGTTCCTTAAATAACTAAACATAGAGTTACCACATGACCTAGAAATCTCAGGTATATACCACTAATACTCCTATATATAGACAAAAAATACATGAAAACATGTCCACACAAAAATTTGTCCATGGATATTCATAGCAGCCTTATTTATGACAGCCAAAATGACTGTCGACAACCTAAATGTTCATCAACTGATAAATGGATAAAGAAACTGTAGTATATTCATACAATTAAATATCATTCAGTCATAAAAGAAGTACTGTTACATGCTACAGCATGGACAAACCCTGAAAACATCATGCTAATTAAAAGAAGGCAGTCACCCAGACAACATATTATATAATTTTACTCAAATAAAATATCCATAACTGGCAAATCCACAGAATCAGAAATTTGTAAATTGGTGGCTGTCAGGGCTGAGGGGAGTGGAAAATGGGAAGTAACTGCTAATGTTATTTTTGTGTTGATGAACATGTTCTGGAATTAGATGTTGATACTGGTTGCAGGACTCTGGAAATACTACAAGTCACTGAATCATACACTTTAAGGGGAAGACTTGGTGGCATTTGGATTACATATCAGTAAAGTTGTTATAGTAAAAAAAAGGAGTGCCACCTTAGGGGACTAGGGACATGCTAGGAATTGAGTGAGACTAATAAAGCACATCTAGACTTGATCCAAGTCAATGAATGATTTTTTTGTTTGTTTTCAGAGCTTTCACCCTATCTCCTAATGAAAGTAAAGTGAAACTTGCTGGGAAATAGGACCTTAAACCTTAGTCTCTAAGACTTTTTTACATAGTATATGACATGAAAAGAGGCAAGAAATGTGACTGATAAAGAGAAAGATGAAAAAACAGAAAAAAATGCAGATGTAATATAGATTTATAATTATCCTACATAACAGTAGGATAATTTTTATATAACTACTGCAAATATTTTAGAGACTGGAAGGAAAATCAGAAACAGAATATATATCCCATAAACAAACAAATAAACAAAAGCCTACCATCTTTATTCTTCAGGTAACTTCAAATTAAAAGCAAAATGAGATAGACGTATCATTTGAATAGTCAAAAGTAACTGATGGTGAGAGAAGTCAGAATAGGTTTTCTTTCTTGACAGTATTTCCTGGGAAGAGATATGAGAGTACCTTTCTGGGTGCTGAAAATATTCTGTGATTTGACTTGGATGGGGATATATATATTTACAATTTCACTGAGCTCAATGAAATTGCACATATGTATAGACACTTATAATTCATGCACTTTATACACTTAACATTAGTGTGCATGTTATATGTCAATAAAAACGTAAAATGATAGTAATATGAAAAAGGGAAATGGATAAAGGTGAAAATTAAAACAAGACTGGCCATGAGTTAATAGATGCCAAAGTTAAATTATCTTATACAGGTTTTACTATACCCTTATATTTAATCTAATATATTTTTATAATTCTTATAATGCAAAGTTTAAAAAAAAGACAATCATTGACAGACTAGAAAAAAAGCCAACTATATGTAGCTTAGAGAAGCTACTCTTTAAGTATGAGAACACAGAAAGCTGAAGTTAAAAGGATGTAAAAACATATAACACAGGAAACACAAACCTAGAGAAAGCAGTTGTCACTGCAATAGTAATACAGAATGTAGACTATAACACATAGACTATTATTAGAGACTAAGGGATATTTCAAAGTGATAAAGCATTTTGTCAACCAAGAAGATGTAACAACTCTAAATGTATATGAACCTATTAATATAGATTTAAATACCTGAAGCAAAATGTATGGGAGCTACAAAAAGGAATCAATGAGCAACATCAAAATCGTGGTGGGAGATTTTAACATGCATCAATAGCTAATGAAACAAGCAAACAACAACATTAGAAAGCATATGAAATATTGGAATAATCAATGGATGAACTTAACCCAATTAATATATATAAAACACTGCATCCAACTGCAAAACAGCCATTTTCTACATACACATGTGAGACATATTTAATGGCTTATATTAAGGGCCATAAGGTGAGTCTCAAAACATCGCAAAGGATATGAAAATAAAGTTTGCTATTTAATAACAGGAGAACTAAGTAAAAAATCATTTATTTTTTATTACTGCTCTAAAACTGCTGAGCAAATTTTTGAGGGCTTCTGAAAAAATAAAGAGGTTTACTACCTTTTTCCCCTTTTTGGCTCTGTCCATGAAATGAGAAAGATAAAGTTCATATGAAAAAGTTTAAAAGCTAAAATACATTAAAGTAATGTCTTTAGAAAATTGTATCTACAAGAAAGTATTGGTGAATTGATCTCTGCAGGAATTAATATTGATGAAAGTGAAAAGTAGGGAATTGTTGAACTTAGCAATTATCATATGACTTCAGTTAATATAATTCAAGATGGCTAAAAAAAAAAAAAAAAAAAGGTAAGAAACAGTGTATTAGACTGCTTGGGCTTCCATAACAGAATAATACAGACTGGGTGGCTTCTTCAACAACAGAAATTTAGTTTCCAGACCTGGAGGCTGAGAGTCCAAGATTAAAGTGCTGATAGAGCTGGTTCTGGTGAGACCTCTCTTCCTGGCTTGCACATGGCTCTCTTCTTGCTGTGTCCTGTGTACCTTTTCTCTGTGCGTGCCCACTCTTGGTGTCTTCTCCTCTAGTAATAAGGACACCAGTCCTATTGGACCAGGGCCCCACTATTATAACCTCATTCAACCTTATTTACCTCCTTAAAGTCCCTATCTTCAGTCACTTCGGGAATTAGGGCTTCAACATATGAAATTTAGGGGGACACAGTTTAGTATACAACAGAAAGTTATGTACCAAAAATTATATCTTGCCTTGTGACTTTACTAACTAATGCAGTAAAGCCATATTTAAATTTACATAAAAATGTACATTATCAATGTTAACTTTGTATATATGGGGCAGAAGTTTTATTTTTTTGATTAAGACTACCCATGTAGTTTTTCCTATCACACAATGAAACACACTTTGAAAATATTTTATCAATTTGTTTTTATTTATCATAAATACAATATTAGATTTTGTTTAAATAAAATGGAAAGGGCTTCTCCAAATCTTCTACATGGGGACCCGTATCTCATTCAAATCTGGACGTAAATGTCACCTTTCAGAAAGTCCTTCCAAATCATCCCATCTAAAAAATTGTTCCTAACCAAATATTTAATGTAACCCTGTTTTATTTTCTATAGCACATATTTCTGATTATTTTTCTCTTGTATCTGCTTATCATTTTTCCTACACAATATAAATACATATTGCAGGAACCTTGTCATTAAAATTTATCACTACACTGTTAGTGCCTGAAATAATACCTGATTACAGTAAAGGGACTTCATATGTCTTTAAGTTTGCTGTCATATTATAATAATGGTTTTATAGTTATTATTTTTAAATAGCAGTTTTATAAAAATATGTTACATGTAAAACTGTAAAGATAAAAAAAATCAGTAGTAATCTAGAAACCAGAGATGGTCACAATTGGTGTTTATTCTTCCACTGTTTTTTCAATTTTATTTCAATTTTATTCTATTTATTTAATCTACAATTTTATTTCTATACATATAAGCATCACATAATTCTATTATACTGTTTAGTAATCTTTTTCATTGTAGAAAATATGGATTTTTTAAATAACATGATTATATGTTATTCTACAACATTATAAAAATAGGTAATACCTGTAGAATCTTAGAGACAAGGGGCCTTTTTAACAAGTAACCCATAATCAGGAAACTTAAGGAAAACATTAATAAATTTCAGTACTTAAAAATTAAAGTCTTCCATACAAGAACAAAAAGAAATAATCACCTGTCAAATACAAACAAGTGTAAAATTGGGAACACACAAAAAATAACTTCTCTAAGAATTAATATTATTAACATTGTACAGTTTTTGAAAATAAGCACAATGCTAAAATTCTCTTAACAAAATTATATAAAACAGAATCCAGATTATAAAATTCTATATACTGCTGGTATAAATTTAAAAAGAAAATGTAACTTACTTCAGTCTCAGAAAAATTAACTATACAATGAAATTAAAATGAAAACAGAAATAATTTCACCTAACATATTGGCAAAGATTAATTAACAACACTTGTAGTTTGTGGCAGTTTGTGGAAATATCGCTGGTGGGAGTGTAAATTGGAATAACCTTTCTGAATATCACTTTTGTGATTGTTTATTAAAAGCTGTCAAATACATGTTCCTATGATTCTGAGGTTCTACTTTTGGGATTTTATCTCAACTATTGCAAAGCAAGTGTGCAATTATGTATATATAAGTTATTACTAATGGCTGACATAATAGTGACAACATGCCTGAAGTAGAGGCATATTTAAGTGGATTAAAGAAAAATTTACACAGATGTTATTAATGTTGATTAAGATGCAATTTTTTTGTTTGGAAATTAATGTTACAATAGATTTTTAATAAAAAAGTATAATGTAGCATATTTTAACACACACAGAGATATGATTGTTTCTGCCCGAGATGACTGGATCATAGAAATAAGAGCACCTAGATAATGGATACCACTGGCTGTCACACTCTTCATGCATTTTGTTCTTCATCCTCTTCATTATTTTCTTCCCTCACTGCTAGTTCAAGGTCTACATTGTTAGCAATCATGCCTGTTCGTTAACCAAGATATGCTCATGATATTCTCTTATCCTTCACAATCACCAAACATGGGACCAATTCTTCAGACATCAAAAAATTGGACCATGCATACCCAAACTAAGGCACTTATATAAGAATACCCAAATAGATTACAGGATATATGGAACATGTTTCAAACTAAAAAAAAATTCTGAAGTTAATTTGCTGTTTGTTGAATTTGTCAAACATGTGACTATCAGAGACTTAAATGCTACAGCACAGCCTTTTTCACATCAACCTGCAACAGAGAAATCTGAAGAGCTATGTTTTGTTTAGCTGCAGACAATATTCTTTGAACAACATTCTGATCAGTGGAATGGTTCAGGTTACGATTATCCATGTCCACAAAAGATAATGGTATAATCCTTCACTTTAAGATGAAATTTAACTCAAAGGGGAGGGGAGCTGAAAAACACTCATACTGGGTTTTAGTCAATGAATCGGTACTGAGATTTGAAATCAAATTTTTCCAGACAGACTGTTCGATTGCACATAAAAATGATAAACTGTGCTGGACCAAATCATGATGCACTTGATTCAACACTCACATTCAGATCCATATATTCCAAGATAAGATCAAACCAAACTCTACTTCCACATGGACTTATGTGTTTTAAGGAGAAAACTATTAAACTTCCCAATAACTCCTCAGTTTACAAATTCGATTCATTCCCTGCCAAGACCATTATATGACTAACCCCAGTCCCTGAAGCCTTTAAGAACTTTCTTTAACTCCTACTTTTTGATATAATCCATAGTTGCCGTAGTGCTTTCTCACTTTTGTAAGGAAGTCAAGAAAGCTAAATTTGTTTGATTACAATGTATTCCTGGTGATCTTCTGGCACTGAAATTTAAACAGAAATAAAAGGGAGTTCGGTTAAGTAATTGCTTTCAATTATTTGGAAAAAATTCCCAATCATATGCCAAAATCAATACTGATTTATTATCAAAATTATAATAAATGTTCTGTTCAGTTACAACACACTTAGAGACTTTTTCCTTTTTGACAGAAAAGAACTAGAAATGAATAGGTATGAAAAAGGATATTTCTATCCAGTCATTTAATTTTTTCATTCAAGTACCAGAAGTTTTCACCTGGGGATAGGAGCAAGATGTAGATGACTATGTTTTGGATAAATTAGAAATTCTTCTTTCTCGGTGAAAATAAGAAAAAGCCACTAACATAGGGATAGTAGGGATGTGGACTCTAATTTTTCTGGGAGCAGTCATGTTTTCATACTGTGTACAGATGGAAGTTGTGAACTGAAAACAGATTTGCTTAAAACTATCTTTCTGCATGTAACCTAAAGGAAGTCCTCTGGTACTTACAGAATTAATGTATAAGGTAGTTTGGCCCTATATGACCAGAGTTTGGTTAGTACTTGAAATGCTAAAACTCTTGGACTGAATTAAAATCCAAATCCAGCAGAAAGCCATACTTGGAGTTTGGGGGTAAATTTTAATAGAGTTTATGTTGTTGCTACTCTGGGATCCTCTTTGTCCTTGTTTTTAAAGACAAAATTGTTTTAGTTTGTGTTAATATACTTAATAAAAAATTTAAAACACATAATTCAAATAGTCCTTGGCAATCTTTATAAATATAGACTTTTAAAACAAATGACAGTGGTGAAAAATAATAAAAAGAAAATTACTTGGAGAAAATCAAGAAAATAATTCTACAAAAGAAGTATAAAAAGATAAGATTTCCAATAAAAATAACTAAGACAAAAATAAATTAGTGTTATGGCTTAAAGGTAGTAACTAACACCTTACTTCAATTGTCCAGGGCCAGGGACAAAGAGAAAAGATAACTGGTAGAAAATAAAACTACCAGTGATAATGAGAACAAAGTGACTTGAGAGAGAAGGAACAGAAAAGGATTATGCCATCATGGAGAGATGATGGCGTAATTAAGCCTCCTAGCTAGAGCTAAATGAAACACCCATGAGACGATCTGGGGCTACCTGTGATAATTATTTTATATGGGTCTTAGAAACACATGGCACCCTGAAAGGATGTGTCCACATATATTGTTGTACAATGAGCTTTCTTACTGTGCTTAGGCAGATTAGTTATTCAAGTGTAGCACAGAGAACGATACCACCTGTCATTTTCCTAACTGTGACACAGGCTATAAAATTAGTGTACTGCACATTTATGCAGGGAAGGCAGTGATTACTAACACTGAACATTTTACATTTAGAATGACATGCTATTAACTTACACATAATCAACTCTCATTGGTAGTTCTGGAAGAGCATACAAAATCCAAAAATAGAAAATAAAGATGTGTGTGAATGTGTGTTTGTGTGTGTGTGTGTGTGTGAGAGAGAGAGACACACACAGACAGAGGGAGAGAGAGGGAATTTAGCTTTTGAATTGTAGAGCATTAATGCAAAAAGGATCTGGAAAAATGGTTTGTCACTGCTGTCTTCATTTTTTAATAACTTGATGCAGTAATTCTTGCTTGAAAGTAACATTTTTCTATTGACTTATGATCATTTGAACTTTTTCCTATCACATTATTCTTGAGAAAGGAAGTTGAAAAGCTTGGTGTAGATTATATGGCAGTTATTAAAGTCTAAAGGCTTCTGTATAAAAAATGATGCACAACTTTACTTATATTTATATTAATATTTTTAAATGACATTCTGCTGAAGATTTAATTGACTGGATTCTCTATGAGGAAAGGGATAACCTTACTTTCCACTTTGTAGTTGCAGTAGATCTTACTAAGGACAATTATATATTGCACATGAAAATTAAAGCAGAATGAAAGCTTTTCTTGACTGAGGACAGATTACTTCTTCAAAAGGTATAAATTGCTGATTCTTTCTTCTTCCCTTCATTTTAAAAATTAAAAACACATTGTCATATTTTAAAAATCAAACAAATCAGAAAGCCTGGGTACTCACAATAGCAAAAGTTTCTTTTTAAAACAATCTCCAGGGCCCATTCCCTTTCTTGATGATTGATGTGTAATTTATCAAGAATTTGTATGTAATGTCATAATTTTCCATAAATTTGCATAACACACACAACTGACTTCACACTTTGTTTCATTTTTTTTATTGGGATCATACAGTTTATATAATTTTGAGACAAGCTTTCTTAATCCTTATTAAATATTGCTGATAGTACTCTTACAGAATCATCTCACTTAATTTTATCAAATGTCATCTTATGTCTTGGTATTATGTGATAGATCAAAGTTCAGCTTCCATGGAAAACGGACTATGAGGTTTACATGCAGGAGATATATTGTGGTTCTCTGACAAACAAATCTTGGAAACATCAGGGAAGCCGGGCTACCTTCCTTGATGAGAAGGAATGGTAATGCCATCCAACATTGAATGGTAATGCCATCACTACAGAGGTCTCAGCCTCTGTCTTTCCAATTTGATGCACATGGGAAAGACCATATACATACAACATTACCTAGTCATTGCCATCCAGGATGCTCCTGGGGATGAGCTGTGCTCTTGAGCAAAGGAGCTCTCTTTAGTTGAAGTCAACTACCAAAGATAGACTCAGCAGCTGAGTGTCTTTAGCCCCAGAAGCTGGAGAAATGAGTGCCTCCACCCTTTAGGGGGTCTGAACAGTACCCTACAGAATCCACTACAGTTTATTACATTCCATCCTTTGCGCTGCTTAGAAACACCTACTTTATTTATATCATATGTATAGATAGATAATGCCCTAACATTTTGCTCTCTTTTCCAGGGAAAACTGATATGAATAAGAAACTGGGACAAACCAACTCAAGTCTTCATTGGATGCTGTATTAGTCAGGATCTTCCAGAGAAACAGAACAAAAGGGAGATGTGTGTGTGTGTGTGTGTGTGTGTGTGTGTGTGTGTATATATACACATACAAATACATTTATACTTATATACTATATTATATGATATATAGTTCTATTACATGAGGATATAAGATAGATATAAGTAGGATACATATAACTATATATAATTTTATATATTATACATTTATTATATGTATTATATTATATATATATGGAGATTCATTATGAAGAATTGGCTCAGTGTGAAACCCTGTAAGGAATGGAGGTTGAAAAGTGCTACAGTCTGCTGTTTGCAAGCTGGAGACCCAGGATAGTCAGTTGTATTCAGTCTGAGTCCAAAGGCTTGAGAACAGGGGAGCTGATGGTATAAATCCCAGTCCAAGGGCAGAAGTAGATGAGATGCCCTAGCTCAATCAGTGAGGCAGAAAAAAGGGATGAACTCCTCTTTCCTGTGTCCTGTGTTCTATTCAGGTCTTCACTGTATCAGATGATGCCCATTCATAACAGGGAGGGCATACTACTTTACTGACTCCAATGATTCCAATACTAATCTCATCTGGGAACACTCTCACAGTCACACCCAGAACTAATGTTTCATCTGGGTACCTGCAGCCTGTCTAGTTGACACATAAAGCTAACCATTACAGATAGTAATCATATTCCTTTTCTACCTTCCGTTCTAGATTCCCCTCATCAGTGTAGCACCTCTGGTAATCTCTATGGCTTAACTAATAGGACAAACTATTCCCTCATCTGTGAGCTCTCTAAGTCACTGACCATGTACTTCCCAAGCCTTGCTTTTGCACTTGTCTACTCACCATCAGGACTAGGAAAGGGATTCTAAAGCAACATTTCAGTGGATCACCTGGATATAAGAAGTATTTGTCTCTGACCTCACTGCATAACAGAACTACCTATTCCTGTGATCAGTTTTAATTACATGTCCCCCACTCCCAGGACAACACCACAAATTTTATTTTAGAAAATAGTCACAGCTGTATATCGAGTCCCACATGCTCTTTTTGAAATTTTCCAATTTCACATCAAGAAGTGGAGTCTACTGCCCTTCCTACTGAGGCTGGTAGGCTTAGGACGGTTTCTCTCAAAAGGATATGGTAGAAATAATGTGTGATCTTTGATGTTAGGTTTTTCTATCTAGAGGATACTTGTGGCTCAGGGGAAAACAGTCACTGTGTTTTGATGAAGCCCTAACCAGCCTATGGGTAGACATTTCATGGAGAGGTTGACACAGAGAAGCCCAGATTTCAGCCTATATCAATCACCAGACATGAAAGTGAACAATCCTTCAAACGATTCTAGTCTAAGACTTTAGGTCTTCCTGCTGAGAATCCTGGTATCATGAAGGATATCAAGCCACCCCCACTATGCACTATCCAAATTGATGACCCATAGAATTCATGACCATAATAAGTATTTTATGCTGTAAAATTGTGGGGTAAATATTTACATAGCAATAGATAACCAGAACAAATAATAACTCCTTTCCTTTACAGTTGGTCTGGTGGCTCAAGAGGCTAACAGTATCAGTCAGCACATGTCATTTAAAATTTAATGGCAATGCTCCTGAAGTAAGCATTACCATTCTGGAAACCAGAACCTACAGATTTATAGAGCCTCAATTTGTGGGGAAACAATGCTCACATTCCTAAGTGGGTTACTTTGAGTTACGGTGGGTGAAGCCATTCCCGGTTCCACTCTTTCTTTCCCAGACTACACACATACTACCTACTGGGGACAAAGTCTCATAAAATGATTTACACTGTATCCTAAGGGCTATAGTCCCATTCTCAGAGAACATCATCTCCAAGTTGTTGCACCAGCTATGCCTTCAAAAGTCACTCTATCATTCTGTAAAGCTGGCAGCTTCTGGGAGGTGTGATGTATGATGTGAACAATGGGTATCATGGTCATATGCATGCTGCCCAAACTGTTTTGCTGTAAGGTAAATTCTTTGAATGTGATGTTTTGTGAAATCCTCTACAATGTATCAAACACTATATAAATCTTCATATAGTGGAGCTGGCTGAGCTTCTTTGGTTGAAAAGTCAAACTCATACACAGAGTACGCATCAATTATGGTGAAAACCATGCCTCTTCCTCAGTAGAAAGGACTTAGTATAATTCACTTGTTATCAAGTGGCCAGTTAGTCTTCTCAACAGATCTTGGGCTCTTAATGTTTGTCTCAGTTGCTGGCAGGTTGTACATTTCACATTCTCAGTAGCTAAAAAGCACTGGTGAGTTGAGGGACCATCCTGGTGGGCCCATCCATAAAGTCTTTTAAAATACATTTTTATGGGCTTCCCTGGTGGCGCAGTGGTTGAGAGTCCTCCTGCCGATGCAGGGGACACGGGTTCGTGCCCCGGTCTGGGAAGATCCCACATGCCGCAGAGCGGCTGGGCCCGTGAGCCATGGCCGCTGAGCCTGCGCATCCGGAGCCTGTGCTCCGCAACGGGAGAGCCCACAACAGTGAGAGGCCCGCACACCACCAAAAAAATAAAAAATAAAATACATTTTTATGACCTCTAATTATACACAGAAATCCTTTGGGGTAACTCTCCCTGGGGTTAACATAGAGGTAATGTAATAACGGTCAGAATATTTTTACAATATGGTGCTCTACATTCTATGTGAACCTAGAGTCATAAACCTCATAGGGTATTGCAAATACAGTGATAGTTATATTATATTTGCCTTAAAAGCAGTATAATATTAATTTTCTCCTTAAACAGGGTGAACGAACATGTAAGATGTTATTCTCTTAAAGATCCTTTTGCTGTTCTAGTTTAGTTAGAAAAATTTAAGTGGAATTCACTTGAGCAAATAAAGTTTTTAGAAAATTATTCAAGTTAAATGCTCTTCGAGGTCGGTAATCATAATATAGAGTGGCACACTAGGGAATGCTGACCATGAAATCAAAAAATAAAGGGAACCATTATCAATTAAAAAGTTTTCAACAGTTTTAAAACATTAATGAAATATTCCCAAAGAAATATGGTAATCAGAAAAATGCAAACCACTGATTACGCTACAGTTAGCAGTGAATTTGCAACATACAGAGCAATTAAATCTTTATGGATCAAGGAAACCTTAACGAAGGTGCTTTCCACAGTCAGTGTTGAGATCATTAAGTTAGAGAAACATGAAGGTCTTTTACATTCCAGGAACTTTATAAATCCATTGAAAGCAATTCATTTTTTTTAAAGGCATAATTTAACTTCCCTTTTAAATGTCTTGCAAATCATTTTTAACTTCTAAAGTACAGACTAGTGATTCAGTTTCTGAAAACAATTCATAACTCAAATAAGTGAAAATTTTAACTTGAGAACTTCCCAAGCCATAATATTTCACTTTTATATGTCAGTTCATTCTGTATTCTGGAATTTCCCAGAAATAGCATTATATGCAAATTCAAACAGATGGAACCAGGTGGAAAAAATATGAACTACTATAATATTATTTAGCACCCAAATGGAGCATTTGATGGTTCTCTAAGAACTGTGTGCCTTGAAAAACCAACCCTTTATTACATTTGTCTTATAGGTATGTTTTTCAGTTTCTTAAGAATTTAGAAATAAGAAATATTTTTAAACAAAACAGTACAGCTGATGTCATCATAAATATAACCAATTGTACTGAATGATTTCCTCAAATAAGTATTCATATTAACTGAATTTTAGAAACAACATAAACTAGAAATATTATATTGAATTTTTAATATTATTGTTATATGCAAAAGAAAAGAAAATGGATATTATTTCCCCTGTAGCATTTAATATCACTGCAATATAAAGATAGTTGATCAATAATTTTAATTAAAATGGAGAATCACTAACATCATTTTTAAGAGTAATTTAAATTATATGGAGATAATCTTTTAAAGAAAGGAAGAAATTTCTAACCTTAGGAAAGTTCATTAAGTTTTTAGACATCTATGTGAAATTAGATAATTTATTAAATACTCTTTGGAGTCTCATACATAATGTTTCAATTATGAATTTATTCATGAATTTAAAAAAAATTAACACATTCCTCCACATACACAAAAAATATCCACTTATATTTTCTTACGCCTTGTAATTTGGAGTACTAATGTTTTAAAAGTCCCAAAAATATTTAAGTGAAACAGAAAAGCATAAATATTTTCAAAGCATCATTTTCAGGAGGAAATGAAGAATTAAAATTTGTCTCTTTACTTTTGGTTCAAATTTTGTTGCAAATAGGCAATATATTGACAGATATTTCCTTAGAAGTGAATCTGAATAATTAGAAAAAAGGTATGAAATGAATGTGTTACTATATAATAGTAATATATAGCATATGTTGCATATCATATATAATGTTTTATATATAAATGATATGTAATACTATATAATCAATATTGAGAGGTAACATATTTTACAAATTTGTGTTAAATTTGTCAAAACTAAGGTGCAAATCTGTTGCTGTGCCTTCAGCACTTCTGCCTGTACAGCAGCCTTTTGTTTGTACCATGTTCGTTACTAATTTATGCTTTATGTAATTTCAGCGATTTAGAGGCTTTGTTGTTTTAATAACAAAATTAGAAAGCTTATTCAAAAGCCTATAAAAATAATGAAAAACGTCAAGTAAAACCATTGCATATTATGTAAGAATGTGCCAGTAAAGACATATAATTCATATCCCAGAATAAATTTTGGCACACTTTTTACAGAATGACGGAATTCAAGAAGGTTGTTATTTAGACCAAATAATGATCGCTGATACTTCTTCAGTCCAACCTTCACTAAACTCCAGAACATTTTATGCCTGTGTTTCAAGGAAGTACGGCAGAATTGATCCTAATCAATGGATATCTTTATAACTATACACATGTATTTAAAAAACTGAGGATGATTGCTCATATAATTCCACACTCGGAGAAAACAGTTTTTCTCTAAATTAATCTGTTTTCTGGAAATTCATATTTCTAATCACATTTTGTATTTTTTTTTCTGATACTTGGTAAGTGATCCTGAAACACCTTGAAATTCTTTTTTCAAATTGAACCCAAAGAGACATGGGAAAATACATTTTTTTCTTATCAGATAATAGCCACTCCTCAAGTTTATCAGTAAAAGCCATAGGATCCACAACAGAAGAATCCAGTCATCTACTTGTCAAGGCATAAGAACTATTCAATATCTGTGCGGAATTTCAGAGTATGACAATAAACACACACCCGTATTTTTACCAGATTTCTTGCTAAAATAATATTTGGCATGGAAACTTGCTGTGTTTTTTTTTTTTGAGATAAAATTGACATATAACATTCTGTAAGTTTAAGCTATAAAGTATGTTGAATTGATACATTTACATATTGCAATATGATTACCACCACAGCTTTAGCTAACAACTCTATCATGTCACATAACTAATGTTTTGTGGTAAGAACAATTAAGATCTAATTTCTTTAGCAACTTTGAAGTTTATAATACTGCATTGTTGTCTATAATGATTACACTGTGTATTAGATCTCCAAGACTTATTTATCGACTTGTTGCAAGTTTGTTCCCTTTAACAGTATCTCCCAATATTCCCACCTTCATCATTTAGCATAGTATCTTCAAGGTCCATCCATGTTTTTGCAAATGGCAGTATTTCCTATATTCTATTGTACATAAATCATGTATTTTTTATCCATTCATCCATTGGCTGGGACTTAGGTTGTTTCCATATCTTGGCTATTGTGAATAGTGCAGCAATAAACATAGGAGTCCATATATCTCTTTGATGTTCTGTTTTCATTTTCTTTGGATATGGAATAGAATTTCTGAATTATATGGCAGTTCTGCTTTTAATGTTTTGAGGAACATCCATATTGTTTTCCATAGTGGCTGCACCAATATACATTCCCACCAACAGTACACGAGGGTTCCCTTATCTCCACATCCTTATCAACACTTGTTATCTCCTTCTTTTTGATAATAGATATCCTAACAGATGTGAGGTGATATCTCATCTGATTTTGGTTTGCATTTCCCTGATGACTAGTGATGTTGAACACCTTTTCATATAACTGTCGATAATTTGTATGTCTTTTTTGAAGAAATGTCCATTCAGTTCCACTACCCATTAATTAATGGGACTGTTTGAATTTTTGCTACTGTGTTTTATGAAACATTTTGGTTAAAAACAAATCTTGTAAATGAAGTTAAGTTTTAGATTTAAGAGATATACAGTCTCTCTTAATTCCAAAACATTTTTGCGGTGCGTGGGCTTCTCACTGTGGTGGCTTCTCTTGGTGTGGAGCACGGGCTCTAGGCATGCAGGCTTCAGCAGTTGTGGCACATGGGCTCAGTGGTTGTGGCTCACGGGTTCCATAGTTGTGGCTCGCAGGCTCTAGAACACAGGCTCAGTAGTTTTGGCGCACGGGCTTAGTTGCTCCATGGCATGTGCGATCTTCCCGGACCAGGGATCGAACCCATGTCCCCTGCATTGGCAGGTGGATTCTTAACCACTGCACCACCAGGGAAGTCCTGAAGTATATTTATGATGGCTGTTTTAAGATCCTTGTCAGATAATTCTAACATCTGTGTCATCTCAGGGTTGTCATTGGTTGTCTTTTCTCATTCAATTTAAGACTTTTTTTTGCTTCTAGGTATGATGTTTTTTATTGAAACCTAGACATTTTTGGTATTATGTTATAAGGAAACTGGATCTACTGTGGTGAAGGAGGATGGTGGGGGATATGGCCTCTTTACTGCCTGGTGAGGGTAGAAATCCAGATTCTGCCTTCAGCCTCCACTGACATAGAACAGGAAGGGGCTCCTTGCCATTGGTGAGAGCATATGAGAGTTCAGACTCCTCTAATTCTCCACTGAAACAAAACTGGATGGAAAGGAAAAGATGCCTCTTTAAGTCGACCATTGAGTGGTGTGGTGTTTTTTTTTTTTTTCCTCTTTCTTAAAGCCTTTGCTTTTCAGACATGACAGGAGAAATCTTACAGGTACATATGGAAAAGTAATACATGATCACAGTTGAAAGTGAAGACAATCTAATCATAAAGCTTTTACTCCTGTCAGCTAATGCTGAAGCTGCAGTTCTGAGTATGACATGCTGCAGGGATAAAAGGAATGGTGATTAGTATTCCTCTCCTTCTTCCCCTCCCTCTCCTTCAACAGAATCTACACCAACCTCCTCATAATCCTTCTCAAGGACAGCCATGTCCTCACGGGCCTCAGAAAAATCTGAGGTCACTCTTGAGTGGTGACTCTCCATTTGTCTTCCTCTGACACCACCTAGGAAGGAGGGGGATGGTGCCTCCTTACCACCAGGGAAAGTATAGGTCCAGGTTCCCCAGGCCTACTTCCCTGGCATGGAGAAAACGTTCCTTACCAACTGGTAGGGATGGTGAAAGTTCTAGATACAACAGCCTTACCCTATACTACATTGGAAAATAAATGATGAACATAAAGGATATTTTCTCTCTTTCATGAAACCTAGGGGTGGTAAGACAAATTCCTAAAGAGTACATTCTACTTTTATAAGATATTTTTTTGATATGGAGAATACAGGTCACCTAAGTAACCCTTTTAATTTTAACTCAAGCCTAAATTTTTAATGTAAGCTAGAACTTTTTATTTGTTTGTTTTCATTTTCAACCACTTTAGTGCAATGATAAATTTTTTAAGTTCTATATTTGTTTCTTATTGTTTGATATCCACAGATACGTATGCTGGAAGGAATACTAGAGGACTTTTCAAAATAACCCATTGGATTACACAACTGAGGAAAATTAAATACTTAGAACAAGGTGACACAGCTATTAATGACACATTTGTAGTGTAATAAAGATATCCACAGGGCTTCCCTGGTGGCGCAGTGGTTGAGAGTACTCCTGCAGATACAGGGGACACGGGTTCGTGCCCCGGTCTGGGAAGATCCCACATGCCGCGGAGCGGCTGGGCCCGTGAGCCATGGCCGCTGAGCCGGCACGCCCGGAGCCTGTGCTCCGCAACCGGAGAGGCCACAACAGTGAGAGGCCCGCGTCCCGCAAACAAACAAACAAAAAAAAGTATAAATTAAACAGGAAAAGTAAATAGAAATGTTTTAAATACAGTGCACCAAAAATTGATAGGAGAATTAAACTGGCATAACAGAGTCTGCCCCAGAAAAATATTTTCTATGAAGAGCCCATTTAAGAAGCAATTAGACCTTTTTGGTAGATATGCATAGGAAAAAAGGAGGAGGAGAAGGAATGAAGAGAAAAAAAGTTTAATTCTAACTTAAAACTGGGATAACTCATAAAACTTTAAGTGACCCTGCACTACTAAATAACTCATTACCACCACACTGTACATGGAACAGTATATTTATCCCAATAGGCACACCTAATGTTGCAATAATGTTTTAAATCAGATGTCCATTTATTTCAAGAAACCTGTTCCAACAAAGTACTCAGGCCAAAGTGATCTTTTCCATGCTAATTGGAATCAAACTCTTGGGTTGAACCTGGAATATTTTGAGTGCTTGAACAGATTCAAATCTCATTTTTAGAAGAAATGCCAGCCCTAATTCCCAGCCCTTGGAAAGTCTGTCCCATGTGTAAGAGAACTGGATTTCTGTTTGGGCAAAATACAAGTTATGTGGGCTTCCTTGGTGGCGCAGTGGTTGAGAGTCCACCTGCCGATGCAGGGGACGCAGGTTCGTGCCCCGGTCCAGGAGGATCCCACAGGCCGTGGAGCGGCTGGGCCCGTGAGCCATGGCCGCTGAGCCTGCGTGTCCGGAGCGCCTGTGCTCCGCAATGGGAGAGGCCACAACAGTGAGAGGCCCCCGTACCGCAAAAAAAAAAAAAAAAAAGATATACACAGTGAAATTTAATTTCCTTCACAGTGATTCTGTTGACAGAAACCCATACCTGTGCTTAATATACCAATCCTATTCTCCTCCCTATCATGTTTGCTGTAACCACATAACAAATGCTTCTTTTTCTTTGGTTGTTTATTGTATAACTTGTGCATACGTATAACAGTGAAGTTTATAAGTTTTTAATTTTAACCTGTTCACAATAAAAACAGTTCTGAAAGTGGCTTTCTTCTCATGTGTTTCAAATTATGTAAAATAAAAGTGCAAAATGCAGCTTTGTTTCATTAATAAGCATGCCAGTGGCATTTTCCAGGATAGTGAGTATAAAACTCTGGATGACTAGTACCATAAATGTAAAAAAGGAAGCCAGGTGTTTCATGAAAGTCCATAAAATTGGTGATAACATCCATTCAAATGATCTGTATTATGTAATGTGATATAGCTTAATGCTGTCAACTTTTTTTTTAATTTCAAGGCATTCTTAAAAGAAAATTAAATGTAATTTTACATGTTATATTAAATTCTTCTCATTTTATTATTTTGCATTGCAATACTCTAAGACATTTTATCCTGCTTTTTAAAAATGTTAACTGAATTATTTGGGATAGTTTCTCTACATCACATTCTAGTCTAATTTTCTGAAAAAGATTATCTCCAAATCTATGGTTTTCTTTGACTTATCTTTTTCAGGAAAAGAAAAGTTATTGTAGTTTATTTTTATAAGGCTTTTCTTACATTGTTTTGCTTAACTTCAAACAATAAGCAAATTTAATTTACAGATGATATGGGATAAAATATACTTCAGAATATACCTTTTTCTCAGAATCATAACCTCATCTTTTAAAAAAACAATCATTCCATTCCTTCTGTTATCATCCCTAAATAATGAGAGTGTTTATGAAGCAAGATAAACATGTGAAAATGGGCATGTACAATATTTTGCCAAAGATCACTTTCCTAACACTACAGAACCAAAATGACTAAATAATAATTTCACGAATTTTAGTTTTACATATGTTCAAAGGACTTAAGAATCAATTAGAAGATATAATAAAAATGAAGATTTTTGTGTCTGAGTCCCTGAGATTCCAAAATAGTCTTATCTGGAATCAAGGAATCTGCTTCCCAGTATCATTGGAAATACTGACAAAAGTGTTCCACAGATCATACTGTGGGACTTAGGGAAGGGGTATAATATTTTCCATTTTGCAAGATATTATAAGAATCAGAGTCAAATTGACTTTCCAATCCAAAAACATTTTAAGTAGCACATCAGCTAGTATGTCTTAATATATCTAAAATAAATTTTAAAAATTTATTTATTTTACAAGAACTTCCTTGAGCTATATAGCTATATATTATATAAATATAACCATCAATAATAAGCATAAAATCAGATATGGATCCCCAACATTTTAAGTCAAATTTATCAGATCAAAGTGAGGGTGTGGGTGCTGAAACTCGGATACTAGCTTCTTTTTGTCCTGTGTGGACTTCGAATTGATCCCATTATACACAGTTTCTAAGAAAATGTTTCTGCCTCATAATCTTCTAATTAGATTACAAAGAAATTTAACTTAGCCCTCAGTAAATAATGCATGTTATTAAGATAAAAAAATTTACCAATCCCAAAGCTAACTAATTATTTAGCAATCTACCAGTATGAAGATAAAGAAAAAACCTTCATTGGAACTTCCTTCTCTTCTGGAGGAAGATGTGATTATCACAGGCCTAGAATTACTTTACAAATTTTCATATGAAAATCCAGGGTACAAGCAAACATACCCAGGCACAAGTTCTGAAAATATTTCAAGATTGAAAGTCTTTTCTTTTCTTTTTTTTTTTTTTTTTTTTGCGGTACACGGGCCTCTCACTGTCATGGCCTCTCCCGTTGCGGAGCACAGGCTCTGGACGCACAGGCTCAACGGCCATGGATCACGGGCCCAGCCACTCCGCGGCATGTGGGATCCTCCCAGACCGGGGCACGAACCCGTGGTCCCCTGCATCGGCAGGCGGACTCTCAACCACTGTGCCACCAAGGAAGCCCCTGAAAGCCTTTTCTTAATATGCCAAATTTTATTTATATAACTTCTCATAATTGGCTCTTTTTTTCATTATTGAAATATATCTATTATGTGATGATGATTTAATAATTGATGAATTCATATTACAAGTCATCTCCAATTTTTTTTTTTGCAAATATATTTGTAAGCAGGAATCTTGCACTTCCTCTTAGACATGCTAAGACTCTCTTTTCATACCTTTAAAAGTTTATAATAATAAGATCTCATGGTTTGAATCTTTATAGAAAGTTCTCTGCCAAGGTGATCTGTGTGTGTGTGTAAATTTCTATATAATAGTTTTAATACTCTTGATATTTGTATTAAATCCTAGTTTCCAATTTCTCAAGAATCAAAATAATATTATTTCTATAGCAATTTGCTTTTCATTTATAGACTTTAATATTTTAGGGAAGTTCATGCTCTTTCTTTTGTTTATTCTCTCATTTATATAGCAACTATGATTCATTCATATCTCCTCTCTCATTACCATGTCATTTCTTTTAGTATGTCTGAATTTCATCTTCTTTTACCTTTACATGTTACATACTTGTTTTCTAATTTCTTATATTACATTTAAGTCTATACACATTTTCCTCAAAGTAGCCCTTATATGTTTTAATTATTATGCTTAGTTATTTTGTATTTATCTTGATTATAAATATAATTGGCAAATCTACTATCTTGTGTGTATTTTCTGTGTTCCAAGCTTTTTATTTGCCCCCATCCTCATTTTTGCGGGATCAATAAAGCTTACAACGTCTCTACTCCTTTTATTCAAAATGCTTTAAAAGAGACTGTATTTAAGTTTTGGGTGGTTACTCAGAATTTTAATAATTACCGTCAAGTTGTTTAAATGCATTTTACATTTTCTACCTTATCTTGAGCAATGTAAGGATTACAGCATTATTTAAAGTTTCTCCCCAAATGTCACATTTTTCTTATTGTTTAGAAAAGGTGTTTCTAATTTATCACAAAAATGATTATTCTTTCATTTCAATATTTAGTTTAAAATATCAATACATATTAAATTAAACTGTGTTCATCTTGTGTGTTTTGCTTCTCATTCTTTCCTTCTATTGCCTACAACACCATTTTAAAATGCCAATAAGATCTAGAGTGTGAAAAACTTTACAGCTTGTCGGCCTGAAAATGTTTATATTTGACTCTCTTTCTTGACTGAAAATTTAATACAGAAACCTAAGGTGGTATCTACCTACTATAAATGTTTTTAGTATATTACTCCAGGTTCTTTGGCCATTATTTTTACTTAAAGAAAGTGTCTTATCATTCTAATGTTATTTGTGGATAATTTTTTCCCTTCCGTCTGGTAACTTTCAATATTTAAATTTTGTCATATTCAGACTTCCCACATTGTTCTTATTCTGATGACACATCTTTCTTAAATAACTGATTACAGGCTTTGCTTTTATACTTCCATCTCTTTAAATGTCTGCAGTTTATTTTGGGAGATTTAATCATATATACTTTTTAAAAATTTTTTGAAGTACCTTTTTCATAAAATGAATACACCTGAGTAAAAAGCACACATACACACACTTATATACACACAGAAAATACCAAATATGTTAAAAAATAAGTTAACACTTGTGTTTGTAGTGAGAGATTTGATAAAGGATGCATGAATGATAGATTATTGATTTCCATCAGTTTTTTTGTTACGTATCTCTTAAAAAACCTCATAAACCTTATAAGCATATTTATTGATAAAAATTTTTAAATATTCACATTAGGGAAAATTATTTGGTGTCAAACAAAATCTGACTCCCACATGTCAGCATTAATTTAGGTGATCTACTGCTAATTTTTAAAAAATTCTGTGAAGAATTTATAAAATGAGAATAGTAGTGCAATGTTTTTGTAATTCTGTTTTCATATAATAATTACTGTGGATTATTATTTTTTGTTATATACTACACTTATGCACATATGTACCTTTGTGTCTGTATGTATGAATATATGTGCGTGTGTGTATTATTTTTTCCTCCCTTTTATGAATTAAAAGACCACCTTTGTTCAATGTAATTGCATTACAATTCAGAGTATGAGCTTAGAGCGTGAGTTTCCTGGGAATTCGAGTTTCAGAAATATTTCCAAACCTACGTTCCAGGACAGAGATTCAAATCCTAAAGCCAACTATTCAGGACAAAGATAGAGCAGAATAAGGAGAAATTCTCTTCACAGAAAAAACGTGGTAATGCTCTGGGCCATAGAGGTAGCATGTCTTGTAAAGATAAGTCAATTGTAAATGATGAGACCTGATTCAGTTCCTCTCTTTGAAATTAAGTCTTAACCATTGGTTAAATGATTTAATCAAACATGAAACCTGGAGATTGCATTTTCACTGCCTACAATGCAGAAAAGAACTAAGTAAATTGGTTTTAAATGTTTAATAAGCATATAAATACATGTATAATAAATAAGTCTTCTCATTATTGTTTCCCCTACGAATACTTTCAGTGTGTGTGTGATTTTTCATTTTATATAAAATTACTTAAATTTTTTATGCATTACATAATACACAGAACAATGTGGGGAGATATTTCTTAATATCGCAATACAACAAATTCTACTGATAATGTGTTTCTTACTTTAGCATAGACAGCATTTGTTTCTTTTTCTTTAACTTTTTTTTTTTTTAACAGAAACAAGTAACTTAATTCCTTACAGATAACTTCAAATTTTGGAAGTCAATGTGAAAGAAACCATGAAAAGTTATTCTATATATCAGAAATAAAATACCTATATGCTACAGAATTTTTGTAAGAACAAGAAAAAATAATAGAGTTAACTGACAATACTACAGAGCTATGCTGTTCTATACATACAGTGGTTACAATCCACATGAGCCTATTTAAATGTAATTTACTTAAACTTAAATAAAATTAATAATTCACTTGTCACACTAGCTACATTACAAATGCCCAACAGCCACATGTGGCCAGAAACTATGGTATAGGGCAGTGCAGATACAGAGCATTTTCCTCATGGGAGTACTTTCAACTGGTATAGAGAATTAACAGAATTGCAAATCAATATGAATTTTTTGATATTAAGAGTTCATTATCCTAAAGTTTCTGAAATATAAAAATCTGTAATCTTAATTAAAATGAGGTGAATTAGAAAGGGCAAGGACTCAGTGATTAGATGCTGATTGACAAAATTATCTGTACTAATATATATTAGTCAATATTCTCTTTCCATGTGGAGTTTTAATGTAAAAATTTTATACAAAAGATCATTCAGTTAGACTCACCTCACTCTAATCAAACTTCAAGTTAGTTGGCTCTTGCACAGTAGATGGCAGGCCTTGTCTGCCAGAGGGTAAAAGAAAGCCCATCTCAGTGTTAGCAGTTACTCTTGAAACCTGATTGGCAACTACAGCTCTAGGTTAGTAACATTAAGTTTGCTTCTAATTAGTCATGATTATCAATAATGGAATTTAATTTGCCAATTAATTATTTAATTTGGTGACATATTTATCCAAAACTTCAGATCTTACACTATTAAACAGAAGAAGTTAAACATAGTGCAATGCATGTTTATTGGTTAGTTTAAATACCTCTCAAGGAAAAAAATGTGAAAAGAGGAGTGCATTTATAGGATTATAAAGAACTTCAAAATACAGCTCATAATATGAGACAGTGACCCCTCTCTCAGGCATGTGAGTGCAGTCTTGGAAATGATGAACTGGGGTGGCCTAGAGACTTTCAGTCATTACCTCCTTGAAATAAAACTGCAAATCTGCTGACAAAATTCTATAAGATTAATTAATTCACTGTTAGCCTCCAATCAAGTAAAAGGATAGAGGATTTCAGGAACCCCTGCTTTTTTTACTTATTAGCATAGTGCTCTCTTCATGTTATGATTTCCATTTTTGTTTAAATCATGCTGAAAATCTCACTGTTTCACCAAGAGAGCAAAGTAAATTGCTACAGAATTAAATTTGGGAGTCTGTGAAGCAATTAAACACTACAACAGACAGCAGTAGGGGACACTTTCTGCTCCGGAGAATAAATTAGGAATGATGTTAACACAGTTAACTTAAAGAGAAATTTTAATGGCTAGGCTCAGATAGAGTGTGTGAAGCCCAACAAGACCTCAGAATGAGTATATTCTAGAATTGTCCTTAAAATGTAATTAGATCTTAAAAAGAATATTATGAAGACATGTGCCCTATTTAAATGGAATGTTGATAATTTTTGAATATATAGTCTCTCTTGTGGCATAACACAGTCCAGATTAGATGCATAATAAAGGTTGTATGTGTTTCATACGTAGTTTAGGAAGACTCAAATTGTAAATATGAGGCAATGTCTTAAACAAATATTGTGTGTGTGTGAGAAAATGTATGTATGTGTGTGGGTATATGTGTGTGTGTATTTATTTTTAATTCAGCAAACATGTATTAATGTTTATTAAATAGAGCTAATCTTTAAAAACAAAAAAGAGAGCCCCTGATACCTGCCATTGTTGAACACACAGTCCCTTTGGGGAGATGGTTACTTATGGAAAAAGACTGTGGAGCAAATATTATAATCTAGGCATGAAGATAATTTTTCTGAAACACTGATGAAACTATTTAAAATTGGTCTGTAACCAAGTATTATCTTTATCCTTTAGCTTTATATTTGAAAATGTCTCCTCCAACTGACAAGCCCAAATTCCATGACTCAACCTAGATCTTGCACATGAAGTCTTGTAATTGAACACCAATATTCCAACCTTGCCTCCAACAGTTATTTTAAATAGTCATGGTTTGTAAAAAAGATCTTTCTAAAATGATTAACTTAAAAAAATGCTTAAATGGCTTTCTATACGTTTACAAGATCACTTCCAAAACTGGACTAGTCACCAGAGTCATGTGGATTTTTTCTTAAAAATAAATCTTTTCCCAGACCCAGAACAATACAGAACAATACAAATCTCCAAGAAGTAGCCTTGGAATCTTTACATTCAATAAGTGTTATATTTTAAAAAGTATGATTTCCTAGTTTTGAGAAGCTTTGGTTATTCCAGTTGGTGCCCAGTCAGAAACAAAGATGGCAGCAGTCTTTTGAAAAAAAAAAAAAAAAAGAAGAAGAAGAAGAAAATTTAAGATAAGGAATTATTAACTAGATACAAGATTTTATCTAGATAACTGAAAGGTAAAAAGAAAATTCTAAAATATCACTGGAGTATCAACTGCAAGAAGCAGCTACTTACTCTTGTGCTGAGGGAACAAAAGTTGCAATAATTCAAGCTTAGAAATTTCTAGAACGGGCCTCTGAAGCTGAAATTCAGATCTCTGAAGCACAGGTGATACCTGGCTGACACCAGTAACTTTGAGCTCAAAAGAAGCCTCTTTCTCCCTCCCTTAACCCCTTCACCCCAACACCTCTGAGGAGGTGCACCAGCTGGCTGGTGTATATAACTCTGAGGTTGAGCATAGTGAAGCTGGTTTTGTACACTGGAAACACTGAAAACTTGATTGAGGAAGCCCACAAGGAACCCATAGGAAGTACATAGAAGATGTAATCCTCATCTTTCTTTTCCAACCTTACAGTCTCAGTCTAGTACTCCATGTTGCCGCAGCTTTGCATAAACCCAGTAGGAAAAGAAGAAATGTGGTATGCTGAATGCCCAGTATCAGCAAACCAAAGGAGAGTCTAGAAGGGTGAGTTTGGAGCTGAGAATTGCTTAAAAACTGGCCCATCAATCGATCTGATCAACTATTTTTTGGTAAAAAGAAAAGCTGCTTTTAATCAGAATGCCAGCAATCTGGGGAGATGGACTCAGTGTCCCCCAAAAACCACCTTTGAAGATTCTGCTCAGCCATGAAAGGTTTTTTTTTTTTAAATTGGTGTATAGTTAATTTTCAATGTTGTATTAGTTTCAGGTGTACAGCAAAGTGATTTAGTTACACACATACATATATCTATTCTTTTTCAGTTTCTTTTCCCATATAGGTTATTAGAGAGTACTGAGTAGAGTTCCTTGTACTACACAGTAGGTCTTTGTTGATTATCTATTTTACATATAGCAGGGTATATATGTTAATCCCAACCTCCTAATTTATCCCTTCCCCCAACCTTTCCCCTTTGGTAACCATAAGTTTGTTTTATAAGTCTGTGAGTCTGTTTCTGTTCTGTAAATAAGTTCATTTGTATCCTTTTTTTAGATTCCACATATAAGTAATATCATATGATATTTGTCTTTGTCTTACTTCACTTAGTATGGTAATCCCTAGGCCATCCATGTTGCTGCAAGTGGCATTTTTGCATTCTTTTTTATGGCTGAGTAATATTCCACTGTATATATGTACCACATCTTCTTTATCTATTCCTCTGTCAATGGACATTGAGTTTGCTTCCATGTGTTGGCTACTGTAAAGAGTGCTGCGATGAACACTGGGATGCATGTATCTTTTCCAATTATGGTTTTATCCAGCTATATGCCCATCAGTGGGATTGTTGGCCCATATGGTAGGTCTATTTTTAGTTTTCTAAGGAACCTTTATACTGTTCTCCATAGTGGCTGTACCAATTTACATTCCCACCAACAGTGTAGCAGGATTCCTTTTTCTCCACACCCTCTCCAGCATTTATTGTTCGTAGACATTTTTGATGATGGCCATTCTGACTGGTAATATCTCATATTTCTGATTTGCTTTTCTCTAATAATTAGTGATGTTGAACATCTTTTCATGTGCTTTTTGGCCATCTGTATGTCTTCTTTGGTGAAATGTCTATTTAGATCTTCTGTCCATTTTTTGATTGGGTTGTTTTTTTTTTCTTTGATATTGAGCTTCATAAGCTGTTGGTAGGTTTTGGAGATCAATCCCTTGTCAGTCGCATCCTTTGCAAATATCTTCGCCCATTCTGTGTGTTGTCTTTTCATTTTGTTTACGGTTTCCTTTGCTATGCAAAAGCTTTTAAGTTTAATTAGGTCTCATTTGTTTATTTTTGTTTTTACTTTGATCTGATAAAATTAAAAGATGCATTAGAATCACAAGAGCCTACGTGATTTGCACATGATCTGTCAATGGGCAGTCCTTAAATGCAGATCCTATGAAGCACTCATCTGTACATCATCTATTTTAACAATTCAACCATTTATGTATTTACATAAGTAATTAAATACGAAAGGCATTTCAAATCATACTATCTTTTTTCTCCTTGCTTTATCTACCTACAAGGAACTTTCTCCTTTTGTCAACCTGAATAATGACTTATCATTTTCTAGGAACCTGTCCAATTTAACTCTCTATGAAGGCTATTTTGACCCACATTTTGCAACCCCATTAAAATAAACATATAGTATAAACATGTATAAGTATGTACGTAAATAAATGCAAATAAAAATTAAATATATATACATGCATATACTTGTATAATATTTTGTAATTTTAATATTTTGTATAGTTTATACTGTTGCAAAATTGCAACCTGTGCCCCACCCCACTGCCATTAAACTACAAAGTTCTTGAGAATGAGTCATGTTGTCTCTTCTATTTCAAGACTTAGCAAAGTGCCTGACATGTGGCAAGTAATGAAGATAAATTTTTCAATGAAAGAATTAATTAAGATATCTAAAAGAAGCCTACATTGATGAATCTAGACAATTAAATAGGTCTTAGAAAATGATATTTTACTAGTAGTATTTCTGTAGGAAGAATGCCAAGAGCAAAGGCTGAGAAATGACTCAATCAATGATAGACAGAGTAGGTGTAAAATATCTCATATAAAATCTATTTTTTAATCATAAACATTAATCTATGTAAAAAGTCAATTAAACTATTAAATAAGCAGGATAAAAATCCACAGTAACGGCTTCCCTGGTGGCGCAGTGGATGAGAGTCCGCCTGCCGATGCAGGGGACACGGGTTCGTGCCCCGGTCCGGGAGGATCCCGCATGCCGCGGAGCGGCTGGGCCCGTGAGCCATGGCCGCTGAGCCTGCGAGTCCGGAGCCTGTGCTCCGTAACGGGAGAGGCCACAATAGTGAGAGGTCCGCGTAACGCAAAAAAAAAAAAAAAATCCACAGTAACAACAAAAAAGCACTACTTTAATTTGGGAACTAGAATTATAGAAATAAACATTCATTCATAATGAAATATTTTACATATTTTCCTCATTAATTTACACTAAACCTTATGGGACGTGTTCAGTATACAAAACAGTGTGGACAATGTAAAAATATTAGGGTCAACATGAAAAAGCAAAACAATTTTCGATAAAATGAATCTTTTTGTTTAAACTGAGGTTTGAATAATTACTTTAATGGAGATTGTGGTTAATTTACCTTTATTAATACAATGCCCTAATGTGTAAAAAAACAAGTCAGGAAACTTTTTTCCCATGGAAATATGAAAAAAGATATAGTAGTTATAACACTATAATTTCTCAATGGATTTTTGCATACTTTTTACCTGTAATCTTCACAATAACCTTATGTGGTACTTGTTAGGGATTTTATTTTCAGAATTCTATGGCATAGAGTAGTTAAGAAATGACAAAGAAACAAATTACTTAAAGTGGCAGAACACATATTCATTAAGCCCCATGCACTCTCTGCTGAACCACATTCTTATTATCAGGAAAGCAACTTGTTTTAAAGACAAAGCTACACTCTGCATATTTCTTTAGGACAATGAAAAGGTATGTCAGAACAAATGGTGACATAGAGACAAGTCATGGTGAGAAAATATTTTTCTTTTTTTTCTCCTTCTGTTATCCCCAAAGCCATATATACAATAATATTGAAATGGAACTTGTTCTGAAAATACTGAAAGGGATCCAGAAAATGTTCTCTTAAGAACCCAACTCAAGAAGACTCATATTTACAGATTCTCAGAAATCTTGTCATTCTCTAAAGTAAAAATACCTCATCAGGAGTTATTAAATGTTTTATAACCATTTGAGTTGTTATTCTCATCAAATTATGCTTTACAGTTGAGTGGCATTTATCCAAATGAATCCTAAGCATTCCACAAAGCTAAGTATGATAATTAGGGAGAAAATAATAGCTTATATAGAAAATAACTAGGAGAGAAAGTCAGGAACAAATGCATGTGGATGAAATTTGTAAACAATGGGAAGTTACCTAGTTGGACATTGTTTCTGATGGAAGCACAATAGAAAAGATTTTATACCAGAAAAAATGAACTAAATTTAATAGTCAGAAGATGTATTATAATGATGATGATGGTGATTTTAAGAAGATGAAATGAAGAAAAGTAAAAAATAGTGTTTAGAGAAGAATTAAGTCTGAAGGAGGTCAAATTTAAACATAAAAGGAGGAAATTTACTATCAAATCACTCTTTAAATGTTTTTTTTCAAAAATACTAAAAATAAATAACATTTTGATGTTTAAATGTAATTAATATCAAAAGGTAAAAGCATCCTTTACTGACAAGGGGGAGGAAAAAGAATTTGTAAAGAAATATTTCTCTGCACGGTGGTGAAGAATACAAACACAATTAACTTAGGAATATGCAAGAATATAGCTTTTGAAAGATTTAATCCTATATTTCAAAAATATATCAAAGATTTACAGAAAATTATTTTCACTTATGGACTCTCATTTGAAGAATTAAATGTAGATATCTATTTCCCTTTTCTCTTGAGCTATTCACTCAAATTATAACATATGTACACAATCTATATCCACATTCTCTCTCTTTCACACACGTGTGCACACACACACACACGAATGAGCATCAATGTTTTACTAAAATATTTTTAGAGAAGCAAGGAAGAACAATGTATGAAAACATAATAAACACAATTCAAATAAATATAAACAAACAGAACTTTCCAAATAGAGATCTTTCTGATTCAAAAGCAAAGAAAACCAGACACCATACCACTTAAAAGAACTACACTTAAGATATAATGACGTAAAACTTTTAATAGCAAAGGAGGATTATATTTCTGGCAAAAAGTAACCAAAGAAGCACATCTACTAATATAAATACCTAAAAATATTTAAGATAAGTTTTTAATCAAGAGAGAAATTAGAGAATGATGATAGTAAAAATTATCACAATGATATAGGAATCATAAATTTATAGAAACATAAGGAAAAATTAGGAAAGTTGCAATATCTGGAAGGAACTATGAGCAATAAAGAGAAAACTCAAAATTAGAAGATAATATTTTAGAGGTGCAATTAATACACCAACAAACAGGGTATACCTATATTCTAATAAACTTCAGAAAAATTATCAAATGAGACATATATTCTGTTGCAAAATAAATCCCGGTGGCTAAAAAGTGATTACAGTGCAGTGAAAAACAAAACGTTCTAAATGAAGTGCAATTAAAAAAAAAAAAAACTATGAATGAACAAAAAGAATGAGAAAAATGCCTTTCATGTGTGGCCTAAAAAAAGAAATATACTTATTAATGGGCTTCCCTGGTGGTGCAGTGGTTGAGAGTCCGCCTGCCAATGCAGGGGACACAGGTTCGTGCCCCGGTCCGGGAAGATCCCACATGCCGCAGAGCAGCCAGGCCCGTGAGCCATGGCCGCTGGGCCTGCGCATCCGGACGGAGCCTGTGCTCCGCAACGGGAGAGGCCACAACAGTGAGAGGCCCGCGTACCGCCAAAAAAAAAAAAAGAAATATACTCATTAATACAGATATTGAAAAGTAAACTATCATTGGATATTAAACACTTAAAACTGAATATCAATAGTACATATAATAACAAGTGGCTCATAGTTAAAGAAGTACACAAATAAATAAATTTGTTTAAAAATATGTAGACAGCATGTTAATTTTGCAATGTGACAAGCCAGAAAAGGAACAAAATTTTTAAAAATGTGAAGTAGGAGTAATAAATATAAAAAATAATAGCAAATCGGGCTTCCCTGGTGGCGCAGTGGTTGAGAGTCCGCCTGCTGATGCAGGGGACACGGGTTCGTGCCCCGGTCCGGGAAGATCCCACATGCAGCGGAGCGGCTGGGCCCGTGAGCCATGGCCGCTGAGCCTGCGCGTCCAGAGCCTGTGCTCCGCAGCGGGAGAGGCCACAACAGTGAGAGGCCCGCATACCGCAAAAAAAATAATAATAATAGCAAATCAAGTCTAATCAAGACTTCACGATAAATATCTTACCATACTGTATTTTGCCATAGATAAAACTGATATACAAAAATATAAAAATACTATAAACAAAATTTTGCTGGTTAATATAAAAATTGCAATTTTAGAGATTTTACATGCAAAACCTGTACAGGGCTTGTAAAAATCAACAAGTGAAAAAAAAGTGCCTTGTACAGGCAATTAATTCATGAAAGAAGAAACATGACTGCTTTGTTTAGAAAGCCTGATCACAAGATGCATCATATAAATGACAAAAAAGAAAAACAAGGAGTTAGCCTGATACACCAAGTTGCTGAATATTTTGGAAAGTAATTTGCCAATATATACTGAATTTTAGATGAGTGTTAAAAGAAGTGCTACATATATATCTACACCATAGATTAAAAAATAAATTCTCCCAAATATGCACAAGGAATATATACAAATAAAGTGATTGCAGCATAACTTGCAGACAGAAGACAGGAAACACTGTAGTGTCCAATAAAAGGAGAATATAGAACATGTAAGACATCATAATATCCATAAAATAAAATACCATATCATAACTAAAACAACAAATAGAGTTAACAGGGGTGAATATAGCAAAATCTCTAGAACCTAATGATGTGTGAAGAAAAGCACTTTGCAATATGTGTGTTATGATAAAGTTTTTGTAAAGTGGAGAGATGCACAAAAAAATATAGATGTTCCTCATGGATTCAATTATATAATTACGCTATAAAAGTCTGGTCAAGAAGGATACAGCACTTGTCTGTTTGCGGTTACCTTGGTTTGAGTTAGCAGAAGGAAGAGAAAGATGAGAGTATGGGGTTGAGGAGCTATAAAAATAGAGTTGCAATTCCACTTATAATGTTTATTTCAAAATATGCTGAAGTAACACACATTACTAAGGATTACTAAACCTGGGTGGTTTGTGCATAAATGTTTCTTATGCTATTCTCTGTACTTTTTTGCATTGTTATATTATATTATATCATATGTAAAAAAATTAAAAATGAATGTCATAGCCCACATAATTTTTGATCGTGCTTTTGGCAAAAAAGGGAGTTACTTCATGTATCAACAAGCTTCTCTTCATTACAGTAGTTTCCAGTGTGCAGTTTAGAACATTTTGCACAATAATTGATCACACATATAAAACAATACAACTTCAGTCAATATAGTATGTTGAATGCCAATCTGTGCTAACCATCTTCTGTCTATATAATAATAAGCAAGACACAATTACTGGTCTCAAAGCATTTACATTCTGGTGGATAATACAAATAATGAGGCCTATAACCTTATATTGAATGTATATTCTCATGAATAATAAAATTATTATTCTGCTGTGTTATTGTGACTTTTGTTTAAATTGCTCATTTGAATTTAGATATAATCATTCATCAAGTGGTAAATGATGCAAGCTATAAAGAAAACAAAAAAAAGCACTGAGGTGATGCCCCACAGGTGACTGGGAATGGAGACTTTTGTCTCCTTTTAAAAACTAATCTCTATCAAGAGGGGCTGAAATGTGTCTAAGGTTAGTAAAACAGTCATGTGAGGACAGAATGAAAGAATGCCAGGACAGGCAAGAGCTCACTGGGCACCTCTGTGATGTGGCTCAGTCTGTCTGATGATAATATGTTTGAGGAAGAAAGCTTCTATTTCAGTATTGCCTTCCAAGTTTCATGCCCATTTCTCTCTTAGCCAGAAATTCTGAGAAACGTAGTTCTCATCCTAAAAGCAGCAAGAGCACCAACGTGGCAAAACACAATAGACTAAACATATCACATACTTGCTTTCCAAAATATATTTACCAATTAAGGAAGCAATCATTTCTGATCCAGAATTTTTGCCCTAGTAGATGCATCTAGGCACAATTAGAGTTTTCGAATAAAGGCAAGAAAAACTTTTGTGGAAAAAGAAAAGTATATCTTCTAGAATCTTGCCAAAAACTACTGTAGAAAACAAGGCTATGTTGTTTTTCCATGTAAAATTAATAATTGCTTTCTTCTCAATATTTTTGGAGCATGGAGATATTACACATTTTATTCACTTTAAAGCATGATGGCTTTTCAAAGAGTTATTATCAACTGTCACAATACTATGGTTGAATATTACTTAACACCTGAAAACAATGCCTATACAAATTTATTGTCTTAGCAGCTTGGCTTGATATTTTTTAAAATGTACTTAAACTGTTTTTTCCAATATCACCCAAGGAAGAAATATGTCAGTAAAGCCACCCATTTGCTCATTCATTTATTCACTCAACATAGTAAATATTTAAAACATATAATATTTCCCACTGAAGTATTAGGGTGAACAGTGCAATAGAAAAATTCTGCGGTGTTCTGAACAAAATTTCAGAGGTTTCTGACACAGTACTTAGAAGTCAGTGATGCACCAGTTGTTTTTAAGCTGAGATTTTAAGAATGAGTAGGAATTAGGCAGGCACTAATATTTACTAAGATAAACATTGCTTATGAAGACCTAGAAGAAAAAGAGCATGGCATACTTATGGAAATGGAAATCTGCTATAGTTTGAGAGATACTTCCATAAAGCAGAAGGGTTAGGAAGTGAGGCTTGTTGCTAGTCAGGAGCCAAATGGAGAAAGCTATCCATGTGCCTTGTTAAAAAGTTTCCAATTCATTCTAAGTCAGCTTGAGAGACACTGAAGAGTTGTAAACAGTGGGGAAAAAAATCAAATGGGAAACATATCATTTTCAAAAGCATCTTTGAAATATATTGCTAACATATTTGAAAATATCAAAAATAACATTCAGGAGAATAAACTGAGTGTGGCTTCAATCCGGGAGTTAGATAGTGTCCTGGGATAGAGAAATGGTCACCAGAATAGTGAAAAGTGGATGAATTAGAGAATTTTTATGAAGAAAAAATCAATATGGCAAATTAATTTATTAAATGTGTTGAATTAGGGTAATACAGTAATTAACTCTGTGACAAATATGCAGATGTTACAGACATCTTTAGAGATTAAAAAAAACTAAGAAGCAGTGAAAGTATGTGGCAAAGCTAGTCAGTTCTGTATATGCTGTGTCTAAGTATCTGTTGCCATCCAGGTAATCTACTGTAGGTCATTAGATATAGTGCTCTAAAAATAAAAAAAAAATGTCAGGAATATAGATATAAATTTTCTAGAGCATAGCAATGGATTGGATCACCTAAGGAGCACATATAAAATGAAAAGACACAAAGTCTAAGACAGAACCAGGAGGAACAAAATGTGAATATGTTAACTATTAAAGACCTCTGACTCCAGAGGTTTAAAATATCCTACATTTAATTGATCTCAATACAGAAAACTACCATAGGAATTATAAAATCTATCACCAGTAGTTGATAATACACAAAATAAGGAAAATGTCATCCCAATTAAGATTTCTCAGAATTAAATGTGCTATGTAGATTTCATGTCAAAATTGATGTCATTCTAAGGTACATTACAATTAATATTCAAACCAAACCATGTATTTGTGTTCATGATATCTACTGACTCAACATAACTTGATGGCATTCACAAACATCTTGGGATGATAATTCTTGCTTTAAATATGATATGCCATAATTTATTTTGTTCTGTGTAAATAAAGTGATTTGAAATAAACTATATGGTTATATATTTTAAATAATTATTTACTTTTTGTAACTTAAAAATGATATATACAAAAAAACTATGCCAAACCCACAAAAATATACTGACATGCTACAGGGCATATAGCAATTCTACCATAATAAACCCAAAACTCTGTGTTAAAATGAAAGTGACAGCACAAAAAGCCTCAGGGCAGAACCACCTCTTCTACCAGATCTGTGGGAAATAAAAGGGACAAACTTATCTCAGAAAATGTGCTTATGTTCCAATATGTAGGAGTTGATGAGTAATTCTAAATTCTCTGTAATTTGATTTCATTTCTTAAAGTATATACAGAGAACAAGTCATCACAAACATATTCTTCACACGAATGATATTATTTTTTTTCATATATTTGAAGATGTTTAACCTCCACATATTTCATTGTGGTTATTATTTATTTCATATATCCTTGAACATTTTATTGAGGTATAAATTACATATAGCAGGAAATAATACAATTCAAAAGTATAGAATCTAATCAATTTTTACTACCTGAGATAACTCATATTAAAAATACACAGAGCAAGAAATAGAACGTTAACCACAGCACAGAATTTCCCTTCCAATAATTATTACTCTTCCCTTAAGGGTTACACTGATTTTTAACATTGTAAATTAGCTTTGCTTGCTTTTTGAACTTTATACGAATGTAATACTATTGTTTCTACATATTTATGCTTGGTTTTTCCCTGAATATAGTATGCAAGAAATCATTCTATATTTTTCAGTTTAGATGTAGTTTATTTATTCTCACTCCATCACACTGTGCCATTGTATAAATATACCACATTGTATTCATCTATTCTTCTATTGATAGACATTTGCCTCCTTTCCGTTTGGGGTCTATTATGGACAGTGATGTTATCAACCTTTTTTTAGTGAAGATATGAGAGCATTTTTATTGAAGCCATAACTGTGAGCTTTAAAACATCCTGTAATTACAAAGAAGTTACAGTATTTCCTCCTCTCCAGAGATGAGGGCTTGCATTATCTTCAACTGATAGATTAAGAACCTGAGAATCAAGAGTATTAACTAACTTGCAAGGACACATGGAAAGTATCACACAAAAGAGCAGGGTCATTATATATCCAAACAGTCCCCACGGATCACAGATATTAAGGGTTCTGGGTACTTTGAGAGGACATATAATGATCAAAATGGGAAGTGATAGTTTAGTTGATGTGGTGGGCAGAATTCTAAAGTGGTCCCCAAGATTTTCACCCTCTGTATAATCTGCCCTTGAGTGGGATGGGACCTGTGATTGTGGCTCCTGTGAATATGATTAATAAGATTCCCACGATTATTCTATTTTATGTGGCAAAGTAGGAGGGATATTTTAAAGATGTTAGTAAGGTCCCTGATAACTTGATGCTGAATCAGTCAAAAGGAAGAGTCTCCTAAACAGGTCTAATCTAGTTAGCTGAGCCCTGTCAAACGTGGCCTAGAAGTCAGAGAGACAATTCTGCTGTTGGAAACTTCTTATGGAAAAAGGCAGCCTCTAGGAGTTGAGACTAGCCAAGAAACATATGACAAGAAACTAAATTTGGCCAACAATCTGAATAAACTTGAAAAAAGACCCTTAGATGCAAATGAAAATATAACCTGGTCAACTTTGATTGCTGCCCTGTGAGAACCTGAAGAGAAGGTTTCCCTAAATGTGGCTTGACTCCTAACACAAAACTGTGAGATAAAAAATTAGGTGTTTTTAGGAAGATATTTGTTATAATTTGTTACACAGAAATAGAAAACTATTATTAATTCTGGTATAAGAAGTGGTGTAGTGCTGTAACAAATACCTTAAATGTGGGAGAAGCTTTGGATCTGGGCAATGGGCTCTGACAGAATTTGAGAGAGCATGATGAAGAAAGCGAAAGTCAGTCTGGCATACAGTTAGTAGAAATCTGAATACTGAGGATGCTAAAGACTGCGAAGGAATCTGGGAACATGTTATTGAGGAATTAGAGGAGGTGGGATAGTTGTTACCTAGTGAGAGAAAACTTAGTAAAATTCCGGCCTGCAGTTATATGGAAAGAGAAACATGTAAGGCATTAACTTGGAGACCAAAGGAGATCGCCAAGTAAAGTGGTGAAGGCGCTGCCTGGTTTCTCCTTGCTGCTTACAGAAAAATGTGAGGAAAGAGCAATAATGGCGGGAAGAATGGTTAAACATAAGGAACTGGGAGGGGATGATTTTGAAAATTTCACAAAGGCAAAAGATGCTAAAATCTGGAAATGGCTAAAGAAAGCAGGGCAAACAGAATAGGCTAAGTGTGTGACTGTACAACCTTTTGCTAAAACTTCACAAAGATCAAAAGGTCAGAATACAAAGCAACTCAAAGAGTCTTTTGAAGGGATTAAGAGTGTGCCTCACAGAACCTCTCAAATAAACCAGAAGGCCCCTAGGAAGGACACTATCTCTCAGCCATCTCAGCAGGAGCCAAATATAGAGAGAAAGATTATCTCAAAAAGATTTGTAGCTGTGGCTTTTGTCTAATGAATTTTAACCCCTTGAAACCCATGAAGGCTCACAGAGTTCTTGAGAAAATTGTTTCAACAGAACTGCTGTTAGCTTGGACTGATAGGGATAGAGTATGTAATGAAATCAGGCTGTCAGTCTCACAAAATTTTTTGGGCAGGAAGGAGCAAGAGAAAACTACTCAGTTGCAAACACATAATACCTTTCATGAAAAAGGAACAATGACTCAGAGAGTGGAACCAAGATTCCAGAGATGGAGCCAAGTATCATGGAGGATTATTTTCAGAACTTGAAACCTAATCAAGGAAAATCTAACATCTGCCCTGCTGGATTTCAGGACTCTTAGGGTCCCATGACTCATTTTTACCTTCCATTCTTTTTCTTTTTGAACCAAATATCTGTAACAGTTATAGCCCCACCTGACCCACCATTTATATTGGGAGTGTTATGGGTTCTTCAAAATGGAGACAATGTGCCCCAGGACCTATATTTAGATGACTTAGATGATGAGATTTTTAGACTTTGAGATGATGCTCTAACAGGATGAGAGTCTTGGGGACTTTTATATGAGGATAATATATTCTGAAAGTGGAAGGGAAGTAAAACATTAACTCCAGAAGATGGACTGTGGTAGTCAGAATGCTAAGACGGCCCCCAAGATTAGACTCCTGGTCCCTGGAACACACTCTGCTATATAAACTGAATGTTTGTGTCTCCATAAGTTCTTATGTTAAAATCCTAACCTCTAATGTGATGGTATAAGACGTGGTACCTTCGGGAGATAATAAGCATTAGATGAGGTCATGAGGGTGAAGCCCTCATGAATGGGATTAGTGCCTTCAAAAGAGTCAGGAGAGGGCTTGCCTCCTCTCTCTGCTCTCTGCCATGTGAGGATACAACAAGTTGGCAGTCTGCAATCCAAAACAGACTTCTCACCAGAACTGACCATGCTGGCACAATGATATTGAACTTGCAATCTCCAGAACTGTGAGAAATTTATTTATAAGTCACCAAGTCTATAGTACTTTGTCACAGCACCTGTACTGAATAAAATACACTCCTTATATAATACATACTTTTGATTGTGGGCAGGGCTTGTTATATGAATAGGGATTTTTTAAGGCCTCTAATAACTTGCATTTAGTTAATCAGAAGGAAACTTCATCTGGGTTGCCTCACCTAACTAGGTAAGGCCTTAAATGATGGCTTAGAAGTTAGAGAGCCTCTACTGATGGCTTCGGAGAAGCAAATAGACAAGTTGTGAACTTCCTATGGAGAGGGCTAGCCATTAAAAGCTGAGCGCCTCAGTACTGCATCCTTAAGGAACTGAATTTTAGCCACAACTTGAATAAGCTTGGAAGAGGTACCAAGGCTCCAGGTAAAAAGTAGCCCGGTCTTCATCTTGATTGCAGCCCTCTGAGCTCCTATGCAGAGGACCCCACCTAAGGTATGCCTGGATTCTGACTCACAGAAACTATAATATATCTATTTTCTTTAGACACAGAGTTTGTGGTGATTTGCTACACTGCAACAGAAAACCCTTAGAGATGAAAGCTGAATAAAAAGTATAGAATTTAAAGTATTTCTTCGGGGGAAGACAGGGAAAGGATATTGTAGTCAAGGGACATAACATCCATTTAAGAGGTAGGAAACTTCAGGGCATTATATAAACTGAAATTATTTCAATATGAGTGGAACAAAAAATAAAAGGGAGTAGCAGCAAAAATATTGCCAATGTTTCAGACATTGTGCCAAATGTTTTGTATACGTTAATTCATTTAATTCTCACAATAACATTATCAGGTAGGTTTTAATCTTGCTGACATTTTGCAGATGAAGAAATTGAGGTGGAGAAAGGTTTTATGTAACTTGCCCGAAGTCACAGTTAATAACTGGTATAAGCAGGATTAAAGCACAGATAGTCTACTTACAGAGAGCTATGAAGCTCTTATTATAGGCAAAGATTTAAGATCTAGACAAAGGACAGAGAGTGTCAGAGGGTTATTCATTAACAAAAATGATTTATCTAATTTACTCCTTACACCAGAATCTTACATAGATCCCAAGATTAAAAAAAAAAGAACAGAGTAAAAAATTAGAGTTAGATATATAATTTAAACACTAAAACTCTGCCAGGTACTAGTAAAACATGGCAGTGAAGGCTTCTGAGCAAAGTCAAAGCTTTACGAAGATAATGCATGCTTTGGAAAAGTGTTAAAGAATTAGAAGATAGTGAAAGGCAAAACACAGAGGAAAAAGTACACTTTCACAATTTACTTAGGAGTCTTATGTTATTTTACACTATTAAAACATTTTGAAACTAAAATTGACATGAGACTGCATACTAGTATTGTTTTTTATTAAAATATAGTTTTAATCATGCAAATTTGGAGTATATAGGGTAAACTCAAAAGCATTTCCAAGAAGTTATGATATCATTTCTATGCATTATAAGATGAATAAAAATAAAGAAATGGAAGACTGCTGAAGTGTTCTAAATGTTGACCAACTAGAATGTGTTTATTAGTAAAGGTACAAAGATGAATGTTTTAAAAGTATGTTAACAATATCTTATAAATAATATATTCCTAAGTGTAGACAGTCAACAAATCATATCATTTTATATATTATAGCACCTTTACCCTCCATAACAATTTTGAATTATCAGGTACAAAAGTTATTTCAAGAAACAGGATGAACTGGTAAAGGAAATGTGACATATACATATTATTCAGCCATTAAAAAGAAGGAAATCCTGCTATTGGAGACAACATGTATAAAACTTGAGGGCATTATGCTAAGTGAAATGTCAGACAGAGAACGACAAATACTGTGTGATCTCACTTATATATGAAATCTAAAACAAAAAAAAAATATTAAACTCATAGATACAGAGAACAGATTTTTGGTTGCCAGAGCTGGAGGGAGGGTGAAAGGGTAAAGGTGGTCAAATGTACAAACTTCTATTTATAAAATAAATAAGTCCTGGGGATGTAATTTACAGCATGGTGACTATAGTTAATACCACTGTATTGTTAAAAAAATTATGCCAGGACAGCTAGTATAAACTAGACTACCCCAGACAACACAAACTAGTCTGTATGGTCACCCTAACCACAGAAGACCTTGAATGCAGGATATGGAATTGAACTTGACCTCATCATGAGTAGGAGGTACTGAAAGTTCTAGAGCAGAACACTAACACCTAATAAAATTGGTGCTTTAAGAAAGTTAAGGAAGCAGGAAGCTTGGTAAATTGTAAGGGAGAGGCTGCAGGCAGGAAAGCAGAGGAATCTGGGGAGGATTAAACTGGCAAAATGAGAAGGTAGATAAAGTGTGAAAATGAGAAGCACTTCCCCAAGACTACTCCAGACACACTTTCCATGGAAATGAAAAAGGCGGGGTGGGGGGGGAGAAAGAAAGAGAGAGAGAGAAAGAAGAAAGGAAAGCGAAGGGAAGGGAAGGGAAGAAAAAGAAAAGAAATCCAGTCATAGTTCACTTTAGGACACACAAACCTGAATTTCTCTCCCTCTTGGTTAAAAACCCTGAGTAGAAAAGGAATTCAAAACAGTCTAGAAAAGTTGGACTGATTGTCTATATTTGTCTTCTTTCCCAAGTATTCTCAGTATGTACTAGCTGAGTTTTAGATATGAGATGTATCTGCACAAATATGTTAGGACACACAGACTTCTAAGAGCAGTTAGCACACAATAATGACCATTAATTGATCTCGGGGCTTTTGTAGTTGGTTCAAGAATGTTCAGTATTTAATGACACCTATATATTCTTTCTTTCTCTCGCTCTGTCTTTTGCTTCACATACATTTCTCAATAATTAATCTTCTTATAGAAATACTTTTTCGTAAATCACATAGCTTTGTCTTTTCTACACCAACCATCTGTTGGCTATCTTCTTTAATTCACATAGCTAATATATGCAATGACTTTTGAGTATTACCATGCAGCTTCTCAGAATCATCATCCTCTCCCAAGCTTCCAGAGTTTACTTACGTTTGTTTTATGTATAATGTCCACTGTTTTTAGCTCTACTCTTCAAGAGAAAATGGAAAATTTTAGCTTTTTTCCCCCTGCCCTGGAACTGGATACTCCTTCACTCTTTTATCTCTTTTAATTATGATTTTTTTGCCAAGAATGTCCTAGCCTCCTGGGCATATATCCAGAGAAAACCATGATTTGAAAAGATACATGCACCCCAATGTTCATTGCAGCACTATTTACAAGAGCCAGGAAATGGAAGCAACCTAATGTCCATTGACAGAGGAATGGATAAAGATGTCGTACATATATACAGTGGAGTATTACTCAGCCATAAAAAAGGACAAAATAATGCCATTTGCAGTAACATGGATGGACCTAGAGATTATCATACTAAGTAAAATAAGACAAAAACAAAAATTTATATGTGGGATCTTAAAAAATGGTACAAATGAACTTATTTACAAAACAGAAATAGAGTCACAGATGTAGAAAACAAACTTACCAGGGGGAGGGGGGAGAGGGATAAATTGGGAGACTGGGATTGACATATACACACTACTATATATAAAATAGAAACTAATAAGGATCTACTGTATAGCACAGGGAACTCTTCTCAATACTCTGGAATGACCTATATGGGAAAAGAATATAAATAAGAGTGGATATATGTATATGATTAACTAAATCACTTTGCTGTAAGCAGAAACTAACACAACATTGTAAATCAACTATACTCTAATAAAAATTTAAAAATAAAAAATACAATAGAAAATAAATTGGTTAAAAAAAAAAGAATGTCCTAGCCAATTTGAGACACATACATTTTTATTTAATATTCCTGGCTGTGTAATTTTGCTATTTGACAAATATTATTGATTATGAAGTTTGAAATGTAAGTATTCCATAACTCTTGCTCCTTATCAAAGAGGAGCCACTCCAACATTATTTTTAATTCTTCTACTACTTATGCCCACAGATATTACCTCTCCTTTTATTATAAGGATTCCTGTCAAATAGAAAGTTGTTACATCCAATTCTATAATAACGTTGTAAAGCTAATCATTACTGATGCACAACTGTGATCATCATATAGAACCATCTAAAGCCACCACATTAGAATACAGTCCTCTCATCATGATCTCTGCAGTGAGGTAGAAAGATACTTCCACACATGAGAAGTTAGGCTAGGGGTACCTGAATCCTTGGTAATCTACTACTCTTTGCAGTTCCATAGGTACAATATTTCTTTAAAAGTCACTAGCAATCAAGTATAAGACAGGATTCAAGTGTAATCTAAAAGTAGTAGCTGTGACGTGAAAATAATTAATATTTTTGTATGTGGATTTAGAGCTTTATGATGTTATCTCTACGGAATGTCAAATCATCTATGGCTTTTACTAGTGAAACAACATTTGATGTGTATCACCTCATGTCTTTGGCTTAAATGTGTATTCAGAATCAGCTAATGTGATTCAAATAAATAAAAACTCTATGCATCATTACAATATTTTTATAACCCTAAAATCTTCATCAAGGTCACCATCATTATTTAGTAATAGCTCATTTTGTTTTGTTTTAATTTTGTGAGGAACTATGGCAAAATAAATTAGTAGTGTAAAACTGATAAGAGAACATAATTATTTAAAATGACATAGACTCTCGGTGTGGGATTCCAGGACTTCTGTGAAGTGTAGTATTACCTCTGCACATTTGTTTCCTCATGTGGAAATGGAATTTATAATAGTGACTATCTCTACGAGTTCTTGTGAGTGTTAAATAAGTTAATAATGTGTCATTTCATAGATCAGTGCCTGACAAATGGTAGAGTCTCATGAAGAGGTAGAATAGATTGGTTTAGACTTGAAGGATTCATATTTGATCCCTGTATTTTATATTACATTGAGGGTTATCATGACTGCAGTGTAGCTATTTGCTGCTCAGAATGTGATCCATGAACATGAGCATCATCCAGAAGGTCGTTAGAAATTCAGAACTTGGGGTACAATCCCAAGCCCCCTGATTTAAATTTTAATAATGTTATGTGATTCCCATGCACATTAAAATTTATGAATTACTGGTCTATTTCTGTTTTGTATATAAGTTCATTTGTATCACTTATTTTTTAGATTCTACATATAAGCAATATCATATAATATTTATCTTTCTCTGTCTGGCTTACTTCATTTAGTATGATAATCTCTAGGTCTATCCATGTTGCTGCAAATGGCATTGTTTCATTTGTTTATGGCTGAATAATATTCTATTGTATACATATACATATACCACATCTTCTTTATCCATTCATCTGTTGATGGACATTTAGGTTGCTTCCATGTCTTGGCTATTGTAAATAGTGCTGCAATGAACATTAGGATGCATGTATCTTTTCAAATTATGGTTTTCTCCAGGTAGATGCCCAGGGGTGGGACTGCAGGATCAATAGAGATTGGTAGCTCTATTTTTAGTTTTTTAAGGAACCTCCATATTGTTTTCCATAGTGGCTACACCAATTTACATTGTCATCAATAGTGTAGGAGGGTTCCTTTTTCTCCACACCCTCTACAGCAGTTATTATTTATAGACTTTTTGATGATGGCCAGTTGACTGGTGTGAAGTGATACCTTATTGTAGTTTAGACATAGAAAACAAACTTATAGTTAACAAAGGGGAAAGGGAAGAGGAGTGATAAATAAGGAGTTTGGGATTAACATACACACACTACTATATGTAAAACAGATAACCAACAAGGACCTAGTGTATAGCACAGGGAACTATACTCAATATTTTGTAATAACCTATAAGGGAAATGAAACTGAAAAAGAATAGATATATAACTATATCACTTTACTGTACACCTGAAACTAACAGAACATTATAAATCAACTATACTTAACTATAAAAAATTTAAAATATATATTTAAAAAATAAAGAAAATAAAATTTATGAATTACTGATACAGGTGATTCTTTTAATTATTCTTTACACCACCTTATCATAACATCTCTGTATCCCTAAGTCATTCCACTATTACCTTATATTAGTTGACTTACTACATGAAGAATCTTTTTTTTTTAGATTTGGCTCAATTAATTTCAAACTAAAATCCAATTCAAAATGAAATGAATGACCATATGAGAATGTAAAACATAAAACATAATAGTGAAGAAGCAGGAGGAGAAGGAGAAATAAACAAATTACATTTAAACGTTCATCAATTTCTTGAAAATTTATTAACCAAAAAAGCGTATTTTTCCACTGCCATTTGATGTCTATTTACAGCCTGCAGTTTGATCAGATGTGAAGGGAAAAGTGCAGTGAATGCATATAATCTTTGATTGATTTTCTGTGTAACAGTCGAGTTATGGAGGTTATTGCAAAGCACTATCCAGCACTTTGAAGCTTTAAGAAAGCAAAACAAGAAAATATGAATTATTTCAGAGTTTCCTAGAGCAAAATGCACCAGAATACAACATAAGTAAACCATGGCTCAAAGACTTCCACTCTACAGAAAGAGATTTAGATTGTGATGTATATGAAACAAAATGCCTTAGATATATTCACCGATAATGTCACACCCATAGGGTGCCATGATAGGGAGTCAAGTGGGGGATCAATGATGACAGGCTATTCAGAGCCTGTTTGATAGATTCCTAGGTATTGCAGTACAGCCAGACTACAAAAACCATCTGTGGTTTTGCTGGGGAAGAATTTGAACACCAATGTCAGTATAATTTTCCATGTGTTTCTTAAGTTACTTTTTTTTTTTTTTTAAGAAGGATCCTGGATTAGATTGACATTTCTCCTTCCAACGTTCTTTGACTATCTGCTGCATGGAAGGATTGATATGTCATGCACTGTTTTCCCTCTTATCTTTAGTAATACGCATATACACAAATGTGACCTCATTTTAAAGTGATAGGGGCTTCTGGAATCTGAGGTTATATTGGTGTTTAGTCAGCATTCTACAGAGAAACAGAGCCAAGAGAATGTGTATACAGATATTCCATGACTTATGATGGGGTTACACCCCGATAAACCCACTGCAAGTTGAAAATATCCTGAGTCAAAAAATGCACTTAATATACCTAATCTTCTGAACATCATAGCTTAGTCTAGCTTAACTTAAACGTACTCAGAACACTTACATTAGCTTACAGTTGGGCAAAATTTTCTAACACAAAGCCTGTTTTAAAATAGACTGTTGAATATCTCATGTAATGTATTGAATACTGTATTGAAACTGAAAAACAGTATCACTGTATGGGTACAAAATGGTTGTTAAGTGTATCGGTCATTTACCCTAGCGATCACACAGTTAACTGGGAACTGTGCCTTGCTGCCACAGCCCAGCATCACAAGAGAGTGTCCTCCTGCATATCACTAGCCTGGTAAAGATCAAAATTCAAATTCTCAAGTACAGTCTCTACTGAACGCATATTGCTTTTGCACCATGATAAAGTTGAAAAATTCTAAGTTGAACCATCATAAATAAGTCAGGGACCATCTATATACATATATAGAAAAATATTTACTTTAAAAAATTAGCTCATTCAATTGTGGAGTCTTAGTTGAGTGCAGAATCTGATGGGGGAGGCCAGCAAGCTAAAGACTCAGGAAAGAGTTTCAGTTTAAGTTCAAGGCTATTCTACTGGAGAATTCCCTCTTGTTAGGAGGAATGTCAGCTCTTTGTGCTATTCAGGCCTTCAACTGATTGGATGAGGCCCACCCACATAATGGAAGGTAATTTGCTTTACTTAAAATTCACAGATTTCAATGTATATCTCATCAAAAACACTCTCACAGAAATATCCAAAATAATGTCTGGCCAAGTATCTGGGTACCATGGTCCAGACATGTTGACAAATAGAATTAATTGTAACAATTAATTAAAGCAGTTGTAAAATATCAAGCAAAAATTGAAAAAAAAATAGCTTCAACTCTTCCTGGAGACATCAGGTAAACACTGAAAGAGGATTCCTCAGAAAAATAGAAACCTAAAGGAAAACTAATCACCTCCATTATATCAGTTATTATTTTATACTAACTTTGTTAGCATGTCATCTCTTCATCACACTAGATCTATAATTAAACTTCATATCATCTTTATATCCATAATATTTAACAATGTCAATATAAATTGAATATATATGTGTGTATTTATATTCCCTGTTCACAATCTCAATAAACTATACCACTCTTTCATTTGTTAGATCACTTTATTATTCATTCAACAAATATTTATTGAGTACTATGTGCCAAACACTCTCCCAAATTCTTGGGATACACATTATTTACACAATGGACAAAATTAAATTTCTTCACCCACTGTGCCTAGTTGGCAGCATGACTCAATACAGTGGGGTGAAATACTCTGCTAAGTGGTGTTCCTGCTATCCATTTTGCACAATATAATCCAATGTCCACAGAACAGAAAAGTGAGTTTAAAAGTCAAATTTAAAAATTAGTCCTTTGCTACCTTAAACTATAACTTAGCCACCTACATAGCTCTCAGTAATTTGGCCCTTCTTAGCTCTTAGCCTTACTCTTATCTTTTTGACACTCTTTTCTCCAGCCATATGGACATCTTCTCTCCTGACACCCTGGATCTTGAACATGCACTTTCAACTACCAGAGATACATTTTCTTTGACTGACAATTCATATACATATTTCAGATTTCTGCTCATCGATTTCTTAAGGATGCTTCCTTAACTCCTAAATTAATATAGATCTGATTATATAATCCCTTAGCTTTCTACTCCATTTCGTTGCACTAGTAGGTTCACAAGCACACGTCATTATTTGTTTCTTGGCTATATTCCCAGTCAGACAATGAGCTTCATAAAGTATGTAATCAGGTCTGTCTTACTTATTCCAGTGCTTAGCAACAAGACTTGAGTACAGTATGCGTTTAATTAATAATTGTTGAATTAATAAAGGAATAAACGATTATTCAGACACAGAAACAGGTGCTTTAAAGAGAGTGGTTTTTAATGACCCACAGATTCCCATTTATTCCCTACCAGTTTCTCTCTAATGTAAATCTACCAGCAGCTCTTTCTCAAATAATGGCTGACTTATTCTTTAAATAGTATGGATCAAATTTCAACTTCTCCATTTACATTTTCTCAACTTCTTCTGTGTATTCTTATTGAGAATCACCCTAGCAACAATCCTTTGCTTGAAGCTGTCATAAAGCCTAGTCAACTCATGTTTGCAAATGATTCTACGGTTAAAGCATCTAGTCTTATATTACAACCATTTCATCTTCCTTTTGATTGTCCACCTCTCAAATCTTCTCTTATAATTATTTTTTCACCATGATATTATGATTTTGGATAGACTGCTGAAAATCTAATTCCTAAACTTCAAAAGTGTAAATGCCTTTTTTAAAAATGTTAATTTATAAATCTCTACATTTCAATAAAACTTGTCACCATTATTTCAAAGGTTTTAGAAATTTATTTATTAAGGTTGTATAGATGTAATATTATCCGAATTATGGGTTAAAGCTAATTGATTCTATGTGATTACAATCAAAATGTATTCAAAATGAAAATTATTTAGCTAAAAAAGTGAAAGCCAAATAGGCATATTACATGAATTTTTTAGAGAAATTATTTTATTTGGGCTTCTGAGTGATTTAGACTCTTAATTGCCCTTGGCCAACTTTAAGTACTTCACAAAGATAAAGTAAACAAGGGCTATATATTTTCTTTTAAATGTTGTCTTATTTAAAAGACAACTTATTGTTCACTTGAGCTAAGGTACATTAATAGCATATAGAATCACCTCATTAAGTAAACATGCTTTGTCACTACATTAGTTACTTCAATTCCAACTTAGAGCTAAAAAATAAACTATATAAAAATATAAATTAATTAGGTTACTGGCATGGCATATCATTTGTATGGAGAGAGAACTGAAACAGGCAGTGAAATGGGGGGTTCAAGTGTCCACTCTTTTCCGTTATTTGATAATACTTGTCTTCACATATCATACATAATAAAGACTTGGATATGTTTTTGTACAATTTATCCTAATAATTATTACAGTTTATAGCATAATTTTAACATTGAGCATTTCCAGTGAAAAATAAATTGTAACTGGTAAGATATTAAGAGATTAAAAATAACATTTACAAAAACATTAACATCTGCTCCAGGAATCTTTACCTGCTGAATGATATGCAATATTCAGTCATATGTAATATTACACAGCCCTGAAGAATACGTATGTATAGAACGTAGACTCTGCTGTTTTGAAACAGACTTGAACTTCCTGTAACTCATTTACTAAGTGTTTGACCTTGGACAAATTACTTTGCTTTGACAAGCTCTGATTTCTTCCTTTTTAAGATGTAAAAATAATTATAGCAGCTTATATAACTGATATAAGGATTACGTGATATTAATGGTAGTGAACACCTGATAGATCAATGACTACTGTCATTCAAATCAATAATAAAAAATTCCTGAATCCAATTAATAAGGGCACAAAATCTCTCTCAATTTACCTGTTTGGTTATGTAGACATCCTATTTTTTAAAGTAAGCAAATTCAATTAATTATGCAGAATATATAAATATATTTAAGTAAACACTGAAGTTACATCATTTCTTTTAAAATGTGTTTTACTTGAAAAAGTAAAAATGTAGAGCAGGAATAAATTCTAGATAATCAATGGTTTTATTCTAAAAATTCTCAAATATCTACAAATATTACTGTTCACTGATTCAACTAAAAGATGCTGTTGGAAATCATCATTTACAATTTTCCTGCTCCCTTTTTATTCCCTGATTGGCCTATAATTACATTAAAGGTTCTATCAGTAGAATATTTCCCACTGTGTACCCCTATGAAATAACTGCACCACATGGCATATAAAAGGTTTATATTCCGACTGTTATTTTGGTTTCTTTAGCAACACAAATGCACCTGTTCTCAACATAATTAGGATGGGCCATATTGAAGATAATCAAAACAAATAATGAAAAATGGTTTGCTTGATTTAGAAAATAAGGCATACTGCCTACTCAGGCATTGACAAAGCTTTGATAGTGATGCTGTTTGGAATTAACACATTTAATGAAAATTGATTTTGTTTATGTACAGAGGTAATAGATATGCATGCATAATTTCTGGGCACTGGCTCTTGGTTATTAATTATTATTTTATAATTTACCCCAGACAATTCAAGCCAAGGTAGCATCTGTTTGGCACTGAGATTCTACTTAGATTTAATTTTCCAGTTCAAGAGAAATAGCTACAGAGAGTCAAATAAACTATTCAAGGTCACAAAAACAGTAATCTGCCTTGATTAGAGAGATCTGTAGTCTATTGCAGCCCAGATAGTCAATTACAAGAGATGACCAACAAAATTAAATTCTTGTCCACATATTATAAGGAGACAAAAACTAGACAGTAGATAAAGAATCAGAATGGATCTCTTTCTTTAATAGAAATCCTCTATTTAAAATTTCAAAAGACATATTTATAATTTCTATGTTAATGCTTTCTTACAATGTAATATTCTCTCATTATCTTTCTCACTTTACTCAGAAAATTTAAAAAGTACTTCACAATGCCTGTGCTGTCAAATTGTAAATAATCCTTTGAATTAATATTCAAATATCTGATAACTTTATACATGTGACTAAAATTGAACTTGACTTTTTAAAATTTGGTTTAAAAAAGTAAGTCTGGGGCTCCCCTGGTGGCGCAGTGGCTGAGAGTCCGCCTGCCGATGCAGGGGACATGGGTTCCTGCCGCGGTTCGGGAAGATCCCACATGCCTAGGAGGGGCTGGGCCCATGAGCCATGGCCGCTGAGCCTGCGCGTCCGGAGCCTGTGCTCCGCAACGGGAGAGGCCACAACAGTGAGAGGCCCGCGTGCCGCAAAAACAAAAAAGTCAGTCTGTAAACTACTCTTCAGATTAGTATGCCTTCTAAAAATTAGTTAAGGTATGTATCCTTGGCACTTGCATAGTGTTTTATGGCTTAAAATTCACAATAATATTTAATTTCAATCCAAACAATAATCACAATACAAATTTTGTTAAAATTATTAATTCACAGATCAGGAAATTGAGACAAAGAGAAAATTATAAAACTCACATTTAATAAGTGACATGGAAGGAGTCAAGTCATTTGACCATAATCCAGGAGGGTATGGTTACCTTGTTCTTTGCTAACTTTATTAGTAAGCCCACTGTGAAACTCAGAGTTGGGTTCAATCAGTATTTTGTGAAATGAATCATATTGAATTCTATCATTAAATGGCTCTGGAAATATAATAAAATTCTGTTGGTAAGGGGTGTTTGTCTTCCTTTAGAAAATAAATTATAGGACTAGTTAAAAAGAAAACATAAAAGCATATCACATTGCCAGAGAATCCATCTAATCATAGCTTTACTTATACCTTGTAGTACACAACATACATACTAAATATTCTGTCTATGAAATCTATGCAGAATTTTAAAAGAATGATCTTTAATATTAATAACAATTACATATTTTATCTCAGTGCTTTTAAGCAGTATCTCTTCCCTGTAGAGCATACATTTTGATCTTTTTTAAGAATAAGATTTCAGATAAATTTCTCTAAAGACTAATATATGACATACTAAATGACATTAAGTTGAATATTTATCAACTGAAGAAGGGAAGAGAATGTACTGCCTTATTGTTGCTGTAGAATGAAGCAGTGTGCTACATGGCTTTCCATGTCCGCAGTATAGGTTCATATCGCGGGTACCATCATTGAACATCTAAGCTTGTGCTTTCTAGCTTTGTCTTTTACACACACACACACCCCTCCATACTTTTTTTTAAGACAATTAATATAATACTGGACTCAATGGCTGTACATACACTTCAAACAGGTAGAATTTATACGGGACCCATTTGAATGCAGTATTCCCAATATTTCTTGGTGTTCTCATACTTTTTTTTTTAATATTTCTTGCCACTTAGTAAATGAGTTCCAGGATGAAAAACAACCTGATAAAATCATTCTTCCCAATGAATGAATAAAAATCACAGCAGGTACCAAACTCACAAAACCTTCAGCAATTTATGTAGTTATTCAACAAATATTCTTTGGCCATCAATTTTTGCCAGATATTGCCTAATTGCTGAGTATACAGGGATGAACTAAAATGCTGTTTTCAGGAAGCTTTTGCACTAGTGGAGGGAAATATGAAAACCAAATAACTATATACCAAAACTATCACATGATTAAGTGCTATATTAGTTTGCAAGGGCTTCCATAACAATGTACCAGAGACTTGGTGGCTTAAACAACAGAAATTTATTTGCTCATAGTCCTAGAGGCTAGAAGTCTGAGATCAAAGTGTGGGCAGTGTTGGTTTCTCCTGGGGCCTCTCTCCTTGGCATGTATATGCCTGTCTTTTCTCCACGTCTTCACATGGTCATTCCTCTGTTTGGATTTATGTCCTAAACTCTACTTACTATAAGGACACCAGTCATAATGGATTAGGTCCACCCTAATGGCCTCATTTTACCTCTTTAAAGACCCTCCAAATACAGTCATATGCTGAGGTATTGGGGGTTAGGCTTTCAACATATGAATTTTGGGGGGAGACAATTCAGTCCATAACGAGTACTTCAAAATAAAGCAAACTAGAGGATAAGTATAATAAACACCTTTGCAGAGAGCAGGAAGATGGACATCTTCCCTAGGGTGATGGTCTTTCAGTTTAAACCTAAATGAAGTAAGGAAGCAAGACGTGTTTCAGAGATGAAAGTATTTCAGGCAGAATAAAAAGCACCTGCAAAGACTTGTGTGACAAAAGCCTAGGGGTCAAACGTGAAAACAACAGGATGAGGCTGGAGAGAGGGTGACAGATTAAATTATGTAGGACAGTGTAGGTCACAATGAGATATAGTTTCTACTATATTTCTTATGAGAAAGTGATCAAGAGTATATAAGACAAAACTTAACACAACATGACAAATTCTGAAAATAGTGATATGAAGAAATATTTAAGTTACATGTATGAACAGCATCCATACAGTAACACATAAAGAAGCCCATAACTTTTGTAGGTAAGGTGGAAAAGGTGTTTTTTACAGAGTGAAATACCTCTTAGTGAAAATGTTGGAGATAAGAAAATATGTCAGAAAGATTAACAAATACTTTACAATACATAACTGTTAAACTTCATTTTTTTCCATTAAATATCTAATTGGAAACACACTTTGAAGTTACAAAACTCATCAGAATTTCATGTTCTATGAAAAAAGTCAGATATCCAAAGATAGAGAAATTACTGAAAAGCATGTTTACACCCTGCTCCCTTATTATAGGAAATGATTATTTGACAAACAACGAACTGTGGCTCTGAAAAATGCCAAATATATTCACAGATGCAAAACAGCCTGATTACACTCTACTTCAATTGGGAGTCCAAAAACAGCTGATTCAGTGGGCCCTCATTAAAGCTAGCTTCTGAAAGAGAGCTGTCAGGAGTCAATTTGCTAAGGAAAGAAACTGTTGAAAGGAGGCTGAAATGGGTTTAAAATTGTTACCTTTAGGAACCCATATATCCTGCCTACTAAAGACTTACCCTGGACAACATTAAAGCAAATATTTTCTGTTCCAATTTTAACACGTTCTGAATTTTGTAAGTTTTAGGGGAAAGTATGACCTGTTTTTCTTGAGCATTAAGTTTTCTAGGTAATTTTATCAGGATTAAAGCATAAAGAAGCATCGTGTCTGTCGAATTCTCCTTTGATAGAAATAAAATTTTAAGTTTCTTGCAGAAGAAAATGACAATCATTCCATTTGCTCTTTGTGAAGACTTTAAATTTTACGTCATTTATTGCATGGGTCTTGAGATACATAGACTCAAAAATATAATTGCTATTCTTTAAAATAAAGAACTTTCTCTCAGAAAATGTTTCTCAGTCACTTTCATTATAGGTCTAGAATAAAACTAATAGTTTTCAAGAACCCTGTACAGAAGCATGGAGCTGTGGGGAAATTGAGCAGTAGGACACAAGGTCCCCCTATGTAAGAATGAAAGGTTGACTAGAGAACAGTAAAAGTTCCAAAATTGTTACACTGCTCTTTCTTTATTATGTTTCCAGTAAGATAAAACTATTTAAAACTACCACTAGAAGTTGGAAGACCTTTACTTAAACCTGCTTCTTAGCTTCCTCACCATATGATATCATATATATATATATATATATATATATATGTACACACATATATAGTGTTAAATCAAGAACAAAGACCAGCTTTCAAAATATCCTGAGCAGACAAAACCAGTTTAGTCATACCAAAAAAAAAAGCTTAATTTGTCATATTTTGCAAGACTATCTTGACCTGGATCATTTCTTGTTTATGCCTCTGGAAATCATAAGCAAAACAGTTTCCCACAGTTGATATGAGGCAACCATTGACCAATTCCCTATCATTTAAGAAAATTCTAATATTACAACCAATCACTGTAAAGAGTAAATAGTCACTGTCTTCTTACTATATAAACTGCTTTATAATAATATACCCCAGAGCCTCATTCCATGCTTTGGTTTGAGTGTTCCCAGTTGTCAAGCTGATTTTTTGGTGTGTGCACAATAAACTTTTACTACTAATTATACTTCAGTGATTCCTTGATTTTACTTCTGCTATTTCTGAATTTTTTACAATATAAAAATTACTATATATAACTTGTAATATTATATATACATATGTATAATACATGTATATAATATATACATATGTATTTTAAGGTTAATTCTGAAAACTATTGATCACTTGAGATCTATACATTAGAATTGCAGGTCTAGAATTCAGAGGACAAAAAAATGAAGACACTTTTTTGTTGGTTGTTCTCGACATGGCACAAAGAATGCCTAAAGAATATATCTGAGTAAATAATAAATCAAGCTAGGAAAATATCTCTCTGCACAGAATCAAAATAATTTCTCCTGGGTGGGGAATAGTGTCAGATGTACAGAGAATAATATTACAACACGATAGCCAGTATTATGGTATTAGTACTGGGAACAACTCTGAATATTATAATATTCACATAAATATTCCTTGCACAGTAAATCCGGTAAAAAAACTACACTGTGATCATTAGAAGATTTCTATACAATTATACCCCACTCAAATTTATGTACTCATATTTAAATATGTTTTTTATACCTGGAAATAAAGATTTAAATTCTATCTTTTATTTAAAAATATGTGAATATTTGTATATATAATTATTTTGCAACACTGCCTTTTTCTTTCCTTTTTAGAAGTCTCTGTCAAATTAAAAGATGAAGTGACTGGTTTTCAAATTGCCCAGATTTAGAGAATTTATGACGGAAATGTTATAAACTCAGATTACGAAGTTTAGGAAAATGTTCCTGCAAAAATATGGCTGTAATTTGGAATTCCTTAAACTGTAAGTGATCATTTGCAAAACTTCACTTTTTGCACATTCTTACTCTTCTCAATATATTATTCTATAACAAATATTACTTTCATAGCATTAAAAATAAAAGGAAAAATTTTATATGCATCATTGCATACAGACAGGAAGGACAAGCATTATTTTTTTCAATTTTAGAATAGGCACAAGGAGGCTTAGAGAATTTGAGATTTGCTTAAAGTTACTCTGATGCATAGAGTCAAATAATAAATAATATATTATCAATTAATAAATTTTGAGTTAGCTTATCCTGTAGTAACAATGGACCCCAAATCCCATGGTATAGTACAGAGTAAGTTTCTACCTGGCTCAAGGAAGAAGTCAGTGTCCTGGGTTGTACATAATTACATACATATGCATAACACATATAAACACAAAATTGTATCTAAATTATGTATTATGTTATCATATGCACATTACTATGTATAATACATCTGCCTGTCCTATATACATACAATATGCATATAATATGAACGTTTTATATGAATATAAACATACATATATATATAGTAATATATATGTATATATTGCATTAGTATAAATGCAACTGGTACTACACCCTACAGCAGTAACTATATCTGTAATACACGTATGCGGATGCATATGAAAATACATAACGAAAGCCCCCAGGCTGACACCAGGGTCACAGGCCTACCTGATCCAGCGAACTTCCGGGAGAGGAACGTGCAGCTCCTTTGGTCCACCGAAGACTTCCTGCCAATCAACAAGGCCTGCTTCAGAAAGTTCAAGTTCAAGAGCCACTCAGGGTAGTTCGGACAGGATGCGACCTCCTCACCCCAGTGTTCCAAGAGCTGTCGGTACCTGCCTGCTGGGGAGAATTTCCAGAACATCTTCGACGAGCTGCTGGAGCTCGCACACCTGGACTTTGGTGGCTTCGAGCGGCCTCCCCGCACCGCCACCAGGAAGAACAAGAAGAGCGCGTGGCAGTCCCGCAGCAGGCAGGTGGCCTGGACTTCAGGGCCCACCAGCAGGTGCACTCTAGCAGCGAAGTCGGCAGCCACCAGGTGCGGCACGCGGCCACCGCCAGGAGTCTCAAGTAGCTCTCCCCACCGTGCGCAGGGGCTGCCACACCCGTGAGCCTCCTTTCTCCTTCCTCCTTCTTCTGGGCTGCCAGGCAGCCGGGTGCGGCCCTGGTGAAGCCTCCCGCTCAGGTTCCTCGCTGCCGGGCGCCCGGGCGTCACCCGGAAGGCCCACACCAGCACGCAAGACTCCTTCCGCTTTCCTGCTCGCCGCTGAGGAGGGACGGCTGCCTCAGACGGCGGCCGGGCTTGGGTTGTGTTGTGCTTTCGGAAGGTACCTGGAGAGAAAAGGACCGGGATGCCGGGACCTGGCCAGCGTTGTCAGCAGCCGGGCCCTCCTGAGCCTGCAGCATGGTGGTCTCTGAGCCGGAGGCTGTGGGTCCACGGGCGCTGGAGTAAGGGTGAGTGTGTTGTTTAAATAGTCGTCTGTTTCTGGTTTCAAGAATGTTCAGGTTTAAAAACAGACATGAAACTGCGCTACCTGAAGTTGAATCTTTTTACAATAGAAGCTGAATCTGGGATCCCAAATTGCCCCTAGCCTTTTATAAGATAGTTTATCTTCCTATAAATTTATTTTGCAATAATGCAAAATAAACAAGAAAATATTAGAAAGTCCATCCTCAACAAGCGCATCCTTGATCCCTTCCGTGATCACAAATGGAGAGGGACCAGGAGCTGGCAAATCAGACAGTGGCCCTAGGGCTTAGGATAGAAGTAATACATATAATTTACACTCAAAATTCATTTTCCAAATCAAGCTACATGGTTCTTAAATTCATTCTGCAGAAATAGTATACTTAGCCTCCCCATAAAAGTGCCCTTACCATCCACTCAGACCGTCAAACTCAGATGGTGCACATAGTTTTTATATCGGAAAATAATCCATTTTGTTTTGATGTAGCTCTTCTTTCTTGTGAGATTTGCATTTTTTCTCTCAGTTTTATTGAGATATGATTGACATACAGCACCATATAAGTTTAAGGCATACAGCGTAATGATTTGACTTACATACGTCATGAAATTATCACAGTAGGTTTAGTGAACATCCATCATCTCATGTAGATACACAATTTAAAAAATAAAATTTTTCCTTGTGATGAGAACTCTTAGGATTTACTCTCTTAACAACTTTCATATATAACATATGGCAGTGTTAATTATTTCTGTCATGCTGAAAATTGTATCCCTAGTACTTATTTATCTTATAACTGAAAGTTTGTACCTTTTGACTGCCTTCATCTAATTCCCCCTCCCCACACCCCTGCCTCTGGTAACCACAAATCTGATCTTTTTTTTTTCCCTCTGAGTTTTCTTGTTTGTTTTTGAAATATAGTTGATCAACAGCACTGCACTAGTTCCTGTTACACAACATAGTGATTCCATATTTCTGTACCTTTCAAAACGATCATCACAATGTCTACTGTCACCATATAAAGATATTACATAATTATTGATTATATTCTCCACACTGTACATTTCATATATGTGACTCTCTTATTTTGCTACTGAAAGTTTGTACCTCCTAATCTCCCTTACCTATTTCTTTCCTCCCCCATCCCTCTCCCTTCTGGCAACCACCTGTTTGTTCTCTGTATTTATAACTCTGTTTTGTTGTTTGTTCTACTTACAAATGACCCAATTATTTCGAGCACAAATCACCTTCTTGTAATACCTTGCCAAGCACAGAAACACACACTAATAATTTCCTACTTTCCATTCTCATTCTGTAGGTCTATCAAGTTTATTAAGTATATTACTTGCTTTCCTAGTTATCACTAGTGACAATTTTAATAATATAAAACCACTGCATTATATTGGTCACCATTCTTCAAGACTTTAAGAGTTTCTTAGCCAACTATTGTTATGGGAACACCTGATTTCTAGGTGCAAATGTCTGTTTTAGTCAAGATGAGCTATGATACACTATGCTAACACACCACTCCAAAATCCCAGGGAGTTAACCGAGAAAATTTAGTTCTCTAGCATACTAAAATATCTACTTAAGGTGGATGCAGGAGGAATGAGGGGAGCAAGTGTCTTTGAGCACCATAGTCACTCAGGTAACCAGAATAAAAGATACTTTATCTCTGCAATGCTTCCATGAGATGGGAAGACAATGTGGCAGCCCAGGCACTGCCTATTACACTTTCAGCCAGGAGGGGACACATATCAATTCTGCTCATATTTCACCTGATAGAATGAGTCAGATGGCAATTATGAAGTGTGAAGTGGTGGAGAAATACCCTCTTATATGGGAGAAAGCAGAAGCACAGAACATACTTAATGTACAGTTTTAATGCCTTCCACTTCTAGTCTTTTCTGTCATTTAATTTAAATCTGTTAATTTTATGAACAGAATATACAGACTTTATGAATGTAAATGGCCATATAGATGTAAGAAAATGCTGAACCAATTTTTTACAATGAAAGAGAAATTCAGTTATATGTGCTGCAATGTAGTGGTAGTTGATGGTTGTTAAAGTCACAGTTAAAAGGCAAGATGCTATACCTAAAACAGTAGTTCTCAACATGCTCAGTTTTTCCTATCAGATTTTCAAAGGATGAGAAATCAGAACTATTTTTCTTCATATTAGGTAAAATTTTTAGTTTATCTAATGATTCTATAAAGAAAATGTAAAAGTATATTTTTCTCAACATTCAACTAAACCCAAGAACTGGTATTATAACTTTCACTTTTATACCTCCACTGACTCTGGGGATCAAATATAAATACTTAAGCTTCCAATGGTTTATATATGCTCTGAGTTTTTAAAGAAAGGTAGAGTCCTGTTAGGTTCTTGAACTTTAAGATCAGGGTACTTAACAAAGTCTCAGGACTTAATCTATTTCCTTTTGATTCATGAATTCAAGGTGTACATAGGTGATTATTAAGAGAAAGCTCTTACCTGATAGTGAAGAGAATTGTTGATCTTCTCCTTCTGCATAAACAAAATTATGTTCACTTGGAGTGATGAAGTACTGTCTTTAGGTATTGGTTCTGTGTATAATCTCACTTCCCTCCTGTTGACAGTCAAGGGTGCTTTTTAACTTCCTTTCTGTTATTCTCCGTCTTATCCTGGTCAAATAATTTTGTATTTGCCTTTCACTTCCTTGTAAGAGTTGCTCTGTTGCCATCTTGGTAGATTAAAAAATATTGCCACAGATTTTCCTCTCCCATCAAAAGATATGATTTTTTCCTCCCCTCTTAAGTTTGGATTGCCACAAAGAGTTTTATTCAGTGACCAAACATGACCCAAGCAGAATCTTGAAAGACACTTACCTCCTCCTTGGGACATCATCTCCTGCTGCACTTAGGAAGCCCTGCCACGGGCACCCTGTGAAGAGCCATGATATAGGCTGCAAAATAACGAGACGTGTGACAAGTCACCCCTGTCGTCTCAGATAAGACTCAGACAGTCAAGGACTCAGTCCTCTGCCCCCATATGTACCGATACATCAAACTCTCTGATCTTTGGGGGGAAAACAATGGAATATTGAAGAAACTGGTGCCTTCTCTTTTGGCCTCTTGCTTGCGTTATTTCAGTGAGTGAATAAAGGCTTAGTTGTTACTTTTAGTTTGGTTCATTGTCCTAATTACCACCTCAAAACTTGGCAGCTCAGTGCTCCCTCTAACACTTTCAAATTGATACAGCCCAGGTGACATATGATGGCAGCTTTAATCTGTATTCCTACCAGTCATATAAATTTGATAATCACACTCAAATCCAATAATGAAAACCAGTGTCATCCTAGAAAATAACCCATTTTTAGAACCCTGGCATAGCATACTTATTGAAATTTTGGTGTTATTAAGAGTATAGTAGGCATTACACATGTGTATTTTGACAGTGTCTTTTGCACCACCACAATTTGGAATAATTAATATTTTGGGAATTTAAATATGATGGCAAAATACAATTCTTCAGTGTACTATGGATTATTTATATTTTGTTCAATATTCTCTTTATAGATCTTTTTATAGATTTAAGGTAGACTATCACCTAAAACCTACCTTAAATTTTTCTTCCAGCTTCATAATTCATAATATGACAAATAGCTTGGAAAGTTCTCTATAATTTCCTATTTTGCTTTATGGTTATCGTAAACTTTCCAAAAGATTCTTCCATGTGTGCAACTTCAGTCAGGAAAATGAAAGCTGAAGGCTTGTACCTCTACTCTGAAGTTATCTTTTGACAGGCACCAGCATACAGAATGTAAAGGAGGTTATCTAGGTATCCAGTACTTACCAGAAGCAAACAGTAAAAGGCTAGCCTATTGGAATTTGTTCTAACCACCACCTCTGAGTAATAAGAAAGTAGTAGAATCAACCCCACTTCAATCTCTATTACCAGACCAGGCATATAATTACATCGGAAAGATAAAGATACGTTCCCAAACCTAAAGACCGAACACTGTTTCAGCATAGCAAATCTTCGTAGTGGGAGGTGACACAGATATTTGGCATAAAACAATTTAAATACTGTGGTCACTTGTATCTGCTCTGTAGGACTTACTTTAAATACCCATCCACTTGATTTCCCACCGGTCTTGTGTGAGAGGGTACAGATTCCAGAATCTGATGTAAAATTCCCTGGGTGGGGTCAGGAAAGGCTTGTATCCCAGAGCCCTTCATTTTTAGTTGATTTAATTACTGATTCCCCAAACCATCCTCTCCAAGTGAGTTGGAGCTTGAGAAAGTATAGTAGATACAATTGCAGCTTGTTTGGTGAAGCAGTGTCTCAACTATGCAGTTAGTTTTTGAGGGTAGGCATGGCATGCAGATTACCCTACTCAGCCTCCTTATGACCTGTACACATATAATTGCAATTTCTGTTACCTGCTGCCCTGTAATTTGTCAGGTCCCCCACTCTGTCCCTTTCCTAGATGTGCTCCCCTTGCTCCCTGTTAGAGGAAGTGGTTGAAGGTGTTACACTTATTCCTGGTTTACTTTGGAGAGCATTTTTACCCTGTTGACACGTGTTTTATATAAGAAGCATAGAAGTACATTCCTGGAATCTAAAGCTAATCTAGCTGGTGGTTTTTGCATCAATCTCTCCAACATCCATACTTATGTAGACATTTCCTCTTCAGTCTTTGGGTAAGTGCCCCACACAGTAAGCATGTTATCTTTAAAATCACTGTCCCCGCTTTCACTTCACTGGGCATTTGGCTATTCTACCACCGTCACCAAGAAAGTATTTGATTCCAGATTACCAGCGCAACTGTATCACATGTACTAGATTTATAAGTGCTTAAGTCAAATATATCAGGAATTTGCATTTGCTCATTAAAAAGTAGTAATAAAAATAAAGGAAGTGGTATAAATGTTGGGGGTGGGCAGTGTATAAACACTGTAAAGCTATGTTACAAGATGCAAGTTAGAAGAATACAATTTTTACGGGTAGACTGTCTGAGTTTGAAGTTGAAGCCCTACACTAATGTGCAAAAGCTGTGTAACCTTAAGAAAAGAATGTAGCTTCTGTCTGTCACAGGCCCTTTATCTGCAAAGGGCATAATAATAGTAACCACCTCAAGAGGGGTGTTGTAAGAACTAAGCACATATACATGGAACAGTGCGTGGCATAAAGCCCGTAAGGGCTCACTACCATTTCTATTTTCTATCTCTGACTTTACTTTTTTCCTTGGTTTAGAATAAGTATGATAACGCTCCATTTGCATGACTCCTTAGGGTTGAGGTGATTCAATATCCAAGTGTTATGTACTGTAGGAAAGAGAATTATATACTGAGTCCTTACAAATGAGGTTGGTATTATTAGGAAACTTACCACAGCTATACAGATGTTTGATGTACAGAATGATAACAAGATTTAAAATAACTTACTTTGTAGATGGTCTACTTGTGTACCTATCGATGTACTTACTACACATAGTTGATATTTTTTAATCATAGAATAATAACCAATTAATATTGATGGTTGCACTCTTAAAATATGTTGTAACCAATCACTGTTACTTAATAATAGTTTCATAAGCAGATTTTTAAATCAATATGTTACCCAAAGGTGTACTGTTCACCTCACAACAGGTAAATAAATCAGGAGACCAGCTGTTGGGGCAAGGAATAGCGACTTTATTCAGAAAGCCAGCAGACCTAGAAGATGGTGCACTAGTGTCCCAAAGAACTATCTTCCCAAGTTAGGATTCAGGCTTCTTTTATACTAAAAGGGAAGGGGGTGTGTTTGGTTGCTGCAAACTTCTTGGAGCAGGAATCCTTTGTTCTTGCAGCTGTCCACATAGGTCCCTTCACAATGTTCCTATAAACCTCCAACAAGACAAATGTTGTTCTCTGTTCTGCAACTTTTTATCTCTATATGAATGGAAAAGTATTTAGCTTTAAAGGTCAGAACCTTGGGAATGTGCTATCCTGTATATTTCAGGCTATAGGCAACATTCTTAACTTGTAGCAAAAGCAACAGAATACAAAGGTTAAAGTAAAAGAAACAGATCCAGTATGGAGTCAGATTTGTTCTTCCCTATTACAAATATAGAATTTATAATATTCGAATATAAACCTAGATTGTCCAGTCAAATGAACTAAGTTATTACTGTTTGGCCTATATTTGAAAATGGAGAAGGGGAAGCTAAAATACTGCAAACATCATACTTAGAAAGGTGTCTAAAAATATTAGAGGAAAATATTAATCTAAGAAAATATAGTTCAAGTCCCATTTGAAGAAGTTAGTTATCTTAAAAGGAAATACACATTTATTATGTGTCTAATATTGGTCAGTCGTTATATTGGTAGAAATCAAATATTATTATGCTTAAATGCTGACTCTGTCGTTTGCTGTTCACCTGAAACTATCACATTGTTAATCAGCTATACTCCAATATAAAATTAAAAGTTAAAAAAAAAGATTTATATCCAACCAAAAAAAATAAATAAATAAAAAATAAATACTGACTCTATGAGGTGGGAACTATGAGCTTTTCTTTTTTTTAATTTCGTTCTCTTCAGAGTGAAGAAACTAGCACTCTGGTTTCAGATTTGGTGTATGACTGTGGTCAAAAACAAATCTGTCTTGGGGTCCAATGATATAATATGAATACTTAATTTATACTGTAGACATTCTATTTAAAATTTTCCAGTGGAATCATTATTCTAAATTTTTCATAGACTGGAATATAAAAATTGAAAATAAGATTTTTCAACAGAATATAACACTTTTTCTTTTAGCAGGACTCTTACATGTTAACCTTTATATAGTTGTTAAAGTGACTTTTAGTAGTAGCACCTCATTTTGTTTCCATTCTAAACACTTTGAGCTGTAAAGAACTGCAAATATTGACATATCCATACATTTAGATAATGAAAATCCCAGTGGCTTACTAAATATTTGACTTTGACTAGAAACGTTGTTTTCTATAAATAGATTGGTTTGATGTCTAGAGTAGATAATACTAATAACCTTTGTGACATGTAATTCTCTTGGTGGCATTATTCTAGAATATGACCAAATGGATTTTACAATGTAAAGCCTTCATTTATTTTACTTATTGGTATTTAGTACTTATCAAAAATTTTTATTGCCTTGTCTTCGTATATAATTTCAGTTCCAATTTTATCCATTATATATGGTGATTTTTTAGAGTAAAAAAATTTGTGCCTGTTTTAGTCAATTGGCTTTTTCTCAGGTAGTGGCATGTGTATGTGGGAGGATACTTGCTGTGTAGAATAAATACAGTCAATCATACCATATTCCCTAAAAGCAGCCTCATAATCACATGGGAGGGACCAGGGCAAAGAGAAAGAACATCAAATAAGGAGGCAAAATTTAATTTAAAAATGTTCTTCAGGTGAAGAATCAAGTTGAATTCTCTTGAGAATATGCTAGGTTGCTAACATCTCTAAAAGAAAATAGCAATAATATTATAAACAGAATCAGAAGTAAGATGGATATTTAAGGTCCTGAGATTCTTAAATGATATCATTTTATACAGATTCATCCATTTCTTCATTTAATGCACACATAATTCACTAGATATTTATCAAGCTCCTATTCTACTGAATTAACTGTACTAGGTCCTGATAATTCAAACATTAAAATAAGTTTTTTCAATTTTTTTTAAAACATTTTTTGGAGTATAATTGCTTTACAATAGTGTGTTAGTTTCTGCTTTATAACAAAGTGAATCAGCTATACATATATCCCCATATCTCCCCTCTTGTGTCTCCCTCCCTCCCTCTCTATCCCACCCCTCTAGGTGGTCACAAAGCAGGGAGCTAATCTCCCTATGCTATGCGGCTGCTTCCGACCACCTATCTATTTTACATTTGGTAGTGTATATATGTCCATACCACTCTCTCACTTCCTCACAGCTTACCGTTCCCACTCCCCATATCATCAAGTCCATTCTATACATCAGTGTCTTTATTCCTGTCCTGCCTCTAGGTTCTTCAGAACCATTTTTTTTAATACCATATATATGTGTTAGCATACGATATTTGTTTTACTCTTTCTGACTTACTTCACTCTGTATGACAGACTCTAGGTCCATCCATCTCACTACAAATAACTCAAGTTCATTTCTTTTTATGGCTGAGTAATATTCCATTGTATATATGTGCCACATCTTCTTTATCTATTCATCTGTCGATGGACACTTAGGTTGCTTCCATATCCTGGCTATTGTAAATAGAGCTGCAATGAACATTGTGGTATATGTCTCTTATTGAATTATGGCTTTCTCAGGGTATATGCCCAGTAATGGGATTGCTGGGTCATATGGTAGTTCTATTTTTAGTTTTTTCAGGAACCTCCATACTGTTTTCCATAGTGGCTGCACCAATTTACATTCCCACCAACAATGCAAGAGGGTTCCCTGTTTTCCACACCCTCTCCAGCATTTATTCTCTGTAGATTTTTTGATGATGGCCATTCTGACTGGTGTGAGGTGATACCTCATTGCAGTTTTGATTTGCATTTCTCTAATGATTAGTAATGTTGAGTATCGTTTCATGTGTTTCTTGGCAATATGTATATCTTCTTTGGAGAATTGTGTATTTAGATCTTCTGCCCGTTTTTGGATTAGGTTGTTTGTTTTTTTGATATTGAGCTGCATGAGCTGCTTGTAAATTTTGGAGATTAATCCTTTGTTTAGTTGCTTCCTATGCAAATATTATCTCCCATTCTGAGGGTTGTCTTTTCATCTTGTTTATGTTTTCCTTTGCTGTGCAAAAGATTTTAAGTTTCATTAGGTACCATTTGTGTATTTTTGTTTTTATTTCCATTTCTCTAGGAGGTGGGTCAAAAAGGATCTTGCTGTGATTTATGTCATAGAGTGTTCTGCCTGTGTTTTCCTCTAAGAGTTTAATAGTGTCTGGCCTTACATTTAGGTCTTTAATCCATTTTGAGTTTAATTTTGTGTATGGTGTTAGAGGGAGTTTTCTAATTTCATTCTTTTACATGTAGCTGTCCAGTCTTCCCAGCACCACTTATTGAAGAGGCTGTCTTTTCTCCACTGTATATTCTTGCCTCCTTTGTCAAAGATTGGGTAACCATATATGCATGGGTTTATCTCTGGGCTCTCTATCCTGTTTCATTGATCTATATTTCTGTTTTTGTGCCAGTACCATACTGTCTTGATTGCTGTAGCTTTGTACTGTAGTCTGAGGTCAGGGAGCCTGATTCCTCCAGCTCCATTTTTCTTTCTCAAGATTCCTTTGGCTCTTCGGGGTCTGTTGTGTTTCCATACAAATTGTGAAATTTTTTGTTCAAGTTCTGTGAAAAATGCCAGTGGTAGTTTGATAGGGATTGCATTGAATCTGTAGATTGCTTTGGGTACTATAGTTTTTTTCACAATGTTGATTTTTGCAATCCAAGAACATGGTATATCTCTCCATCTGTCTGTATCATCTTTAATTTCTTTCATCAGTGTCTTATAGTTTTCTCCATGCAGGTCTTTTGTCTCCTTAGGTAGATTTATTCCTAGATATTTTATTCTTTTTGTTCCAATGGAAAATGGGAGTTTTCTTAATTTCACTTTCAGATTTTTCATCATTAGTGTCTAGGAGTGCAAAAGATTTCTGTGCATTAATTTTGTATCCTGCTGCGTTACAAAATACATTGATTAGCTCTCATAGTTTTCTGGTAGCATATTTATGTTTCTCTATGTATAGTATCATGTCATCTGCAAACAGTGACAGTTTTAGTTCTTCTTTTCTGATTTGGATTCCTTTTATTTCTTTCCCTTCTCTGATTGCTGTGGCTAGGACTTCCAGAACTGTGTTGAATAATAGTGGTGAGAGTGCGCAACCTTGTCTTGTTCCTGATCTCAGAGGAAATGGTTTCAGTTTTTCACCATTAAGAACGATGTTGGCTGTGGGTTTGTCATATATGGCCTTTATTATGTTGAGGTAAGTCCCCTCTATGCCTACTTCTTGGAGGGTTTTTCTCATAAATGGGTGTTGAATTTTATCAGAAGCTTTTTCTGCATCTATTGAGATAATCATATGTTTTTTTTCCTTCAATTTGTTAATATGGTGTATCACATTGATTGATTTGCATATATTGAAGAATTCTTGCATTCCTGGGATAAACCCCATTTGATCATGGTGTATGATCCATTTAATGTGCTATTGGATTCTGTTTGCTAGTATTTTGTTGAGGATTGTTGCATTTATGTTTATCAGTGATATTGGCCTGTAGTTTTCTTTTTTTGTGACATCTTTGTCTGGTTTTGGTATCAGGGTAATGGTGGCCTCGTAGAATGAGTTTGGGAGTGTTCCTCCCTCTGATATATTTTGGAAGACTTTGAAAAGGATAGGTGTTAGCTCTTCTCTAAATGTTTGATATAATTCACCTGTGAAGCCACCTGGTGCTGGGCTTTTGTTTGTTGGAGATTTTTAATCAGTCTCAATTTCAGTTCTTGTGATTGGTCTGTTTATATTTTCTATTTCTTTCTGGTTCAGTCTCGGAAGGTTGTGCTTTTCTAAGAATTTGTCCATTTCTTCCAGGTTGTCCATTTTATTGGCATATAGTTGCTTGTAGTAATCTCTCATGATCCTTTGTATTTCTGCAGTGTCAGTTGTTACTCCTCCTTTTTCATTTCTAATTCTATTGATTTGAGTCTTCTCCCTTTTTTTCTTGTTGTGCCTGGCTAATGGTTTATCAATTTTGTTTATCTTCTCAAAAAACCAGCTTTTAGTTTTATTGATGTTTGCTATTGTTTCCTTCATTTCTTTTTCATTCATTTCTCATCTGATCTTTATGATTTCTTTCCTTCTGCTGCGTTTAGGGTTTTTTGTTCTTCTTTCTCTGATTTCTTTATGTGTAAGTTTAGATTATTTATTTGAGATGTTTCTTGTTTCTTGAGGTATGATTGTATTGCTGTAAACTTCTCTCTTAGAACTGCTTTTGCTGCATCCCATAGGTTTTGGGTCATCATGTTTTCATTGTTATTTGTTTCTAGGTATTTTTTGATTTCCTCTTTTATTTCTTCAGTGATCTCTTGGTTATTAAGTAGTGTATTGTTTAGCTTCCATGTGTTTGTATTTTTTACAGATTTTTTCCTGTAATTGATATCGAGTCTCATAGCATTGAGGTTGGAAAAGATACTTGGTACGATTTCAGTTTTGTTAAGCTTGCCAAGGCTTGATTTTGACCCAAGATGTGACCTCTCCTGGTGTATGTTCCATGATCACTTGAGAAGAAAGTGTAATCTGCTGTTTTGGGATGTAATGTCCTATAAATACCAATTAAGTCCATCTTGTTTAATGTGTCATTTAAAGCTTGTGTTTCTTATTTATTTTCATTATGAATGATGTGTCCATTGGTGAAAGTGGGGTGTTAAAGTCCCCTACTGTGATTGTGTTACTGTTGATTTCCCCTTTTATGGCTGTTAGCATTTGCCTTATGTATTGAGGTGCCCCTATGTTCAGTGCATATATATTTATAATTGTTATATCGTCTTCTTGGATTGAACCCTTGATCATTATGTAGTGTCTTTCTTTGTCTCTTGTAATAGTCTTTATTTTAAAGTCTCTTTTTTCTGATATGAGAATTGCTACTCCAGCTTGCTTTTTATTTCCATTTGCACGGAATATCTTTTTCCATCCCCTCACTTTCAGTCTGTATGTATCCCTAGGTCTGAAGTGGGTCTCTTGTAGACAGCATATATATGGGTCTTTTTTTTGTATCCATTCAGCCAGTGTATGTCTTTTGGTTGGAGCATTTAATGCATATACATTTAAGGTAATTATTGATATGTATGTTCCTTTTACCATCTTCTTAATTGTTTTGGGTTTGTTATTGTAGGTCTTTTCCTTCTCTTGTGTTTCCGGCTTAGATAAGTTCCTTTAGCATTTGTTGTAAAGCTGGTTTGGTGGTGCTGAATTCTCTTAGCTTCTGCTTGTCTGTAAAGGTCTTAATTTCTCCGTCAAATCTGAATGAGATCCTTGCTGGGTAGAATATTCTTGGTTGTAGATTTTTCCCTTCCATCACTTTAAGTATGTCCTGCCACTCCCTTCTGGCTTGTAGAGTTTCTGCTGAAAGATCAGCTGTTAACCTTATGGGGATTCCCTTGTATGTTATTTTTTGTTTTTCCCTTGCTGCTTTCAGTATTTTTTCTTTGTTTTTAATTTTTGATAGTTTGATTAATATGTGTCTTGGTGTATTTCTCCTTGGATTTATCCTGTATGAGAGTCTCTGCACTTCCTGGACTTGATTGACTATTTCCTTTCCCATATTAGGGAAGTTTTCAACTATAATCTCTTCAAATATTTTCTGTCTCTTTTTGTCATCTTCTTCTGAGACCCCTTATAATTAGAATGTTGGTGTGTTTAATGTTGTTCCAGAAGTCTCTGAGACTGTCCTCAGTTCTTTTCATTCCTTTTTCTTTATTCTGCTCTGTGGTAGTTATTTCCCCTATTTTATCTTCCAGGTCACTTATCCGTTCTTCTGCCTCAGTTATTCTGCTCTTGATTCCTTCTAGAGAATTTTTAATTTCATTTATTGTGTTGTTCATCATTGTTTGTTTGGTCTTTATTTCTTCTAGGTCCTTGTTCAACGTTTCTTATATTTTCTCCATTGTATTTCCAAAATTTTGTATCATCTTTACTATCATTACTCTGAATTATTTTTCAGGTAGACTATTTCCTCTTCATTTGTTTAGTCTGATGGGTTTTTACCTTCTTCCTTCGTCTGCTGTGTGTTTCTCTATCTTCTCATTTTGCTTAACTTACTGTGTTTGGGGTCTCCTTTTCACAGGCTGCAGGTTCCTTGTTCCTGTTGTTTTTGGTGCCTGCGCCCAGTGGCTAAGGTTGGTTCAATGCATTCTATAGGCTCCCTGGTGGAGGGGACCAGTGCCTGTGTTCTGGTGGATGAGGCTGGATCTTCTGTTTCTGGTGGGCAGGACCGCATCCAGTCGTGTGTTTTGGGGGTGCCTGTGACCTTATTTTCATTTTGGGCAGCCTCTCTGCTGATGGGTGGGTTATGTTCCTGTCTTGTTAGTTGTTTGGCCTAGGGTCTCCAGCCGTGTAGCCTGCTGGTTGTTGAGTGGAGCTGGGTCTTAGCATTGAGATGGAGATCTCTGGGAGAACTTTCGCTGTTTGATATTATGTGGAACCAGGAGCTCTCTGGTTGATCAATGACCTGAGCTCGGCTCTCCCACCTCAGAGTCACCGACCTGACACCCGGCCGGAGCACCAAGACCCTGTCAGCCACATGGCTTTAACTAGTAAGTACTGTCTTGCTTTACTTTTGTTTTCGCTGTGATAATCTTTTGATTTTGTTTGTCAGGCACAGATGTCATCTTTTTCCTTCACATATTCTTTCTATTGGATTTCTCATCAAAACCTTTCCTTTCCATTTATACATGAAACCTTGGCAATCACCTTTATTACATGCTCCTTGTTTCTTTGGTTCTGGTTCTTTATTTGAATTTCTCTTCTACTTCCTTATGTAACAGATCTTTTAAAAATACTACCTGCTCTGCTGCTTCCAGCCACAGGCGCTCGGCAGGGGGGCTGTCGACCACTACTTTATTGTCTGGGCTGCTCATGGCACGGGACCTGGGGACCCGGCTCTGCGCCAGTCCCACAGAGCCTTTCCCGGTGTCTGATTTCGTCCTTTTCCTCCTCCTCTCTGCCCAAGATCCTGCTCTGCACGTGAGCCACGCAGCCCGATTCCCTGGCTCGCAGGGCAGCCAGCTCCCGCCACATCCCCAGTCCTGGGGCTGCTCGTCGCCCCTGCCTTCACTCGCTGCACATCCTTGCTTTGATCCACGCTTAAAGCTGAGCCCCAGGCCACCTTCCTCATGTCCTGCAGTCCTTCTGTCTTGCCTGCCTTCTCTAGCTCAAGGTTTTTCACTTCTTAAAGCATTCATAAATAGGCTGCAAATTAGATTTCCTTTGAAGAACTATCCTATAGCCTGCCAACGGCACATAATAAATTGGAAGTGTGAGGCTATATTTAAAAACAAAACAAAAATCTGCCCTGTTTCCACATAGAGTGGTCTTAGGTGGTGTGGAGAAGGGAAGAAGAAGAGAGAAGTTAGGGAAACTTCAAATAGAAATGGTATTTATAATGTCAAAGAATAAAGTAGGGGTTTGGGTACAGGGATAGAAAGAGTACAGTGTCAAGCACAGAAATCAGAGTTGTCTGGCATAACCTATTTATTGTACATGGTCTTTGGAGCTGAGAATATAATGTTTTATAATGGTTTCATCGTTCTGCTATCATGAAGCATATAGTCAATAGTAATTGTGCCAGATAATCTCCACTTGCTTTTCTAGACCCACCATCCATCTTCTCTGCTCCATTTCATGCCCTTCAAAGCTTATTTTCATGGGCTCCATCCTTCTGGCACCTCTGCCCTCTGGATTGTAATTATGTTTGGTTAATAGGAAGCCCTGGGAGCAGATTGGAGTGTGAATGGAGAGGAAAATCAAGGCATTTATGGCCCACATTCCAATCCCTGATCCCTCTGTACCAGATGGAGTTTTTGTCAGAGACTGTAGTGCTCTAGTAGAAGCCATGGCAGCCATGGCTCTCATCACAACGTTGGCTGGACTGCATTCCTAGAACCCCGAACATTCCCCAGAGTATTGTAGGCATTCAGATATCTTTACTGGCAGACAACAAAGTGAACACTTTTCACATAAATCAGATCATAGTAATTCTGACCAAAGTTTCCAAATACTATTCACTGCATTCAAAGTAAAGTTCAAAATCTTTATCCTGATCAGTAGGACTTGGAGTATCCCTCCTCCCACACTCCCCAGCCCGTACAACCCAAGCTACTGCATCCCTGACTGTACCGTGATCACCTCTCCCCTTCTTCGTCTCCACAATCTTACAATTTTTGCTGTTTCTCATTTGTTACACCACTCATGCTTTAGGACCTCTGCATTTCATATCCCCTTTGTTCAAAAAACTCATCTAATTTCTCCAAAGCTTAACCTAACCTCTGCCCAGATGCCACTTCTATAGAGAGGCCTCCCCTGACCATCCTATGACTACTATTTATTTAGTAATCATTACCCTGCTCTACTTTTCTCCATAGCACTTATCAATAAATTATTTCTTATCTGTACATTCGTTTGTTAGAATTTATTTAATCTTCTCTGGCTAGAAGCTACATGAAGGGGAAATATTTTGCTTTACCATTATGTAATCATTATTAATATTTATTCAAAGAATAAATGAGAGAATAAAATTCCCATGATTTCTTGAGTAGTACTGAGTAGTATGTCTGACTCAGTATATAATTTGTTTTCTAATTAGTATTATTTTTCATAATTTTATGATAAATTAATATATCTGTATACCAAAATCTTACCTTTTTGTTCAGTGTATGTCTTTAAATATTGATACAACTTCTGCCTTCTGAGATCAGTTTTCTTTTCATTATAGTATATTTTTCAGTACTTCCATAAATAAGATAAATTGTCTTTTTTCTTTTTCCCCAAAGCCTTTTTATTTTCTGTTAGCACTGAAATAATCAGATACCTGGTAAAATTCTAAGGTAATAGGTTGTTTTTTGTGTGTGTTTATTTGTTTTGTTTTGTTGCCATTTATCCTTTAAAATTATACAAACAGTAAGGTAAAATACCTTTTATATTTACCTCATATTTACCATTTCTGGTGCTTCTAGTCTTGTGTGTAGATTAAGATTTCCATCACGTGTCATTTTCCTTCTTCAGGAATTCATTTACCATGTCTTTCAGTGCAGGTCTGCTGATAATCATCTATTTTGCCTTTGTTTTTGAATGATATTTTCATGAGAATTCTAGATTGGGAATTTCTGTCTTTCAGTGTTTTAAGATGCACTTCTGCTGTCTTCTGTCTTTCCTTGTTTCCAACTAAAGGTCTGCTTTCATCCCTATGTCTTCCCTTTATATCTAATTTGTCCTTTTTTTCTCTGCCTACTTGTAAGATTTTCTTACTAACACTGGCAATTTTATTATAATATTTCTTGTTGAAGTTTTCTTCATGTTGGTTGAGCTTTTTGTATATGTGTGTTTTAAATGTTTTGGCTAAGTTTCAAATATTTTTCCTACCCACCCATGTCTTTCAGAGTCTCTATTATACAGATACTTGGTCACTTAAATTTATTAAGCAGTTGACAAATGCTTCATTATTTTTTTTTTCAGTTTTTTTCTCTGTGTTTGATTTTGGACAGTGTCTACTACTAGGTCTTCTGGTGCAGTATCCAGTGTTAATGCCATCCAGTATATTTTTCATCTCACACACTGTATTATTAATCTTTAGGTGTTCAATTTGTGTCTTTTTTATATCTTCCATAGCTCTTCTTAATTTGCTGATTTTTGTTTTGTTTTGTTTGTTTACTTTTTTGCACATATAGAATGTACTGACTGTCCTTTTCTAATAATTCTATCATCTGTCACTTCTAGGTCTGTTTCTATGGGTTGTATTTTCTTATCAATATTGTTGCCAAAACTCAGCCTCTGTTCACTGGTGCCAAATAAAAATGTGGAGACAGAGTTTTGGGTGAAGTAGGAAAGAGTAGCTTTATGGCTTTGCCAGGCAAAGGGGACCATGCCAGGCTAATTCCCTCAAAACTGTGTGACCTGCCCTGGAGAGGGTAGTAAAGAGTCTTATAGTGTTCAAGGAGCAGGGCTTGATCAGCTCGCGGACAATTCTTGAATTGGTTGGCGTTAAGGTGAAGTTTCAAGCATCATCAGCCTTCTGATTTCAACCAGTCTAGGGTCTCCGTTCTTGCAGTCAGCAGTTTTCATCTGGTGGCAGTTTGCTTCCTGTAAAAATTACTTAGAAATATGTGACAGGCCTTTATCTGTATTTTTCAGGGAACTGGGAGTTCACTGATTCTGCTATGTGGCAGATTTATTGTCTAAAATATTACCAGTTCCCCAGCCAAATAGCTCTTCTTTGTTTCTCATCTTCACATTTCCCAGTCATTAACCCTTTTACTTCAAAAGACAAGGACGCAGGAGCTTGTACACGGTTTCAATATCTGTCATATTTTCAAAATTTTTGCATATTGGTAATTTAGATTTGATGCCAGGCACTGAGAATTTCAAGTTTTGGATGCTAAATATTTTTGTGTTCCTATAAATTCTAGTTTTGTTTCGCAATGCAGTTAATCACATGGAAACACTTTGATCCTTTCAAGACTTGCTTTGCAGAGTCTAATTTTACTTCATCTCCATAGTAAGATACTAGCCCTCCCCATCCCCCACCCTGATTCCCATCCCCATCTTCTTAACCAAGAGAGACCCTTAAGGTTAGTTTTAGTAAATCTTTTGACTTAGCCTGGAAACTCTTTTTGAGAAGGAGTCTTGAACAATCGTAGACCTCACCTAGTTTGTTTCCACTGTCTCAGAGACTATCGCTCTGCATTACCTGATGTGCAATGTCTAATGACGGTTATTTCATGTTTAGTCCACGTGTTTTGGTTATTTAATGGAGAGTAAATCTACTCTTTCTTGGATGGAATTGGAAGAGTTGGAGAAGAGGAACATTAGAATTGCACAGAAGAAAATGAAACTGTACAAGAACCCCTGTCTCCCTGTCTTGTGAAGCAAGACTTTTGCTTTAGTTTTCTAGGCTTCTTCAGAGTCTCAGAAAGCTAGCTGAAGAGTTAATGATTAAGAAAATATGAATGTTTAAAAACAAAACATAGCTATTGATCAGAGGAATTGCTAACAATTTAGAATTATAAATCAGCCACATAGCAGAGTCACAAAAACTCCCAGTTCCTTTTGAAAGACATAGATAAAGGCCTGACACACAGCACAACAACTTCCGTAAGTTGTTATAGAAACCAGACCCGCACCAGATGTAAACTGCTGACCTCAAGCATGTAGACCCCAGATGGTTAGAGCCAGAAGACTGATGATACTGACCCTTGAAACCTCATTTTGTTGCTTCATTGCTAACCAAGCAGAAGACCATGCTCGAGCTGATCTGCAGCCTTCACCCCTACTGTTGCCTTTAAAAACTCTACTCTGAAAACCATGGAGGGGTTTGGGTCTTTTGAGCACCAACCTTAACACTGAACATTATAATTGTGTACTATTAAAATTATGAAATTCACACATGAACACACACACACACCAGAGAGAGAGAAATTATAAAACCTCAGAACTGAATAGATTTAGTTCATAAAATTTAATAGTGGTTTATGAAAGAGTTGAGCAAATATAAATATGTATGATTTATTGGATATCATATACCTTGGCAGTCAGCAATTTGGGACATTTTCTAGCTCTCAAAATATATTTACTAATAAAATCCTGTTATTAAGCCACAAAGGAAACCTCAAAAAAATTTTAAGATTTTTTCTGTACACTATATATACAGCTACAAAACTATAATAGAAATAGTGAATAATGCATGTAGCTTTGGAAAAAATATACTGTATTACATTATCAATCATAAATTGAAGGAAAAGTCAGGAAAAAGGGGTTTTTTCTTGGGGGGGAATGGTTTATTGGAACAGAAAAAGATAAAAAATTGTAAAAATCAAAGCATGTACTATTTGTCTTGTATTTTAGATTTCAAGTTTTCATTTGACATTTTATTTTTATTAAGGTTAATTTTTTATATTGTATTTACTGTCAAGATCTACATTTCTTTACTTTGGTTATTTTTTAGATATAATTATCTGTCACAGAACAGTTAGGTAATTTTATTAATACTTATGACATATAATTGTGTGATTTTTTTAAAAGAAGGGCCAAAATAAGTAAACAATTAACTAGATACATGAGGAAATGGTTAAAAATGGCCTGTGCAAAATTTGAAATTTATTTAAATTTGTGGGTTGTATTTAATGAGCCTATTCATACCAATTGCTGCTCTCCAATGTACTTTCATTTGAAAAAATAATTGAGACATGAGATTTAAGTTTTTCATGCATATTTGAAATATGAAAAGATAGAGTCCCTGGATGTAGATTCTTCATAAAGTAAGTATAATTTTCTAGGCTGTTTAGATCATTTCAATTCATTTGTTTGGACTTGATTTTCTGAAAGTATATTAGCAATAGAATGATTTTCCACTTGGACAAGAATATAAGTACAAGGTGAGCATTTCCTTAAAAACATTGAATAATAATTAATGCTGTAAGCTTTACAAACTTCTTTGCTTAATTGTACTGTCTTTTCTATAAGAGGATGATAGTACTAACCAACCATCAGTAGGGAATGTGCTTTTGAGCTGTTTTCTTCCAGTAATTAGCAAGGTGATTGACTATCCACTAAATAAAGTTGGGGAATTTGCAAAGACCACTTGGGAAAATGTGTGCAATAAACAGCATAGTTTTTCTATAATCACTGTGCTTTAAACCTAATTAAACTCAAGAGAATCTAATTAAATGAAGGGGAACAAACAAAGCAATAAAATGATTTGCAGATGAGTTTGATACTTGTAATCCAAACTTCTTTAAGAGTTAAACCCTCTGATTAAAGTTTTAGGAAGGGGTAAATGGACTGCTTGCAAAATAGCAAGCTCTGAATTTCAAATTGAATTGCAGATTCTACTATTAGATGAAATCATTAAAGACAAGTTGGGGAAAGAATACTGATTTAAAACACTGTTAGTGGTTTCATTGGTTCAAGGATATTTATATTATTTGCCTCCTTTCTATATTAGTGTATATAATATATAATGTTGGAAAATGTTTGAACTCTACTATAGCACCTCAATAATTTAAAAAAGGCAATAATTCTTAATGAGATAATTGGAGCATATATAATAAAATTTAAAATTATTTAAATTAACTAAATAAGACCATTAAAATTAATGAATCAAATATTTCAAAAATCTTGAAAAAAAACTAATACATCTTTCTTCTGAGATTTTCATTTGGAAATTAAATATTTATAATGTGTGTTTTTACATAATGACCACTTATCTCTAAATAATTCCAAGAGCCTAGTCATCTTAAAAGAAGTAGTCTTTGCCACAAAAGGGGTATATAATCCAAAAAAAAAAAAAAAAAGTATTATGATTTCATCAATTAACTCAAATGCCATTTAACTCTTCAGTTTGATATTTTTAAAAATCAATGTAAAGGGTAGTTAGCAAATGGTGAGAGAAATTGTTGAAAAAAAGGTCATTATTAGTTTATGAACCATGGAAATCAGATATTCAGGAATCTCAGGAATTCAGGAAATCAGATCAGGAATCTCAGAAGAGATTTAATGGAAGTTGTTCCCAATATTATCCCATAGTAACCTATAAATAAATAAAAAACATCACACGTTTATTTAATAGATATTAATATCTCTTGTGAGGACAACTCAAAATGAAATTTTAAATATTATGCTGCTGATGATAATATTCACATATAGTATAATGGTCTTAACAAATCTTAAATGCCTATTGTACCTGTTTTGCTCAGTTGGTTATGGAATTCCTATTTCATTATAAAGTAATATTATTTTTTGTAAATTCCCATTAGGTGCATCATAAAATATAAAAATTTAAAGCTTATGGTAAATATATGTCTATTAATCATATATTATGTGTATTTGTATATTTTTAAAAGTAACAAATCTCAGTTCTAAAAATTAAACAGATTTAAATGTGCATGTTAAAAATTAAATCACAGATTGACATTTTAGGCATATATCAAAATATAGTGAAATGATATCTTATTAAAAATTCTACCGTTAAAGTTGTTCAAAATAATGTACCCTTCTTTTGTTAGAGCTATGACTAGCACTGAGTGAGACAACCCAACTGATTTTGCAAGTGTATGTGGATTACTTCTAATTTATATTCCACATCTGTATTACTGATTCACTCACTAGTTTTATAGAATGACAGTTTCATCAAGAAAAAATTTTGAAGATACCTGAGTTCAGTATGGCAAAGCAGAAATTCTATACAGCTTTTTCCTCATTCATATGATCCTAAAACAAATGAAGCATAAAGGAAAATGAAACATTTGCTCTATATTTGATGAAGATTAGAGGTGTCTCTATCTCCACATGATTCTAGATGACCATGAAAAATAGGGAGAAAGAGGAAATAACAATGAGATGATGATTCTAAACCTGGTGTGTGTGTGTCCAGTTTTCAACCAGAAAATACTAGACGTGAAAAGACACAGAAAATTATCACTTATAACTGGTTTACATGGAACTAAGTTATGTTTCAGGAATTGGAGGCATGGTGCTACACGGAAAATGCAGAAAATGAGAGTGTGGCAGTGGAAAAGGAAAATTTGAAAGAGCATCAAAGTTGACCTTTATAACTTCTCAGTTAAATCTTGCACAGTTGAGTGAGGAAAAGCTCCTCTACTAAGACAGACAGAATTCTGTTCTCTGGAATATCTGAAGGCTCTGAGAATGACAGTGGTAATGTACCATGATGAAAACAGGAACGATATACCTTTGAAAGGTGAGGAAACAAGTTCTCTTATCCACACAAGACCCAAACTTCATAGGCAGGAGATTGGAGGATATTTCTGTGGATGATCTAAATTGCTCAAGAGAAGAGACCAGCAAGTAATGACAACTGGAGTTTTCCAATAGCAGAAAATTACCTGTATAATTTGATCCATGTAAAATATGGTATACTGGCTCTCTTCTCTTAGAATTGTAATATATATTCCTCAGAGTCCCTTGTATATAAGGTCCTGGATTAAAATTTAACTTCACAATGTACTAAATTTTGAAACACAGAAATGGGTGGAAATTATCTGTCTGGTACTGATGCTAGACAGACAGTATTGTAAAATGTAGTTGTTGAGAAAGTTTTTGGCATCCTGATCCAGGAGCAAAGTGTCTAATCACTATCATCATAGATGTGCAAATTAGTTGTAACAGCAGCAGTGACTTACTCATCTCTACTTCAGGTATCATCATGTGCCCTTGAACTAAACAGTGCAAAATATCAAGCTGCCTTGTCTTGCTCTAGACCTTCAAACAAAGCTTTAACTACCTAATCCCTTCTGTAAATCCCTTCTTCACCTGACCCGAACTGATAGAATAATTAAATGCCTTACATTGAAGACCAGCAGTGTACTCTCAGCACTTCCAGTACACACAAACACACGCACACACACTCAAACATATGGGCAGAGATTCTAGTCTGTTCTTTTCTGCTTCACAATTTAGTATGAATGAAAAAGCAGTGGACTCATACCATTTGATCTAAAATTTTAACCGTCATAATAGTAAGAAAAATGTTATATATAAAATTGAGTCAAGAACAAAAATATTTAGAAATATGGAGGTATATACCAGTTAAAATACCTTTGTGGTCTGAAACTGTTTGATTGTGGAAGCAGAAGAACTAAGAGGGACACTGGGAGGTTTATGTGAAATTTCAACAATATTAGAATTTTCAGATTATTTACCTGATGAAAAATTAAAAGAAAATACCAGAGCATTGTTGCAATTACAATTAGTGGACCTGATTGTATATGTAACTACATTAATTGGAGTAAACACTAGAAGTTCATGAAATACAGCTTTAGGACTATTAACATCTCTCCATTCTCCAAAGCATTTAGTATGCCACAGCTTGAAAATTTTTGAATTAACAGTAAGAAAGAAAAAAAAAGTATTCTGAGTGGTTAGATGTGAAGAAGATAAAAATAATATGGGATCTGGATGCTAGTGAGAAGTCTTCCCACTGTGACTCTTGACTGAGAGTAATTGACTGAATGAGTGCAATCTGGGGACACTCAGTAGATTAAGCTCCTGGGGATGGGTGAACTCTGTAACCTTCTTCTTGGTGACTGCCTTTTGTAAAGAAAGTCTAAATATCTGAAAAATTAGTTGCAAAAGCTGCCTGGCAATGGTGTAAAAATAATAGGATTTTATGTATTGTTCTATGTTGATCAAACTCAACTCAGTTCCATTCTGTTTCTCCCATAAATACAGTACTCTTCCAAAAAATAGATTAAATAAAACATTTAAAAGTTATGTCCCTGAATTTTATACTGGTAAATAGTTTATACTAATTATTAAATATATTCATACCTTTATGTGCTTAAAATGAATAACTTCTTATTTGTAACATTGTGGTAGCAAGGTAATGATAATCTTATTTGTCTGAAAAGACTTCATCTCATTTTAAAATTATGTTATCAACCCCATCAAACATATTTTTAAATGTTGGTAGAGATTATCTGGTTATAGGGCATGAAGAGGCTGAGTGATTATTCCCACAGAAGACACTTGAAGTTTACAAAACAAAAAAAGCTTGAAAACGTATTTGAAGGACTTGGAAAATGAGCAAATAGAAGGTAAAACTTTAAAAGAATTTACTATGGAAAGATTGCTAGTGTATCAGGTAAGAACTGTGAGTTTATGTTTGGAGTCCTCCCAAGACTCCCCTCAGATGGAAAAACATAGTTTTATAAGCTCAAGGGACAGATAATAGAGTTTAGAGCAGCTGGGCCACTGGAAATTTAAAGGGAACGTTTTGGAACTGAGAGAGCCACAGTTTGAAATCCAAAATCTGAGTATAAACTCTATTCTTATCCCTGGCTAATTGTTAGATTTTGCATGCTGTGGAAGGCCCCAGAGAGCCTGGTGAAAAAGTAGACAGAAACCGATACACACCTCAGCAAGTGAAAGCCTTCCTGGATTATGTCATATAGCTATTCTTGGTTCTTGATATACATAGGGAAGAAATATAGGCAGGACCCAGCAACAAAAGAACTGCAGAGACCCTGCGTCCAGCTGTCTTGAAGTCTGTCCAAATCGTTAATTTACTGGCAGTCTGTGAAGTTACAGGAGAAATCCCCACAAAGAGAAGCCTAAAAAAGAGGTCAGATTACCTAAGGGAGACATCCATAGGAAAAAAATCACATTGTCATTGACATGTTACATATTTACAATGTCCAGTTTTCAACCAAAAAATACTAGACGTGAAAAGACACAGAAAATTATCACTTATCATCAGGGGAAAAAGTAGTCAATAGACAGTGACTCCATGTGCCCCTAGATATTGAATTTCACAGATAAATATTTATGAAATGTTCAAAGAATTTCAGAGAAAGATAATATAATGAGAGAAGAGTCAAGCACGTTTGTATTAGTTTCCTATTACTGCTGTAACAAATTATTCCAAATTCAGTGACTTAAAACAATACAAATTTATTATTTTTTAGTTTGGGGATTAGAAGTCTGAAATCAGTTTGCTGGGATAAATCAAATTGCCAGGAGAGCTGGTTCCTCTGCATGCAACAGAGAAAATCCTTGTTTTGCTACTTTCACTTCTAGAGGCTGTCAGGATCCCTTGGCTCTTGGCCACATCACTCAGATCTCTGCTTCTGAGGCCACATCACCTCCTCCACTATGTCAAATCTCCATTTACCTTCCTCCTGTAGGGACACTGGTGGTTATATTTAGGGCCTATACAGATAATCCAGGAAACTCTCCATCTCAACTGAATCACATATGCAAATTACCTTTAGCCACGAAATACAGTGTTCTCAGATTTGGCAGATTAGGACATAGATATCTTGGAGGGACAATTGTTGAGCTTATCACAAAGCTGAAGAGAAAATATAAATAGTTACCAAGTGAAAATTCTAGAGCTGAAAATTAGGTGTGCTTTTATAATGGTGTTATACCAACTTCCATCATCATTCTTTGTGACACAGAGATCTATATGAGTAATAAGGTGCATATTCTTCCATTGAATTTCTCTTAGTAGACTTTATTCTTTAGAGCAGTTTTAAGGTCACAGCAAAATTGAGCAGAAAGTACAGAGATTTCCCCTATAAACTGTGCCCTCATAAAAGCACAGCCTCCCCCATTATTAACATCCCACACCAGAGTGGTACAGTTGTTACAATTGATGAAACTATTTTGATGAATCATTATCACCTAAAGCCCATAGTTTACATTATGGTTAACTCCTGTAAATTTTAGATTTTGACAAATGTGTAATAATATATATCCACCATTATAATGTAATGCTGAATCATTTTCCTGCCCTAAATATCCTCTGTGCTCTGCCAATTCATCCCTTCCTCCCCCTTCTGCTTCCCCCTCTATATTCTATATTATTGGACTTCATATCTTTGTTGTCTCAACTCAAGTAGCATGAAAATATTATACAATGATCTCCTTTAAAATAACAAGTAAATAAAGAAATGTACAAGATAAATACCAAAAAAGGAAGGAAAACAACCCCTAACTCTCCAGCTACCACCCTATTTCTTTGGTTTTCAAATGCAAATCATTACGTTGTATCACTTAACAGTTTTCTCAACTCTCAGGAGTATTCAACATTACTGTCCACTTCATTCCACATGAACTATGCTGCTCACTGGGCTCCTCTGGGCTCCTCCTCTGTTCTCCTGGCTCTAATTATGAATTTCTGGATGTTTCTTCTCAGTCACTTTTTCCTGTTCCTTTATCACCTGACTGCTAATTACTGTTTTCCCGGGCCTCAAACATGGGCCAAAACTTTTATCTTGCTCTACTTTTTTTTAGTTGATATTATCATTTCCATGTTTTCCATATTATCTACATGTTGATGGCTTCCAATTAATAGATATTTCCAAGCCCAACCTTTTGGCCCTTTTTACACCAAATCACTTACTTCTTATCTTGATCGGTTGTTACATGAGAACAGTACATTTAACATCCAGAATTGGACCTTTTGTTTTTAATAACTAATTCTGTCCCGTATCCCATTTTCCCCATTTCAACAAATGCCACTACCATTCACACAGTTGTTCAAGTAGAAATATTTTGCTTACTAGCCATGTGCCAGGTATTTTGTATGTCTCACTATTCTTTACAACGTGCACCTTTTCAAGTTAAATATCATCATTCTCATTTTAAAAACTAGGAGCTTATTGCTCAAAAGGCTTTAGAAAACTTTCCAAAGGTCACATAGCTTTTACCCCAAAACACTTAGCTCCTCCAATTCTATTTTCCACTAATAATTATATAAAAATTCAATGTAACTGATTTTAAAAGAAGCATAGTATGACATGATTTCAAATTCATTTTTCCCTTCAAGTGAGGCATCTGGATTTCTGGTCATTCATTCTAGTAATTATTCCATTGCTCAAAATATTTTAAGCTCCTTATTGCATATAACTGTACTTAGCATTGTTTTTTAAGGGATCAAAATGCTAGAAAATATATATTTTTAAGAATCATTCTGCTGTGGGAAAGATCTAAAAACATTCAGATACTAATATAGTTTTAATTAAAAATAATGCAAAAATAAAAATTAAAGATGCAGTTTAAAGCATTGAAATATTTGGGTATGTTCATGTATGTTTGTATTCAAATATGTGGTTTTTTTCCCCAATGTAATCATTGTAAGAGGTATGTGTGTATTCCAGTGATGATCCTTTGCTTAAGTGTTTTTGCTAATTGTCTTTTGGAATTGTCTAATCTGATAGTTTATTAGCTATAAAAATTATTGATATATTTGTATTCACATCTCATATTTGATTATAAAGTCGTCTATCCTGAATTACAAAAAAAAGGACTTCTCTAATTAGTCAGGCATTTTTATCTACCTATTTATGTCCTAAATTGTACAGAGCAAAATGCAATACAGTTGGGTATGAGAAACTAATTGGTCTTAATTACTAATTTAGAGCCAGTAAGGTACTAGTTATGTTTTCTCCTGTGTACTATTAAGAAAATGAGTTCCTACTTGGCTGATTTTTTTTTTTTTTTTTAAGGACGAATGGTTGCTTACAGGCATCATATAGTGCTTGTGCAACTTTTCCTGCTGAGATGCTATCAATAGACTTAGAGCTTGAAGGAGAAGAAACCTCACATGTTCTCAGGAACCTCTTCTTCCTGCTTTTTAAAAAGCTGCCTGATCTATTCCAGAAAGGAAGAAGGAAAATAAATCTTTGTCTTAATATTCTATACCTTTGAAGAGGTGAGGGCTAATTAAGATAATATTAATAAGAATTTTACCTTTTTTCAAGGGTTTGTTGTGTTCTAGCCATTCTGTGCATTTTAGAAATTTTCCCTAATCCTTTCCTTTCTGTACAACATTCTTCTGTGATTCCTTTTGTCCTATTTTAATGATATTCAAAGTGAGACTTAGGTTAAGCAAATTGCCGGAGTTTAATTAACTAATAAGTGAGTAGCCAATAATCAGACCTAGGTCTGTCTATTTCCAAATCCAAGGAAAAAGGCTTAATTTGGTTTAATCTATCATTTCCCAAATTACTTAACTAAAGAAAACTTTGTTTTTCTCCATCCTAATCATCAATCAATACCTGTAGAGGCAGTGTTTATGACATGTCCTTGGGAAAATGAAAATTGCTTTTAACTTACTCATTTTGAAGTTAAACTTAAACAAGCCTGTGTTAGGTTGTTCGTCCAAGGACATAAAGTTAGAACCAGAAAAGCATAGCACCATGCCTAGAACATAGTAGGCATTCAGAATATTTGTTTTTATCTCTCTTTTTGAAAAATTTTTGTGATTCTCAATGTAATACCTTTCCACTATAACACAACTTTCTTAAATGAAGTACTAGTAATAAAGGACTAGAAATGAGTTATCTCCATAAAAAGGAAAAAGGGAACTTAACTATCATTTGGGATCCTCTTATTTCCTGGATTGCTTGTCTACATCCCTTTATAGGTATTGATTCATTTAGTTTTTTTAAAAGATTCTGTGGAATAGATATTTTATCTCCTCTTTTCACAGATAAAAAGACTGAATGGTGTTATTTTTCAAAAGAAATAATTTATAAATCAAATGTTTCCTCACTTGAACCCAGATTTGACTGGGTTCATACTCAGTAATCAAAGAAAGAGAGAAGAAGACAGTGAGTTTGAGAGCAAGAACAAAAGTGAGAGGAGAGAGGAACAGTAGGGTTTTCTCTTTAAGTAGGTAATTTCCTATCTTTTAAATAAAGCAGCAGAGTAAATTAAGAGCAATTAACCTCTCAGACCAATCTCTGTCTCTCAAATTGCTGTAGTCTCAACACCTATTGCAATAGTTATGAATAAAGTCTCCCTTACAAGCTTTCACAATTGTCAAAATATTTTTTCATAGGTATTAAGGTTATTTGGCAACTACAAACATGAAGGCTGACTGTTTATGAAAAAGTACTAGGCAAATTTTTATAATGATAATATAGATCATATGGTAGTAAAAATATTAAAATGACAATTAAATTTGGCAAGGATTCAAAATTAATAAAACTGATCTGTGTGAACCAGGGCAAATGTGACCAGAGCTCATTGGCAGAGGAGGGCAGTAAATGATAGGAAATATGTGACTGTACATGATATTCAGTAAATACATGATTAAAGGAAGAGGAGCATGGAGAATTACCTAGGTGGTTTGGTTGACTTAGAGTAATCAAATTTTAAAAGAAACAGAGCCTTTTGTTCTTTTTGTTCTAAGAAAATTAGGAAGACAATTTTTTTATGATACTAATTTTTTTGCTTCTCCAATTCATTTATTTTTGAAAGATCACATACTTATTTTAGAAGACTTATTTCAGTCCTAGATAGATGGAGTGTCTGGCCACCCATGACAGTCCCCATCTTTCTCAACTTATATGCATAATTGGAAAGCAGCTGTACTCTTTAGATCTTAAAATGATTAATAATTTGCATGGATATTTAGAATTTGATGGGTAGAACCATTTAAAATTTTTTATCACTTTCTGTTGGCTCATATTTTAAAATTTTCACTCTCCATACTTTTATAGCTAGTTTTCTGGCACCTACAATTATGCTATTTTGTCCCCACAGAATTAAAAGATATAATACAACAACTTGAAATTATGAACACACTCATTAATACATTTCTTTGTATCAAAAAATATAATGTAATCCATAATAATCAGATCAGTTTGGAAAATTCTTAAGGGTATGCCTAGATATACGTTACCTGAAAAAAAGTGCTTTTCACATATTCTAAAGGGTATGGATTTTGTAAAATCAGGCAATATATTTCATATTCAAAAAGTTCTATTCCCCAAATCAGTGGATTTTAAATATTTCCTTTCAGTTTTAAATGATTGAACAAGGTGAAAATAGTGTTTCGTGCTCCATTTTGGGGTCTTAACTGGAATTTTTAATTACAATTTGGGAGACTGCACCACTTCTACAAAAGAAGAATGGATAAGTCATGCAAATGTTTATCAACAAAAACAACATGATTCCTATACATGTTTTATTTCCAATGATAAAGTGTCAGGTTTCTAAAATTAAATTGTATGTGTATACTAAAAGATACATGGGATGAATGATATCTTTCCTGAGATTTGCTTCACATTTTTCCCTTTGTGGGATCGGTGGTGTCAGAGTAGGTATAAATGAAACAAGATTAACCATGAGCTAATAATTGTTGAAAGTAAGTGGTGGAGTACATGATGTTTTTAAAATATATTATTCCTTTCATTTTTGCATTTTTTGAAAAAGTTAAAAAACATCTAAGTGGCATTTGATATTTTCATGTAATGGTTTCTTCCTCTTTGATAAATCAGATTTTAAAATTGTTCTTACAAAATTAGATTTTTTTTTCTATAAACTATGTTTCTGATATTATCACTTACATCAAACTCCACCAACCCCAGCATAATATAACATTCAACAGTCCTTGCTTTTCTATCCTGAGTACAACTTCCACAGCTGCACACAGACATCCTGTGTTCAAATCAAATTTGGTCAATTCAGTGGCACTTGGGAAAAGAGACTGTTTCTGTTTTGGTACACAAGGCTTTGTACTTCCTATGTCCTCATGATGCTGCACATTCCCTCACTCAACAGACCCCAGCCCACCAGCCTTGATTCATTCCCCACCCCCTGCATGACACTCACTGCAATGCTTTTAGTCTACCCTCTTCCTGACTTACTCTATTATTTTTTCCTAATACAACATAAAATTGTTATTCTGTTTCTCCTTAGGGTAATAAGTAAAGTCACATCTTCTTCATCTCTCCTTCATAACAATTTAAACATTTCCTTTCTTAGCAATTTTCAAAATTTATTATAATTTTCTGTGTAATTGTTTGTCTGGCTAAACTGTGGTTATATCATTCAAAACTGTGTTTTGTTGGAACTACCAGTACCCTGCAGATGGTATGGACACATATCTTTAATTAAAACATTAATGAAAGTCCTTCATTCAGTAGCTGCCTTGGGCAAAGAGGATGTTATATCAGAAAATGCAATTACATTTTAACTATAGAGTAGCCTTAATTTTTGTGTAAATTTATTTTGTATGTGGCTAGGAATTATGTATATCAAATTATATTTTTATTTATTTATTTATCTTTTAATTCAAAAAATGGTCTTCTGGAGAATAAATGACAAGGCAGGGTTTAACTCATGACCTTGCATTGCAAGTTCATGAACTTGCAAACTCATAAATTTTCAAGGATATGTGAAAGCAAGCTATATATAAGACAGTTAATAAAGTAAACTCATGGGGTCACACTTGCTGGGGCATGAGAAGTGCTAAGAACTAAAATATGGTGTAAACAGATGGCTGAACTTTTTAAGGAAGTTCTGCTATATCTATTGGCATAAATGGGAGACCTGTTTTCACAAGATAGCATTTGAGCAGAGCTGTGGCATTAAGTGAGAATGCAGGTCAAGTTGCTATCTGGGCAAGAAACTATACTAAAGGGATTTCCATTACAAAGGCCCTGAGGCAGGGTTATGATTGGGAGCTATAAGGAAAAGCCAAAGGGACAAGGTGGCTAAAGCAGTGACAGGTATTTCTCTATGAAATTTTGCCAGTTTTTATAACTTTAGCTGAAAGGAAAAAAAGAAAGAAAGAGAAAGGAAGAGTCCTAAAACTATGTAATAGAATGTTATCTCCACTCTACATCATTTCCACACACACGTTTGATTTTTTTTCTTATTATTGTAACTCATAAGAATAAGCTATAAATGTGACAGAAGCTCTTTATTCCTCAATTAGTGAGACACCATTAAAAACCCTAGTGAATTTGCCTGCTGGGATAATGTGCTACTGTGAATGCCATTTTAGTTTCTAAAATGTTTAGTAACTGTCTACGTTGACATGGTAACATTTGTCCTATGACTAATTTTTTAATGAGTGTTGGTTTACTTTTGTGACCTTCACTTTATATGCACTTAATTGGAATTGATCTGTCAAAAATGTTTCAAGAAACCTGGAAAATACATTTTCTTTCTTATATGGGTATTGCATACATTTGAAATCAAAGACAAATGAGCCCACATGTTTTAAAATAAAGTTAAATGCCAAGATCAGACAACAGAATGAAAACTAAATGATGATTTGGGGGAAAATTGTATGATTTGTATATTTAACAAAGTTGGTTTAAGAATAGAATACTTTAAATAGAAATAATATATCATAAGATATTTTACTTTTTTTTTCATTAAAATAATTACCTGTAAAGACTATGAATGGTGTTGGAAAACCTTTTGGAATTTTCTTATGGAGTTAAACATGTACTTACCATATTAACCAGAAATCTTACTGGTTACCCAAGTTCACACAAAAACTATGTGTGGATATTTAAAATACCTTGATTCATGATTGCCAGTCCCTTCAACTGGCATATGGGAAACCAGACTGTGATTCATGCAATTGAATACTACTCAGTCATACAAAAGAATGAGCTATTGAGACACACAATACAAGGATGACTCTCAGATGCCTTATACTAAGTAAAAGGAGACAAAGACAAACTACAATATATCACATGATTCGATTTCTATGAATTTCTTGCAAAAGCAAAACTGTACAGACAAAAATACTGATCAGTTATTGATAGGAGTCAGGGATAGAAGAAAGGATTCCCTGCAGAGGATCACAAGGAAGTTTTTTGAGGTGATTCACATTATATATTGTGATTGTGTTGGTTGATATATGAATGCATGTTTGTCAAAACTCATAGAAATACACAATAAAAGTGGTGAATTTTATTGTATGTAAATTATTTTTAAATGCCCCCCCACAAAAAAAAAAAGGCACAAAGAAAAGCATAACAGTCTGTTAAGGAGTAAAGTCCTCACAATAGACAGCTGAGAATCTAGTGCACATTGTGTATGTTTATTACTAACTATAATCTAGCAGGAGATAAGGTATTACGGTAAAGATTACTATTTACGTAGGTTCCCTCAAAATTCGATCTAGTCACGTGTTGTTGTACCCAATGGAGTGAGAGTTGGAGAAATGTGTGGGACTGCCTGGTTTAGCATACTTTCATGTTCATTCTCCTTCTGATAGCACAGGATGACTTTGGAAATTGTGTGTTGAAGATACCGGAGCCAAAGATGGAAGTTGTTTTGTATTTATGGAAGTGAGAAAAGAAAATCCTCTGTCGTAATAAGCCTTTGAAATGTTTTTGGTTTCTCATTAATGCTGCTATTATTGTCATAACTTATACATAAACTTTGTTAAAAATTCCATTCTGACTGAATCCATTGGAAATTTTCATTCATTGACTTACAAAAGGAAATGATCAATTAATTCAGGTTCTGTAATTTAGAAGTGTGTCTCCCCTAATGTTTGGCTATTAATTCTTTATATCACTTGAAACAATGTATTGCTCCACAATCCCTTAAAAAAACATCCTGTTGTACCTGGTGGATTTTTCAATCTGGATATTCTTGTATACCTCCTATTAGTCACTCATTCATCAATTTACTATTCAACAAACATTTACTGTTGCTTAATCCAAAGCATATGAATTTGTCAGTATTTACTTCTATTGACCTATAAGCATGATAATTTCACATAGTCCAATCATAGTTACTTTCTGTAGGTATAATTATGTAATTCATATCTTTTCAGTTGTTTAGCTTTTCTATTTCAAGAACGATGAGTTAGTTACACTTTTCAGGCTAAATATCTTGCAGTGTTTTCTTTTTAAGAGAGAATCTTTGTTATGTAGATCCAGTCCATTTAATTCCAGTTCTGGTTTACATGAAGCCCAAATTTTTTCTGTATTTTGAAAAGACTTCTGATAATTCCAGGTAAATGATAAAGAGCTAAATCATTTTCTACAAACACAGACCTAGTTCTTGTATTCTTATCTTTACATATTGCATTTCACTGCCTAATCCCCAGCATTCTTGTCATTTAATTATGTTACATGCAATTTCCAAAAAAATCAAAAAAAGAAATTTGCAAAGATATGTAAAGGCAAACTATACAAATAGTGTCATTTCCAGTGAAACTTTTGTCCAACTAAATTTTTTATATTCTGGAATTGTGAATGATGAGCATTCATTTTTGAGAGGGAGAAAAAAAAGAAATTTTCAAGCTGATTGTTTTTACATTGTTGTTATTGTAAGATCATTTTAGATATTCGTGATCTTTTATCTTTATTTGATAAAAGTCAGCAACTCTTCATACATACTAAATTTGTGAATAAATTGGCAGGCAGAAACAAAAGAAATTCTAGTGATTATATTATTTTTAGCCTATTAATCAGTCATAAAGAAAAGATCAGATAGTTCAAGTCATATTCAAAATGTTTAATTTTTGCTTTTTATTACTTATAATATCTGTCTCTATATATGGCACCATAGACAACTTATAGAAAATATAAGACTATGTTTTGAATCTCAGAGTTTATTTATAGCAAGAATCAAGCTCAAAATAATGTGACATCAACAAAGAAGCCATGAAAAATGGAATTAGTTATAATTTAAGTTGCAAATAATATAGAGAAGCAACCATTAGATTATCCAGAAGTTGTCTCCTTGTATTGATTATTTTTTCCCGTCAAGACTTAGCATACTCTTTCAGGTGTTGTAGAAGCTTAATAAGCATTTGCTAAATGAGGTGATTTTCTAAAGGTCAAGGTAAAAATAGGACACTGACAATTAAATTAGAAAGGGTAAGCCATAAGTAATAATTCCAGAAACAGAGAGAAGCCACATCTAGACATGTGCATGGAGAGATCTTCCTGTTCTAGTTTCCAGACTTTTCTTGGACTCTTCTGAATGTGGTGCTTTCCTTGATGCACCTGGTAACCTATAGATGTTATTCAGCATTTGGTAACATATGACTAAAATGAGTAAGGCAAAGAGAGAGAATCAGCAACAGGTGCTGGAAAGAAAATGCAGTTTTAATGTACAAATATGAAAGATATTCTCATCTTTCTATTTATCATACTGTCACTTGTTTTTGAACTTAGATTTCTTCCCATTTTTTAATAATTTTATGAAATATCCAATAGAGATTTATATGACTTTTCTTAGTTTTTATTCAGTTATTTTTCTTCTAAAGATTTAAACCACTGAAGTTTTAAACATTAGTAAGCTTTGATTTACAGATTAGGTAACAACTCAGTGAAATTAGATGATTTGCCTAAAGTCATAGAATTAATAATAGTAAAGCCTGTATTTAAACAGGATGCCTGTGTTGGGTAGAGGAGAGATGGTGAATTGTTGCAAGAGCCTTTTGTGCTGAGTTATTTCTGTAGCTTTATCTGGGATCTTCTGCATAGAAGCAAAGGAGAAGCTAAGACGTAGTTTATTTGGAAGGGTCAATATACACTGGCAGGTGAGAGGGAAGGTGGTACAGGGAAGGGAATGCAGCCAAGACATACACATTATGTAACCAGTTACATGGAGTAATCCTGCAGGACCATTCTGCATAATGATGCAGAATACATGGCTTAGATGTATTGTGGCCAAGAAAAAAATGGGAATAGGAATATTAGTATCTACCCATCTATCAGACATTGCTAAAGGCCTGTCCTCTTCAGGGACATTGTTTCCCAGTCACTTCTGTCCCATCTGTAGATTCACAGTGTGGATTTTAACAAGCCAGGATATCCTTCATACAGTGATGTTGTACTGACTACTAGATGTGTGATCAGAAATTCTAAGGGGATCCAAGCAGTAATTATGACAGGTCTGGCCCCCCAAATGCATGACTTGTATAATGCTCATAGATACTTTATGGCATTGGTACTATTATTATTCACACTACACATGTGAAAATCAAAAGATCTGGAAACGTTTTGTAATTTTGTCAAGGTCACACAGTCTGGAAGTGGAATAGACCCAGGACTTCTGCTTAAGTCTCTGAGTCTCAAGTCTATGGTCTTAATCGCTTTTTTAACAGGTCTTCAAAGATGTTAATTTATTATTCAGACAGCCTCAGAATACTCCATGGAAAATCATTACACCCATACAGTATGCTCGGATGTTATATTAGCTCATATACAATGAATACAGAAGACAGGAGTAGAGTTGGATTGTAAATAGAAGAATATATTAGCCTTAGGAACAATTCTGGAGAGGTTGGCAAATGTAGAGGAACCATGGCTATACAGAAAACTTTTTTGAAAATTAAAAAATGTATTGCAGTTTTGACATGCAATACATTTTCGAAAAAATGTATTGCAATTACAAGGTGTATATTCTTGTACAAATATTACTGTTTTGGCCTTGTTTTTATCCCACTTTGAAAACCCCATTATTATGCTCTGCCTTACAGTTACAAAGATGACAAGCTTTCTGCCCCATGAGGTATAAAGGAGACAGGTAATGAACAAATAAATAACAGGTGATGATAAAGACTATAATGAAAATAAAAAATGCTATAGGGAAGGATGAAAAAAAAATCCTTTATGTTGGGAGTTCAAGGAAGGAATCTCCAAGAAAGATTTAAGATAAATGAGAGAATAAGCCAGCCAAGAGAGCACATCAAACAGCAAAAGTAGTTAGTGCCAAGATCCATGGCAGAGGTGAGCTCCCTGTGCTTAAGGAACAAGGAAAGACAGGTACCTCCCCTACCCTTTGAATCACTTTAAACAGAGGGTAGGGGAAGTAGATGAGGTGTAAAGTTAAGCAGGATTCTCATCTTGTGTAGAGCTAGATAATTCACAATAAAAGGTTTGATTTCATTCTGAACAAAATAAAAAGCTAATAAAGATTTTGAAAAAGGGTAATAAACAATATAGTGTCTATTTCTCTATATAATTCAGAATTTAATTTTGTCTAGAAGGGGAACAGTGGACATGAATATATGTAGGTAAATTTGGGAAATGATTTTGAGATAGAATAAATAGGAATTAATTGTATTTTGTTAACATTTTTAAGAAAGATGAAACACACTAGGTAGGAAGAGGAAGAAAGAATGAAAGAGGAAGGAAAGAAAGAAAAGAAAGAGAAAGACAACACTGTTATCAGTGAGGCAAGGTGTATTGGTCTATACTTTGTTTTGTACAAGTTACAAAAGTTTGATTTGACTAAATTTAATTTTTTCTGGACAGTGTACAGAATCAAAGACATAATGACAAGAAATAGAAGAATTAGGGAAGTGAAGACTGTTTTCCTCTCTATCTTTCAATTTCTTGACTGATTTTTTTTTTTTTTCTGTCTTCCTGTGAAGGTCTTCAAGAGGCCTGACTTGGGTCAGATACCTGTTCTAGATTAATCAATGAATCAGTGTGTTCAGGGAAAGGAAACTATAGTTTGATCAGTGTAGTCATATGTTCATTTCTGTGTGTAGGTAGAAACTTTATTCAAAAGACCGCTTCACTGTCACTGTCACTTCACTTCACACACACTTACTATAGCATAGGGAATAATCAGTTCTGCATGGAAAACTCAGGGAAGTCTTGTCTAAGAAGTGACATCTGAGCTGGATTTTGAAGGAGCAAATAACTCAGTTCAACTCAATATGTACTGAAGGCTTATTAAATTCAGGGTATTCTGCTAAGGTGCGGTGAAGCATACAGAAGTGAATAAAGTACAGTTTCTTCAATACGGGGACTTAACAGTCTAATGAAGGAGACTGACATATACACATAAGCTGCTGTGGAAGTTCTCTTGACATCATTAAGTTTAATCCTGAAACATACTGGGATGTCAAGCATTCTTAAAAGGCTTAGCTATTATAACATATGCAGCAATGACTTGGGATAAGTCCCCTGGATAAAAATTAGCCCATGGAGGATGGGCTTAGCTATAAATTGGCAATATATCCATTCAATAAACAGTCACTGACTACCTTTGTGCCCAGAAAAAGACAAGGACCAGTGAATACGGATATAAACATTTAGTATGAGTTCATCAAAGAACTTGTAATTTATTGAAGGATATGGACTAATTATAATTCAGTTAAATTCATACTTTGAAAGAGTGTTATAAATCACAGATGGTTTATAAAAAGGGCTTTCAGTTGCATAGTAATCATGTGCTCAGCTTATTTTTTCCTTACAATGACCCTCATAAGAAGGTGCTATTGTGATCACCATTTGCAAGTGTGAAAATCAGTGTGCGGAGAAGTTAATGAATGTGCTCCACAGAGTAAGTGGGAGGTTAGTATTTAAAGTGAGGTGGTGTGGCTCCAGAGTCCATGCTATGAAGATAAGAAAGGAAGGTATCAATAAACATGGAAAATGTAGAAGGTTCCAGGTCTTGAATTTTCAGTAAAGTTTAGGAACAGAGGTGGTGGAAATAACTGAGTGAGGAAGTTGGCAAAAGAGGAAGATGAGAACAGAGTGGGGTGTTTCATGTGCATAGTTCTAAATTGGAATATTTTTCAGTGATCAAGTCGTCCAATATTTGGCTCTGAAAGTTAGTTTTTGGAAAGGTATCATTAAAGTGAGAATTTGTGTCATTTCCTAGATTTTTTCATTTTTAGATAGAGTTATCCAGAATGATGTCTGGGTGCTTGGAGTAGAAAAATGTGTGTGCTACCATCCAAAAATCACCCTTAATGTGGGCCTTTGTTTCTCACCCATTGCAGCTAACAGAGTGTATGGAAAGCTAACACAATTGCCATATCTTTGACTCATCCTCCTCGTGAATTCCATGCTGAATGTCAACTGGCTCAACTTCTAAGTCTATTTTTTAGTCCATCCTCTTATCTGCATTCCAGGTGTCATTATAATAGTATGCTAGTTCAAACCGATGATATATTCCTATCTTAAATTATAGCAGCAATCTCTTAAGTAGTCTTGTTGATCCAGACATGTCCATTTTTAATTATCTCAAAATATTGAACTAATATAGTTTCCAAGTAAGTTCTATGTTAAAAATCCTCTGTTAACCCCAGCAAATAAAGTCTGATTCCTCAAAGTGGATTACATGGACCTACATGACCCAACTGCTGACCATTTTTCCCTCCTGGTCAGCCACCACTCTCAACTCCAACTCTTCTATCCACTTTGGTCTTCAAAAATTACCTTTCTCTTTCACCTTTAGGATTTTCTATATGTTTGTCTACTTTTTTCTTTCCTGTTGACCATCCTATAATTCAAGTCTGAGCTTACTTATCAATTCCTTATGTAAGCCTTTCCTTCGTCCTCTGAGACTGATCTCCAATTGCTTCTATGATTATTCCTACTTTAGCCCTTTTTATTACTGTTATTATAATTGTTACTTTTGTCATCCTTATTATCACTTATTTTCTATGCCTATAAGCAAGTTGCATACATACTATATTCTTATCCAGGTTTGTTTATTGTTGACATTTTGCCCAATTTGTTTTATCATTTGTTCTCTCTCTCCCAATCTGTATATACACAGTGAGTATATACACGCATCATATATATATATACACACACACACACACACACTTTATGTAATAGTATATATAATATCTAAATATATATATACATGTATATACATGAACATGTATATATACAAGCATACGCTATTTAAGAGTATATACAGGGGCTTCCCTGGTGGCACAGTGGTTGAGAGTCTGCCTGCTGATGCAGGGGACATGGGTTCGTGCCCCGGTCCGGGAGGATCCCACATGCCGCGGAGCGGCTGGGCCTGTGAGCCATGGCCGCTGAGCCTGTGCGCCCGGAGCCTGTGCTCCGCAACAGGAGAGGCCACAACAGTGAGAGGCCTGCGTACCGCAAAAAAAAAAAAGAGTATATACATATATATGGCAGATAACATAAAATATATAGAAAATACACGTACACATATGGAGCATCACTATGCTTTCTCAGGGTACTTTCATACAAAACTTGCATTATACATCTTTCTTTTTATTCTTTTTGTAAAATCCTTTCAGAATTGTATCCATTTATCCTAAAATCTGTGATTTGAAACTGTCATTTTTCTGTGAAAATATATTTACTTTCACCAGCTAGAATTCATACATATTCTCTTAATCTGAAATTGCAAAATCATACTTCCTGAAGACTTTTAAACATATATATACTTAGAAACATTCATCCTTGGTGTTGAACTCCCATTAGAAAATTTTACTCTAAGGATCACTTATGCACATCATATGTCGGCTTCTTTAAATTTATGTAAGTGCATGCTCTGTTCCTCTCCCATAATGTTCAATGACATAATATGCATAGAATTTCTTATATTTTTTAAAGCTTGCTATAATACAATTAAATGAGAAAATTGTATTCTCTTCAAGTAATATTTTCCAGTTAAAACTTCTCTTTGAAGGTGAAGGTAAATAATCATCTTTGGTGGTTGTTTCATGCCATCATATTAGGCTTACTCTTTTCCCCTAAACGTAAATAACTTAGGTTAGCATAGGTAGCTCACTTTCATCCAAACACAGACACACTTGTCATCTGGGAAGCCTAGAGAATACTAAATTAATTTAGTTATGTCAACCTTCTTGAGAATAGGAAATGTACACTAGTGGTATGTGAAATTACTAATAGCCATGAAAGGTTATATTCAGGACTGCTGGCTTTATCCTTCATTTAATGTATACTTTAGGCTGATTTCTACTGCACTAACAGACATACAGTGTGTTATTGAGCATCCTAAAGTTCACATGAACAATAAATGTACAATAATTTCTAAGAAAATTGTTATAAGTAGGATAGTGAGCTTTAGGCCAAGTTGTGAGGGATGAGTAAAAATTTGTTTCACAGAACATGGGTCAGGCGATGTCACTAAAGGCAGAAGGAAAAGGTTGTTTTCATTCAAATGCATCAAAGCAATAGAGCACAGTACACATGGAGGTGTACATCGAGCCTTATTAACACCTGTAATGACCTTGTACTTTTTAAGTCATTTTAAGTCTAGTGTTCAAATAAGTGTTGATTTTTTTTTTCTGTGGAGCTTATTTCTTATGCCTGACTGTGGGCAATTTTAACCTCCTTTTTCCTTGCATGATTATGATCTTTGCCTTTGTAGACAGATCTTCCCACAACATCTGTGAAAAAGAAAAGAAAGTACAGTTTTAAAACAAAATAAAGATGTTCTTTTCACTATGTACTTATGTACTACATGATTATTACAGAAATAAAAAGATACAAGATCCCTAGTATTCTTTAATAATCACTTTCTTTATGCTCAGTCCAGCACAAGGTTCTTCTTATATTCTTCTATGGTGATTTTTCACATTATTTTATGAAATAATACACCTCAGAAGAACCCAGCTACTACTTTTTTCACACAAACTTTGGCAACCATTGCTCCATTTTTCCTAATTTTAACTTTTTTGTTGTTTTTTTTTAAGCTTTGTCTCCACTAGCCATGATTTATATTGATGAAAAAGCAACATTTGGAAGTTCTAATCAATGGAGCAAATGGTTTCCAATAGTTTTTACCATTCCTGAAAATAATTTATTTCATGGGTAATGTTTTATTGATATAAATAATGGTCCAAATATAACTCAGATGTATTCCCTAAAATTCCATAGTATATTTTTATCTTGGGGGGAAAAACTATCATATATACTAGGCATGAATTGATTTTTAAAAAACTTATCCTTATACTCACTTGAGAAAAGTATGTGAAAGGACACGGAGCTATTATATTGAGCTTATAATTATTTTCAGTTCCCACTGAGCTTAATTATTTCCAGTTCCCACTGTGGTTTCCTGCATTCCCCCTTGCAAGTTGATAAAATTTTAGATTATATTTTTCACTTGTGTGAAGTAGTTTTGTAAGGATGGCACCAGTTTCCTGATCTCCATCTCTAGAGAGGGAATTAGAGTTAACAGATTAAATCGTAGAAGGGCTGTGTTAGATTGAAGTAAGAATAGATTTTATAATTGAAAATCTGATTAACTATTACAACAGGTTATTGAACAAACATAGATGATTTTTGCCCCTAGACAGACAGGCAATTGATTTTTTTTTAACATAGTTGTTTTTGAAAAGAAAATGAAATAGATAATCTATTGCTTTCTCTTAAGAGTTAAAATCTTACAACTATGTAAACCTATTTATCTTCATCCATGAGAGAGACAGAGTATGGTAATAGAGAACATAGCATTTAAAACCAGAATTCCTAAGTTCAAGTCTTGGTTCCACCACTTATAAGCTTTGTGATCCTGATAGCTTCCCTACTATAGCCTCCAGATAAGATTCTGACATAAGATGTGGACAGTTTTAGTACCTGCTACATGTTTGTTTGTTTTAATTTTTTTAAATTTATTATTATTATTTTTTTTTGGCTGTGTTGGGTGTTTGTTGCTGTGTGGGGGCTTTTCTCTAGTTGTAGCGAGGGGAGCTACTCTTTGTTGCAGTGTGCAGGCTTCTCATTGCAGTGGCTTCTCTTGTTGCAGAGCACGGGCTCTAGGTGCACAGGCTTCAGTAATTGTGGCACACAGGCTCAGTAGTTGTGGCTCTCGGGCTCTAGAGAGCAGGCTCAGTAGTTGTGGTGAATGGGCTTACGTGCTCCATGGCATGTGAGATCTTCCTGGACCAGGGCTCGAACCTATGTCCCTTTCTTGGCAGGTGGATTCTTAACTACTGTGCACCAAGGAAGCCCCCTGCTACATGTTTTAAGATAATTCAGTAAAATGTGTAAAGAATGCTTAATAGTACCTGCACATAGTAGGCATTTCATGAGCTATTAAAAGTTTTAAATCTGGCATATTCTTCGAATAGAAACCTCAGAAACAATGAACATGATCATGGTTCTAGTGTGAAAAACTTTAAAATGCCATAAGTGTAAAGAAAGGATTCATAGGTGTTTTATTTTTAAAATCTTTCATGTTTAAAAATGCTCTCTTAAAATGTAACCCTCTTACACTGTTGGTTGGAATGTAAACTGGTGCAGCCATTATGGAAAACAATGTGGAGGTCCCTCAAAAACCTATAAATAGAGTTGCCATATGATCCAGCAATCCCACTCCTTGGCATACACCCAGACAAAACTATAATTCGGAAAGTACACACACCCCTATGTTCATAGCAGCACTATTTACGATAGCCAAGACATGGAAACAACCTAAATGTCCATGAACAGATGAATGACAAAGAAGATGTGGTGTATACATATACAATGGAATATTACTCAGCCATAAAAAAGAATGAAATAATGCCATTGATAACAACATGGATGGATCTAGAGATTATCATACTAAAGTCAGAAAGAGAAAGACAAGTGCAATATGATATCACTTATATGTGGAATTTAAAATACAACATAAAGAAATAAAAAATAAAATAAAATACAACATAAATGAACATATCTATGAAACAGAAATAGTCTCACAGACATAGAGAACAGACTTATGGTTGCCAAGGGGAAGAGGGGTGGGGAGGGAAGGATTGGGAGTTTGGGATAGGCAGATGCAAACTAGTACATATAGAATGCATAAACAACATTGCCCTACTGTATAGCACAGGGAACTATATTGACTATCCTGTGATAAACCAGAATGGAAAAGAATATATATATTTTGTCACTTTGCTGTACAGTAGATACTAACACAACATTGTAAATCAACTATACTGCAATTAAAATTTTTAAAAAGAATGCTCTCTGTTTTTCATGTTAAGAAAATGTGCTATGGTTGCATATATTTAAGCTGTAATTCTTTTCTAAGAAAAGTTTAGATGCTGCTCCATTGTTATTTGGTGTTGGGTATTGCTGGGGGAAAGCCTACAGATAAATAGCCTGTTGCTTTCTGCTGGTACAACAGGATTTTACTGACTTCATTGAGATACCCTAAATGTAAAGATGTCCAATCAAAATTCAATGGCATGGGATAAAAAATTCTGCTCTTCTTTTTAATAGTAAGTCTTTCAAAACTAGAGAAAAATATAGAGTAATAGAGTAAACACCAATACACACAGGACTAATATTTTACTTTGCAAATAAGTTTCCATATTTACGACTAGAAAATGTTAAAAATCAATTAATATTATTTGTTTGATGATAGCCATTTGATGATAGCCATTCTGACAGGTGTGAAGTGATATCTCATTGTGGTTTTGATTTGCATTTCCCTGATGATTAGTGATGTTGAGCATCTTTTCATGTGCCTGTTGGTCATCTGCATTTCTTGTTTGGAAGAATGTCTATTCAGGTCTTCTTCCTATTTTTTAATTGTGTTGGTTTTTCTTTATGTTGAGCTGTATCAGCTGTTTATAAATTTTAGATATTAACCCCTTATCAACCATGTCATTTGAAAATATCCTCTCCCATTCAGTAGGTTGTGTTTTCACTTTGTTGATGTTTCCTTTGGTGTGCAAAAACTTTTAAGTTTAATTAGGTCCCATTTGTTTATTTTTTCTTTTGTTAGGACATGAATGCAAAAAAAAATATTGCTGCAATTCAAACAAGGTTCTGCCTGTGTTTTCCTCTAGGAGTTTTGTAGTATCAGGTCTTACATTTAGATCTTTAATCCATTTTTAGTTTATTTCTGTATATGATGATAGAGAATGTTCTAATTTCATTCTTTTACATGTAGCTGTCCAGTTTCCCAGCACCACTTATTAAAGAAACTATATTTTCTCCATTGTATATTCTTGCCTCCTTTGTCATAGATTTTTCACCATAAATGTGCAGGTTTATTTCTGGTGTCTCTATTCTGTTCCACTGATCTCTGTATCTTTTTTTGCACCACTATCATACTGTTTTAATTACTGTAGCTTTGTGGGATAAAAAGAAATCAACTAATATTAGAAATTCAGTTGATGGGCGGACCTTAAAATGGTAGAGGAGTAAGATGTGGAGATCACCTTCCTCCCCACAAATACATCAAAAATATATCTTGGGCTTCCCTGGTGGAACAGTGGTAGAGAGTCCGCCTGCCGATGCAGGGGACATGGATTCGTGCCCCGGTCCAGGAAGATCCCACATGCCGCGGAGCGGCTGGGCCCGTGAGCCATGGCTGCTGAGCCTGCGCCAGAGCCTGTGCTCTGCAACGGGAGAGACCACAACAGTGAGAGGCCCACGTACCGCAAAAAAAAAAAAATATATATATATATATATATATATATATATATATATATATATGTATCTTCATGTGGAACAACTCCTACAGAACCCCTACTGAACGCTGACAGAAGACCTCAGACTTCCCAAAAGGCAAGAAAATCCCCATGTACCTGGGTAGGGCAAAAGAAAAAACAGTGACAAAAGAATAAGGATGGGACCTGCACCTCTGGGAGGGAGCTGTGAAGGAGGGAAAGTTTCCACACACTAGGAAGCCCCTTCACTGGTGGGGATGGGGGGTGGGTGGGGAGCAAGATTCAGAGCCACAGAGGAGAGCACAGCAACAGTGGTGCAGAGGTCAAAGCAGAGATTTTCCCACACAGAGGACCTGTGCTGAGCAGCACTCACCAACCTGAGATGCTTGTCTGCTCACCCACTGGGGCGGGCAGGGCTGGGAGCTGAGGCTTGGGCTTCAGAGGTTAGATCCCAAGGAGAAGACTGGGGTTGGCTGCCTGAAGAGAGCCTGAAGGGGGCTAGTGCACCACCACTAGCCGGGAGGGAGTTAGGGAGAAAGTCTGGACCTGACAGGCAAGAGACCATTGTTTTGGGGTGCAGGAGGAGAGGGGATTCCTTCCCCGTGTGCCCACACAACGCAGAGCACCACCTAAGTGAGCTGCGGGAACGGGCGTGAGCCCTGGCTATCAGCTCACACCCCAGAGATGGGCATGAAATGCTAATCCTGCTGCCACTTCTACCAAGAATCCAGTGTGCAAGCACAGGTCACTACCTGCACCCGCCCTGCCCCAGGAGCCTATGCAGCACACTCCTGCCAGGGTCCTGAGATCCAGGAACAACTTCCCATGGAGAACACATGGCGTGCCTCAGGCTGTTGCAATGTCATGCTGGCCTCTGCCACTGCAGGCTTTCCCTGAATTTCAATTATGACTCTCATACCCCTCCCTCTCCCTGGGCTGAGCAAGCAAGAGACACCTAATCAGCCGCTCCTTTAACCCCATCCTGTCTGGGTGGGGAACAGATGCCTAAGGGCGACCTACATGCAGAGGTGGGGCCAAAACCAAAGCTGAAACCCAGGAGCTGTGTGTACAAATAAGAGAAAGGCAAATTTCTCCGTGCAGCCTCAGGAGCAGAGGATTAAATCCCCACAATCAATTTGATGAACCTAGAATAAGTGGAATGCCTGAATAAACTATGAATGTTCCCAAAATTGAGGTGGTAGTCTCTGAGAGCACCTGTAGAATTGGGGTTTGCTGTCTGCAACTGATTTGTTTCTAATTTTTATGTTTATCTTAGATTTAGTGCTTGTTATCATTTGTGGATTTGTTTATCTGTTTGGTTGCCCTCTTTATTTTATTTTATTTTTTTTTCCTTTTTTTGCTTCCTTTTCTTCTGAACCGTGTGGCTGACAGGGTCTTGGTATTCCAGCCAGATATCAGGCCTGAGCCTCCAAGGTAGGAGAGCCAAGACCACCAGAGACCTCCCGGCCCCATGTAATATCAATCGGCAAGACCTCTCCCAGAGATCTCCATCTCAACACTAAGACTCAGCTCCAACCAATGGCCAGCAAGCTCCACAGCTGGATGTCCCATGCCAAACAACTAGCAAGAAAGGAACACAACCTCACCCATTATCAGAGAGGCTGCCTAAAATCATAGGCAGACAGATGAAGGAGCAAGGTAAAACACCACAAGACCAAACAAATGAAGATGAAATAGGCAGTCAACCTGAAAAAGAATTCAGAGTAATGATAGTAAAGATGATCCAAAATCTTGGAAATAGAATGGAGAAAATATAAGAAATGCTTAACAATGATGTAGAGAACTAAACAGCAAGCAAACAATGATGAACAACACAATAAATGAAATTAAAATTCTCTAGAAGGAATCAATAGCAGAATAACTGAGGCAAAAGAATGGATAAGTGACCTGGAAAATAAAATAGTGGATATAACTACTGCAGAGCAGAATAAAGAAAAAAGAATGAAAAGAATTGAGGACAGTCTCAGAGACCTCTGGGACAACATTTAACACATCAACATTCGAATTAGAGGGGTCCCAGAAGATGAAGAGAAAAAGAAACGGTCTAAGAAAATATTTGAAGAGATTATAGTTGAAAACTTCCCTAACATACAAAAGGAAATAGTCAGTCAAGTACAGGAAGCACAAAGAGCCCCATACAGGATAAATCCAAGGAGAAACATGCCAAAACACATACTAATCAAACTATCAAAAATTAAATTCACTGAAAAAAAATTAAAAACAGCAGGGGAAAAGCAACAAATAACATACAAGGGAATCCCCATAAGGTTAACAGCTGATCTTTTAGCCAAAACTCTGCAAGCCAGAAGGGACTGGCAGGACACATTTAAAGTGATGAAAGGGAAAAACCTACAACCAAGATTACTCTACCCAGCAAGGCTCTCATTTAGATTTGACGGAGAAATTAAAACCTTTACAGACAAGCAGAAGTTAAGAGAATTCAGCACCACCAAACCAGCTTTACAACAAATGCTAAAGGAACTTCTCTAGGTAGGAAAAACAAGAGAAGGAAAAGATCTACAATAACTAACACAAAACAATTGAGAAAATGGTAATAGGAACATACATATCAATAATTACCTTAAATATAAATGTATTAAATGCTCAAACCAAAAGACATAGACTGGCTGAATGGATACAAAAACAAGACCCGTATATATGCTGTCTACAAGAGACCCACCCACTTCAGACCTAGGGACACATACAGACTTAAAGTGAGGGGATGGAAAAAGATATTCCATGTAAATGGAAATCAAAAGAAAGCTGGAGTAGCAATTCTCATATCAGACAAAATAGACTTTAAAATAAAGACTATTACAGGAGACAACGAAGGACACTACATAATTATCAACAGCTCAACCCAAGAAGAAGGTATAACAATTCTAAATATATATGCATCCAACATAGGAGCACCCCTATACATAAGGCAAATGCTAACAGCCATATAAGGAAAGAACAACAGTAACACAATAATACTAGGGGACTTTAACACGCCACTTTCACCAATGGATAGATCATCCAAAATGAAAATAAATAAGGAAACACAAGCTTTAAATGACACATTAGACTAGATGGACTTAATTGATATTTATAGGACATTCCATCCAAAAACAACAAAATACAATTTCTTCTCAAGTGCTCATGGAACATTCTCCAGGATAGATAATATCGTGGGTCACAAATCAAGCCTTGGTAAATTTAAGAAAATTGAAATCATATCAAGTGTATTTTCCAACCACAATGCTATGAGACTAGATATCAATTACAGGAAAAAAACTAAAAAGTACAAACACATGGAGGCTAAACAATATGCTATTAATAACCAAGCAATCACTGAAGAAATCAAAGAGGAAATCAAAAGATACCAGAAACAAATGACAATGAAAACATGATGACCCAAAACCTATGGGATGCAGCAAAAGCAGTTCTAAGAGGAAATTTTATAGCAATACAATCCTACCTCAATAGACAAGAAACATCTCAAGTACACAACCTAACCTTACACCTAAAGCAATTAAGGAAAGAAGAACAAAAAAAACCCAAAGTTAGCAGAAGGAAAGAAATCATAAAGATCAGATCAGAAATAAATGAAAAACAAATGAAGGAAACAGTAGCAAATATCAATAAAACTAAAAGTTCTTTGAGAAAATAAACAAAATTGATAAACCATCAGCCAGATTCATCAAGAAAAACGGGAGAAGACACTAATCAATAGAATTAGAAATGGAAAAGGAGAAGTAACTGACATGGCAGAAATAAAAAGGATCATGAGAGATTACTACAGGCAACTATATGCCACTGAAATGGACAACCTGGAAGAAATGGACGAATTCTTAGAAAACTACAACCTTCTGAAATGGAGCCAGGAAGAAATAGAAAACATAAAGAGACCAATAGCAACAAGTGAAATTGAGACTGGGATTAAAGATCTTCCAACAAACAAAAGCCCAGGACCAGATGGCTTCACAGGTGAATTCTATCAAACATTTAGAGAAGAGCTAACACCTATACTTTTCAAACTTTTCTAAAGTATAGCAGAGGGAGAAACACTCCGAAACTCAATCTACGAGGCCACCATCACCCTGATACCAAAACTATACGAAGATGTCACAAAACTAGAAAACTACAGACCAATATCACTGATGAACATAGGTGCAAAAATCCTCAACAGAATACTAGAAACAGAATCCATCAACATATTAAAAGGATCATACACCATGATCAGGTGAGGTTTATCCCAGGAATGCCGTGATTCTTCAATATACACAAATCAATCAATGTGATACACCATATTAACAAACTGAAGTAAAAAAAACATATCATCATCTCAGTAGATACAGAAAAAGCTTTTGACAAAATTCAACAACCATTTATGATAAAAACTCTCCAGAAAGCAGGCATAGAGGGAACCTACCTCAACATAATAAAGGCCATATATGACAGACCCACAGTCAACATTGTTCTCAGTGGTGAAAAACTGAAACCATTTCCTCTAAGATCAGGAACAAGAAAAGGCTGCCCACTCTCAGCACTATTATTCAACATAGTTTTGAAAGTTTTAGCCACAGCAATTAGAGAGGAAAAATAAATAAAAGGAATCCAAATCGGAAAGAAAGTAAAACTGTCACTGTTTGCAGATGACATGATAGTCTACATAGAGAATCCTAAAGACGCTACCATAAAAATACTAGAGCTAGTCAATGAATTTGGTATGGTAGCAGGATACAAAATTAATGCACAGAAATCTCTTGCATTCCTAAACGAAATATCTGAAAGAGAAATTAAGGAAACATTCCCATTTACCATTCCAACAAAATGAATAAAATACCTAGAAATAAACCTAACTAAGGAGTCAAAAGACCTATGCAGAAAACTATAAGACAGTGATGAAAAAAATTAAAGACGATAGAAACAGATGGAGAGATATACTATTTTCTTGGATTGGAAGAATCAACATTGTGAAAATGACTCTACTACCCAAAGCAATCTACAGATTCAATGCAATCCCTATCAAAATACCAATGGCATTTTTCACAGAACTAGAACAAAAAAATTCACAATTTGTATGGAAACGCAAAAGACCCAAACTAGCCAAAACAATTTTGAGAAAGCAAAATGGAGCTGGAGGAATCAGTCTCCCTGGCTTGAGACTATACTACAAAGCTACAGTAATCAAGACAGTATGGTACTGTCATAGAAACAGAAATATAGATCAATGGAACAATATAGAAAGCCCAGCGATAAACCCATGCACATATGGTCATCTTATCTTTGATAAAGGAGGCAAGAATATACAATGGAGAAAAGATGGCCTCTTCAATAAATGGTGCTGGGAAAACTGGACAGCTACATGTAAAAGAATGAAATTAGAACACTCCCTCACACCATACACAAAAATAAATTCAAAATGGATTAGAGACCAAAGACCTAAATTAAGGCCAGACACTATAAAACTCTTAGAGGAAAACATAGGCAGAACACTCTATAACACAAATCACAGCAAGATTGTTTTTGACCCACCTCCTAGAGTAATGGAATTAAAAACAAAAATAAATAAATGGGATCTAATGAAACTTAAAAGCTTTAGCACAACAAAGGAAACCTTAAATAAGACATGAAGACAACCCTCAGAATGGGAGAAAATATTCACAAATGAAGCAATTGACAAAGGATTAATCTTCTAAATATACAAGCAGCTCACGCAGCTCAATATCAAAAATACAAACCACCCAATCCAAAATTGGGCAGAATACCTAAATAGACATTTCTCCAAAGAAGATATACAGCTTGCCAATAAACACATGAAAGGATGCTCAACACTAATCATTAGAGGAATGCAAATCAAAACCACAATGAGGTATCACCTCACACATTATCAGAGTGGCCATCATCAAAAAATCTACAAACAATAAATGCTGCAGAGGGTGTGGGGAAAACGGAACCCTCTTGCACTGTTGGTGAGAATGTATATTGATACAGCCACTATGGAGAACAGTATGCAGGTTCCTTAAAAAATATATGACCCAGCAATTCCACTACTGGGCATATACCCTGAGAAATACATAATTCAAAGAGAGACAGTTTGATCCATTAAAATTAAATGGAGTCAAGGCTTGAGAATCCCCTGAGCAGACAAAACCATTTAAACCATGTAAGAAAACTAAATTAGCTTATTTCATGAACTTAAGAAAAAGTTAACTTGGGTTATTTCTTGTAAATGCTTCCAGTAATCATAAAAGAAATGTGTCATCTTTCAAAAAATGATATAAGATAATCAGTTAACCAAGCATACGCTATCTGGAAACCCCCATTGTAATAATCAATCATTGTGAAAGTTAAAATTTCCTAATTTTTACTTTAATGTAAAAATGTTATGTCATTCCTCTGAGCTTCCCATCAGTTTTGGGTTTAAATGCCCCAGTTTGTGAACTGTTCTTCCATGCACAATAAACTCTTAATAAATACTGTTTTATTGATCTAGTGGTTTTAATTTTGCTGTTTCTAGATTTTTGACTTTTTGTACTGGCATTTGTAACTCATTTATATTTTTAGTTTTATGTATTTAAAATAATCGCCCTTTTTTCCTTATGCGTCAGGAGTTAGAACAGAGCAAACAGGGTGGGGGGAGTTTGTTGCTATTTCACAATGTCTGGGGCCTTGGCTGGGAAGGCTCGAAGAAGTCATGCTCAAATCTCCTGGAGGCTTCTTCATTCATATGTCTGGCATTTGGACTGAATGGTCCAAAGCCTGCTACACGCAGCTGAGATTGTCAAACAGAGCCCTGGATAAATGTGGCCTTTTCTTACATCTTTATCCTCTCACTGCATTGCAGCTGGGTTCTGAGTATCACATAAAGGAGTGATCTTAGAGCAAGTGTTCCAAGAGGGCCAGGGAGAAGCTTCACGAATTTTACTGACCAAGATGAAAAGTCACATGTCATCACATTCTCTTGGACATAGGCAATATGGCAAGTTTGGATTCAAGGGAATGAGATTAGGCTTTTTTTCTTAAGGGGAGGGTGACATGTTCTAGAAGAGCATGTGAATAAGAGATACTGACGTGGCCCTCAATGGAACTTCACACAACCTCACACAAGCTTTATTATTATTTTTTTTAATTTATACCATTTAGGACCACCTGAATTGATATGTATTTATTGTTTATATGCTTAATTTCTTTCTCTATACAATTAAAACATAAGCTTCATATAAGTAAGGAAGTGTCTGTTATACTAAAGAAAACAAATAATGCTCCTCATTGCTGGAGGTAACTAATTCAGGATCTTTGAGTACCATACATATAACCAAAAAATCCTGAGTGCAGGAGCCTAATTCTCCACGTCTGTCATTCATTCCAGGCACACAGTGGAGAGGCTTAGCCTAATAAGAGGTTGACTAGTTTAGCTATCACAGGCATACTTTAACATGTACACATCAACCATCTGCTGAGTACAGTAAGAGAGGAAATACATGCATACATAAAAGTTTAGCTTTAGTTTGAATTTTGTCTTCATCATTCTTTTTTTTTTTTTTTGCGGTACGCGGGCCTCTCACTGTTTTGGCCTCTCCCATTGCAGAGCACAGGCTCAGGACGCGCAGGCTCAGCGGCCATGGCTCACGGGCCCAGCCGCTCTGCGGTATGTGGGATCTTCCCGGACCGGGGCATGAATCCGTGTCCCCTGCATTGGCAGGTGGACTCTCAACCACTGCGCCACCAGGGAAGCCCTTCATCATTCTTTTGAAAGTACTTTAACTATGATTTATATATATATATATGAGATATGTGTAATGATCTATATATTTATATGTATATGAATGTTTATACATATATTTGTATGTGGATGTATCAGCTCTGTGATAGGCATTTTGCTACATGCTATCTATACAATAGTGAAAAGACAGACTTTGTTGCTGCCATCTTGGAGATTATATTCAAGTGAAGAATATACATATTAAATAGGTAATCACAAATATAGTGTTGGAGAAGAGGGCTACCTGGTGTTTTAAGTGAACATAACAATAAGAAATAATCTATATACTGCTAATTCCATTGTCTTATCTTTAAATTTCACACTGGTCTTAATGGTAACAACTGACTATAAGCTTTGTGAAACTACTGAGTGTGTCTATCTTACTTTTTCTTCAGTAACTAGCATTGTGCCTGGTACACAGACACATCTCCATTAGTATTTGTTAAATTAAGGACAATATGACTACTCTCTACTTCTCAAAACTCCCTTATTCCTAGGCCTATTTTTAAATTGATAAATTCCATTTTTAGGGTAGTTTTAGGCTTATAGATTTATTGAGTGGAAAGTACAGAGTTCTCATATATCCCCAGACCCCCCTGCACAAACACACAGGCGTATGCACACACACACAGAGTTTCTACTATTATTAACTTTTTGCATTAGTGTGGTGTATTTGTTGCAGTTGATGAGTCAATATGACACATTATTACTAAGTAAACCTTTAGTTTATATTGGAGCTTCCTCTTTGTGCAGTATGTTCTATGACTTTGATGAATGTATAATGACATGTATCCACCATTATAGTATTACACAGAATAGTTTCACTGCCCTGAAAATCCCCCATTCTTTACCTATTAATTCATATCTTCACTGCCTTCCATTCCTACCAAATCCTGGCAACAATTGATCTTTTTGTTATTACCGTAGTTTTGACTTTTCCAGATTGTCATGTAATTGGAATTGTACTAATGTTTTTTTCAGATTGGCGTCTTTCACATAGCAAAATGCATTTAATGTTCCTCCATGTCTTCTCCTGGCTTGATATCTCATTTCATTTTATTGCTGTATAATATTCCACTGTGTGGATATACCATAGTTTATTTATCCACTCATCTATCAAAGAATATTTTGGTTGCTTCCAAGTTCCTCGGATTATTTTTCAACTTACTTTTCTAGTTATTCATCTAGTACTTTTTTATTAGCTTTCTTCGTGGTATCACTGTTTCTACCAGCAATTTACAGGTCTAGGAACAGTGCACTTAGCTAGGGACACTTACAATATTCTAAATATCATCTCTTGATATTTAAAGCAATTCCATGGGATTCACATATCATCCAGTTGTCCGTGCATAATTTTTCTTCACAACTCTTGAACTTCTAAGGTTTCAAATAAACATTTTCAGCACTTTTCTGCATATATGAGCCTGGGGTTATTTTTCCAATTATATAAAACTTAAAATACACATCATGCTGATATTTTTCTGAGAATTGTCTAGAAGTCTTCAAATTTCATTAATGGGTAATGGTTTTCCTGTTCCTCAGTTTGTAAGACTCACCATGTCATTGATGTCTCTTGCTATCTCCCTACCTATTTTCAATATTCATATCTCTGCTATTGGTAAGTTTCAGGAATCTAGCTCCACATACTGTACTAGCTATTGATAGTATTTATTTTATATGTTTATGAGTCAGTTTTTCCCACAAAATTCAAAATTTTTCAAAGTCAGGAAGTATAACTACATTAAAAGTTCTGGTACAGAGTAGACATGTAACAAATGCTTAATTACTTGATAAAAATATTTGCAAATTCTTAAACTGTATTTTACCCTAAAATAAATATAATGAATTTGCTAAACTGATTTGTTTTGATGAGGTGCAGTTCCATCCTCAGTGTTCAGTGGTGTCATTTGTGGATTCTCACTGAAACTTGTTCCCAAATGCCCTATTAACAATTAATCTAATTTTCAAGTTATCTAATAAAAACTAATAATGCATTTTGTTGATTTTATTAAATAATGATATTTAAATTAACTTAATTGTAAACAACAGCTTAAGGGAGAAGAGAGATAGATTGATAGTTTATACTGATATAACACTGAGTTCCACGAAGGAAGGAAGGAAGGAAGGGAGGAAGGGAGGGAGGGAGGGAGGGAGGGAGGGAGGGAGGAAGAAAGAAAGGAAGGAAGGAAGGAAGGAAGGAAGGAAGGAAGGAAGGAAGGAAGGAAGGAAGGGAGAAAGGAAGGGGAGGGGAGAGGAGGAGAAGAGAGGAAGAAGGAAGAAAAAGAAAGAGAAAGTCAATATAAGAGCTATTAAATTTTATCAGACTTTTTCCTTACCCTAACTTTTAAAAGCAGATGAAGGTTGAGAAAGTAGAAACAAGCTTGCCAGCATAATAAAATTTGGCAGATAATTCTATTTTCTGACAAGTTTATTTCAGGATGATGGTGCCAAGAACAACTATCAGTTAGGCCCACCACCCTGTCAGACTAATCAGGAAGAATCTGTCATTTTCCCCGCGCTTAGTTTATTTCATATCCCCAAACAGGCCTGTAGCCTGACTTTAGTATTTTTAAGGCTGTCCTTTTAAGTTTAATATTCTAATAAGGGTGAACATTGTCATTCAGACACTTTGCCATCCAATGTCATGCTAGGAAAACTGGTATGTTTCGCTAGGATAGTCATAATGGTCTCACTCAAAATGTGACTACCTTATTTTTAATTTCTTATAAATCTCACTCTGTGAGATCATTTTAAAGTAGCATTAGTTAAAACTGTTTCATATTTTAATATTATGGTAATTTAGTAAGTGTTATTTTACAAAGGCAAGTATTTACATGCTTATTAACAGAAAAAGTTAAAAGCCTACTCTGTTAAAGTCTTTAGCAGGAGACAAAATTTCTTTTACAAAGTCTTCTGCAATTGAAATTTGTATGTTCCAATGATGTTGAGGTATCCGAAAGGAATGTAGTATGAAAGCAAAGTAAGATGTTTGTGGAATAAACAGACTGCTGGGCTTTTTTCCATGTTTCAAAAGCAAAAGTTATGTTTTATAATGATCTATCTTTATATTTTGAAATAGAGTAATCACAAAAATATAAAATGTAGAGTTTATGAAATAGTAACGTATCAGTGTGCTAAATATAATGAAAAATATTATGTTATGTTATATTATGTGACATCTATATCTTAGGTGGACTTTGTGACCTCCCAGATATAGCACCACAAAGCAGTAACCAGTGTACTGAGTTAAGTATTAACTGTTTTTTTACATTTTGAAATAGCATACTACCATCTATCTCTACATCCATAAGCTATCAAATTGTGTATATTTGCCTATTAACATTTTTAAAAGTTATTTTATAAGAATGTATACTGAAACCTAAATACTAATATTCTAAATAATTTTATGTAACCTTGTAAAATTAACCAGTGTTTTTAACTTAGATGTGTGATTGTTGAACAGAGATCCCCCTAAACAAACTATGCAGGTATGTTAATTTATATATTGCTGTTCACATTTTTCTCCATGCTTCCATGTAGCTTTATTTCTCTGTAATAAAACTCATACTGTTTGACTTTTAGCTGCTTGAGTCCTTGTTGATTGATTCCTCAAAAATTGTCAGTTCCTTGAGCTGCAAAATCATGGTTTATGTAATATTTATATACAGGTAGTTAACAGTTATTAAGCTAATATTAATATGTGCCTGATGCTGTTTTCTATGCTTCATGCATTTTTTTTTACAGTATTAAAAAGAACAGTATTTATTTACATTCCATTTACTTTCAAAAGGATGAGGAAGCTGGGGAAAATATATTGATACTTATAAAGGAAGTAGTCTCATTTTACTTAACCCATTTGTGTTTTTCATGAAACAACAAAAATTTGACTTAGAATCACAGGGCTAATGAGACCAAAAGAATTTATCCAGTTCAGTTTTCCATCTTTAGCCAAGACTGAAATTATACCACTGCAGGCAGATGAAAATCTACTTCACTTACAAGTAAACACCAACTAATACATACATCATAAAAGAACTAGCTTTCATAAAATCTGTCATAGCACCCAACAGACCTGCAATAAAAGACACAGCCATTGTAATAAAGAACATTAAGAATCTTTGTGCAACAGTGAAAAACAATTTATACAGCAGAAATTACAATTGGCTATTAGGTCAATAGCATCAGAGTAACAGTACCCAGTGTCGTTCTTATTCAAACATATACACTATTTTTCAGTCTTGGTTATCACAAAGACATCAGTAACTAGGATGTACACACAAATATTTTATAAACACCATAGGAAACAACAAATTAAAAAAATGAAAATACCCTTACATTTTGTAACAAATTAAAAACATTAACTTTACCACTATATATTTGTCTCATTATTTTTAATTGGTTTGTACACTTTAAAAACAGCATTGAGTTTTATAAAAATACTGATCATGTCTCAACATTTTTTTAAGTCAGGAAATCTTTATAATTCAGTAGTCTGTGGTTTACGTGCTTGTTTCTTCCACCACCATAGTCCTCTAACCACCTATTTACTCAAAAAAGACAGCAACAACAGAGGTTTTTAACAGCTATGCAAGTATTACATCCGAAAACTTCTAGTTCTTTGAAATGGTTGGAAGGGGTTTTTTAGTGCCCACATCAGCAGCTGTGATTTTGCTTTAGGTTTTTCGGGAAACAGAAGTGTTTCACTTTCTGGTGTAGGAAATCGTTCTTGGTAGACTTCAGGATAGGACTTTTGAAACTGCTTCAATTTTTTCTTCTTTACTGGAGAGTTTGGCATCTGTGATGACTTCCTCCAACAATGCTGCCAGAGGTTCCTGAGAGCCGTATACTCTTTGGTATTCAAATTCCTCTGGGCTAATTTGACGCAAAATGATAGAGCAGACAAAGTGATATCCATATCAGCTCCTGGGTATTTTATCTGCTAGTGTTGGAGGGTCTCCTGCAGAGGCGGGGGTGGCTGTGGCTCACCGCGCAGACAAGGACACTGGCAGCAGAAGTTCTGGGACGTGCTCCTTGGCGTGAGCCCTCCCAGAGTCTGCCGTTAACCCCACCAAAGAGCCGGGGAAGGCTCCAGTGTTGGGTTGCCTCCACTTCATGCATTTTTAAAGCATTTCATTCTGGAGGAAAAAAAAAAACCAAAACAACCTCTGAGATACTTAATATTTTGTCCATATTTTTCAGGTAAGAAAACTGAGACAGAAAGATGTTATATAACTTGCCTGAGGTTAAACAGGATTCCAACCCGAGGACACCGATCCAAACCCTATGTCACAAGCTCCAAAACTTTCTTGGTTCGCAACACTTTTAGTGCACTGCTCCTTTGCTAAAGAAATACCTAAGAATTCCAATTTTTAGCTCTTAAGTCCAAAAACCTTAACAAGTATTTATGTCTTAACAGCTTAGCAGTCATTTGAAATAGCAATACACATAAGTTGAAAGAAGAAAAGAATGTTTTCATTTCTGTCTTCAATAACCATCATTATTTACCAATGGGATGTGTGCATTTGTTGGGCACTATATAACTTGGAATCAGATCGGACTCCACCACCCTGATTTTCAGTTTTACCCTGATTTTCATTCAGTATTTTTTTTTTTTGCGGTACGCGGGCCTCTCACTGTTGTGGCCTCTCCCGTTGCGGAGCACAGGCTCCGGACGCGCAGACTCAGCGGCAACGGCTCACGAGCCTAGCCGCTCCGCAGCATGTGGGATCTTCCCGGACCGGGGCACGAACCCGTATCCCCTGCATCAGCAGGCAGACTCTCAACCACTGCGCCACCAGGGAAGCCCTTCATTCAGTATTTGCTTTTTATCATGGCAACTATAAAAACCTAGCTTCACAAGCATGACATCATCGAAAGTGTGTAGCATAATCAAATATTAAACTTCTGAACTCCTTCAAGCTAGTATTTTGTGCAGTGGGTAACAGATGTTCAGTATCTCTTTGTCTCCCTTGAAACTTTAAAATGTCCTGCCGGGCCCCTGCGAGTTGCCTACAGTGCTGTGTCCTGCGTCAGCACACAGCTTGGGAACTGCTACCTTGTGCTCTTTAGTCTGTGATCATCCTGGGCAGAGGCCTAGGACCTAATTCAGCGCACATTTTATGAAATCATTCTCATGTGCATGTCAAAAATCTACCATTTCAATGATACAAAACTGCCATTAATTTTTTAAAAATTCTCTTTTATCTTAATCTTTCATATTAAAATTAAATTTATTTTTATCTTAAAGAAAATATGAATTTAAACTTTTTTTAAAATTTAAGAACCGTGTGGTTTTCAACAATGGCTTGAACTTCATTGAGCCAGTTATTTACACACGGGGGTAATAAGAGCTTTAGTGGATTAAATGAGTCCATGCACTTAAATTTCTTAACCCTCAGCAAAACATATCATAAGAGCACACGTGATATCTTTCTTCCTTTTCATAACTTTTCTCATTTTCCTCCCCCCCCCCTTGAAGTTGGCCTGAGTGATTGTGTGTAATTCAGGGTAAAATTTTGTCTGGAGATAAAAATCTAGGACCATTTAATAGGTTGAGGTATTCACAGTAAGAAATTTACATTATGTGCAAGGGTGCTGCCAGCTTTTTTCACACAGTAGGCTTCTTTAGTGAAATGGGAAAGGAGAGAATGGGAAGAAGAGAGAAAAGCACAAAGAATGGGAACTGGGAGCTCTGCAAATTTACTTTCTTTCATTTGACAAGTATGCCTCAAAAGAGGTCATCGATTACTTATGAAAATACCTGTGCTTACACAGAGCACTTGTTACTAAGTGCTGCTTTTAAACACATTTTTAAGTTGTCCAAACTAAATTTTAGTTACATGGGATTTAGTACATGGGATTCAAATAAATGCTTTGGTGGATGTAAAATCCCACTAGGAAAAATACATTTCCTGTTAAGTAGAACAAGACCTTGAGGGAAACTGCATAACCAAAGTGGATATTATCAGAACTTTCCTGCCGCCAAGTCTGCATGTTAACAAAAAGCCAATACTTGAACTTCAGTTGCCACCAGTTCAACCCTTTGCTGATCTAGTCAATTTATTTGGCTTTTGTTATGGTCAAGGGTGTAGCATGTAATCACATTGGGAATGGTCAGCATGCAAATATAAATCTAATCAATTATATAGACCCAGTTTTAGTGTATGACCTACACAGAGTACTCTTTTCTGTTCTACTTTTAAGTCTTCATTAGTTTCTTTACCCTGTCAATGGTAGAATAAGGATTCTTATCTCTTAATTGATATAATATGATTTTAAATGAGATAAAAGACATACTTAGACTTCTAATTAAATTGTTCATTTTATTTATATTTTCAGATAATGTATTTAAATTTCAGTTATCAAAATCAATATTAAATTAATTTTATTTAATTTACTGATTTATTTATTAAAATGCATTACATTTAGAAAATTTAACTTACAAGTTTTCCTTAATGGTACTGTTGATTATTATTATTTGGTATAATAGAAGCTAGAAATTGCCTTCAAGTGCACAAGTGATGTTAAAAAGAAGATATAAAAGCCGGTTTAAAATAAACTACCATAAAGTGTGTATGATACTATATGAAATACTAATTGCTGACCTGAGAGTATATCCATGTCTGTATAATGTATTGTAAAATAAACTGTTGAAATAAATTGTTGCCCTAGAAAGTGCTTTTGGATCTTACAAAATAGTCACATTATTGTGGTATTGCTTTAATCAAGAGATTAACAATTTGACTCCATTCAGAGCAAAATATCTTCTAAATAATCATAGTGGACTAAGAGTAATCATATCTCTTTTGATGGGAATTGAACATAACATTTTATTTGAGATTAAAATAATCCCAGAAATGATTGACTTCAGTGTTTTTTTTTTCAATTTGATTTTCCTTTGAAGATTAATAGTTACTTTATAAAAACATAGGATAATTTTTCCCTTTTATGAGTTTGCATCTTATGGATTCTGATAATCTGTGCTAATATGCTCATGTGAATGGTGACTTCATATGTGGTATAGTTTTAACTAGAATTTGAAATTCAGAGAAAATATCAATGGAATGAGAACTTCATTGTCATTTGACTTACATAAAATTGTATTCAAATACACAGTGAATCATGCTGTTGAATTACAGTCTCTTTATATATGAGTCTACAATAATGGAATATATTATGCCAGGTTGTTCTGTGAAGTAATTAATAACTTAAATAAGAGGTTGTTACAGATATCTGTTTCTTCCTATCTAAATGTAAGATATTTGACATTTTACAAATATAACAAAAGCTATACCTTAAACATTGTAAAATATATGTAAATAAAGTGTAGATAATATGTATTAGTTACTTGAATTATAGCAACATCAATCTAATATGTCCTGAATTTAAAACATTAAAATAAAATAAATGTAGAATTTCTGGGATTTGAAGACAACTGTACCTAGGACTAATCTCCATGTTTCCTCTAACAGTAATGCTGAGGGAAAAGGAAACTACATAAAAATCATGGCTTCAGCATAACTTGAAGGCAGAGAGTGCCTGAACTTTAAAATAATATAAGTAGAGACAGGAAAAAAGAACAAACCACAGCATGGAATTTCTCCCAGTCCTGCACTAACCACACCCTATGACAGGGCAAGTGGCAAGCAAAGACTGACCTAGAAACACTGAATGAAAGAGAGAAGAGAACGAACAGTGGATCCTAAGAATGACCTCAGTTTGTCACCAGGAAGACTAAGTCCCCTGATGTTTCAGTCTGAAATGCAAATTGCATCTGGCAGTTAGATGCATGGACAAAATATGTCCCCAAGGAGAGACTAAGACATTCATATGATTTTAAATGACACTTGTTGAAACATGGGGAAAAAAAAAAAGTCAAAAAGGAAGGGAAAATGCTCTTTGGCTGTTAGGTGCTGGAGGGGAAAGAAGCAAAAGAGAACATTTTAGGGCCTGCACATCCTAAGGGACCTGAAGTTTTAGAGGGCACGTTAACTCCTGTCCCATCATCAAACAAAATGAAAACAAAACAAAACATACTAAATAACTGAATTTGCTATACTCAGAGGATAAGGATGTCCAAATTAAGAAGCCTATAAACGTCACAATAACACAAACATAAACAAGCAACAAAAAATTAACACCTCTTGGAAAAATCAGAAAACAAAATTCAACACTTTTATAAATTGAGTGGAATTTTCCCTAGAAGCACAAGCATAAAGCAGAAGAAAACCTGAAGACACCTCTCCAAGTGTGCTTAAGTATAATCAAGCAAATAATTTTTTAGACTTACAAAAAATGCAGCTTAAGGGATTCAAAAACTAAGTGTATAAACAGACAATAAAAAAGAATAAAGGGAATTCATTAAACTGAAGCAAGAAGTGAAAGAATACATCATTTTTCTTAAAAGTAAAAAATATATAATGCAGGTACCTAAGAGAAAATAAACTAAAAAAAATATTAAAAAATACATTGAAGAAAGACAGGAAAACAACCAAGGGAGTGAAAACAAATTAGGGAAAGAAAATGGTTCAAGAGAAAGTAGGGGGAGGAGAAAACAGGCAAGAGGAATAACTTTGTTTTGGATTTTCTGAAGAAGAAAAATAAAACAATAAAATAGAATTAATATTTAAAAGTATACTCTAAGAAGACTTTCTGGGGAAAAATCTGAATTTATATATTAATATGTCCCACTGGGTACCTGGGAAAATTAACCAAAACAATCAACTTCAAGATATATTCTAATAAAGCTAGTACATTTTAAAGAAGAAAAAATCCTTAAGTCCCAAAGTGATAAAACTTCTTATAATGAGAAAATGATTGTGCTGTCATCAGACTTTTCAAAAGCCACATATGAACAAAATACATACAAATGTAGCATTTTTTGTAATTCAGTGAAAAAAAGTTGAACCATATAGCAGTCCTCCCAGTATCTGCAGGGGACTGGTTCCAAAATCTGAGGATACTCAATTCCCTTATATAGAATGATGTAGTATTTGCATATAACATCCTCCAGAATACTTTAAATCATCTCTAGATGGCTTATAATACCTAATACAATGTAAATGCTATGTAATTGCCAGCATGTGACATATTCAAGTTTTGCTTTTTGGAACTTTCTGGAATTTTTAGGGGGGAATATTTTTCATTCATGGTTGGTTGAATCCATGGACGTGGAACCCAGAAATATGGAGGGCCACTGTATTTTATGACAAGTCCACCTAAAGAATCAAGGATATAGAAAAATTATTTTCTATATATAAAAATGTAGGGAATTCTACTTCTATGAGGAATCTAATATTTGATTTTGCAACTTCTTTGTGCCTATCTTTATTTAAATTTATTAAGTTAAACATTGAAAAATAAGAAAATCACTTCAGAAGGATATAATAATAGTTCTATGAACCAATAAACATGTTTTGAATATAGAAATTTGTCCAGTGTTAATAATCATATATAAGGTTGTTTATCTTTATCATATAGTGGGAGTCAGATAAGGTGGAGTGAGAAGGTAGAAGAAAAGGTTATAAATGCCATGGAAATACATTGTCATTATTTTATTTGAAATTTTTGGAATATATCCAAATGCAAATAAAATGTATATTTCAAAGACTGTTGTGAACAAACATTTTGGTGTTCTTTGACTTACTTTAATCAGGAAAGATAATCAAAATTTGATCACACCTATAAGAGAAAATAGGAATAAATGGGATAGAGATATTAAACTGAGATTTATCATTCGGTTACAGCTCTAGAGATATGCACCTGTTTAGCACCTAAATATTAATCTATAGCTATATTTTCATTACCAATTGATAGATATTTCATGGCTAATATTTGTGTACGTAGGCAGATTTTCCTTTTATCCAGTGATACCTGGAGTTCATATAAACTCAAAGTTTGATATTTAAGTAAATATGCAGAACATACTTTGCATTGTATTCTTAAATAAGTCTATAACCAACAGAATTACCAAAAATTATCCAGTTTTCAAACTAAAACATTTTGTGAGCATCTCCTAGTATTACAGTTTTTAAGCCAGCCCTAGCAGCTGAATTTCTGAAATTGGCACTTCTCCAAGTAGCACGCTTCGTGCAAATGAACCCAGATGAAAAGGATTGAAAATAGCTAGTATGTCTGGTTAACATTTTTGTAACTGCATAAGCAAACAGAACACGAGATATTTATCTTTCAAAACATAACTTGTAACTACTGTATCTTTACACAACAATATTAAGATGAGTATTTGGGGGTTACTCTTTAACAACAGAATTTTATTCATGATATTCAAATGATAAATTCATTATTAATCTATCATTAATATAAGAATATGTCAGCAATTTAGTTTTTACAACAAACACTTTAAAATCTGTGTTAATACTTAGATAACAGGAATAAAGGAAACAATATCAAGTGCTTGTTTAACATCCCATCCTTTTGCAAGTTTATTCAGAAATAGTGCTTAGCTAATTATACATTATAACTGAAACAGCCAATGAATGAAATGTGTAATCAGAAAGCAAATGCAAGTTACTGAAAAACCAATTAATATCAAATTTACAAAATAAACTAGTTTTTGAATATGAAATAATTATTATCATCCTTTACATACTAAAATAGTGATGCCAAGTATGAATATATTCAATATGAAAATATTTTATGATTTCATCATGTTACAAACAAAGCTTGCATAAACATGTGGGGAGAATATTACTTGAGTTTTATCCAGGAATGGCAGACATACAATCTCCCCCTTAATGGAAACCTGTGAATACAGCATTGCATTCACCTCATAGCAATATCTGCTTGTAAATGGAATAGTAACAAATTTAAAACTGAATTTCAACCATTCTTATTTAGGAATTGTGATGAAAAAAATTGTATGCTTCAATATTACTGATTTGTTCCCTTTCTCAGCTTTACTGCAGACAATCTCTGTGCACTGTGCTCAACTGCTTCCTGACAGGACTCTCTTTATTGCAGGCAGTGTGCAAAAGGCCCTCTTCTGATTTATGCCAGATTCATCAGAATAACAAAGCTAAGGCATATATTTGTAAGTCTATAGCTGAACAGAGATCACCCAAACATTTTGCATACTATGTTCCCTTTAGATATTTATAACACAATAACATTAACCTTTGATGTAACAGGCTTATTTTCCTGAAACAAGAGTATAGTTCAATTTAATAGTAGTAAAGTTACACATTTAGGTACCAAAGTGAAAGAAAACATCTTACCATAAGACACACATAGCTTCTAATTATTCTATATTCATCCTTTGTAAATTGTGTCTCCAAAGAGTTTGAGAACATAGAAAGTTTGTTCCTCAGACATGGACTAATGCATCTTTTTTTTTTTTTTTATTCTGTCAGCATTGGTGTTATTTTTCATTGGACATTTTTCAACATTTTTCTTAGTTACGATTGTAAAATGTGTACTATGGAAAATGCATGAATTTTCATGCCATGTTGAAATATATTACCTCTTATTACCTATTTTTCCACAGGCTTGTATGCATATTCTGAGGGCACAAAAAGATTCTTAATATTAGAGTTCAATTATGACATGAATAACTTTGTTGATTTCACTCAGTGTTTTGTTACTTCAAAACAGTTATTGGTTATTGCTAAATCAACTCAACTGATGAATTGACTAAAAATGCTGGCAAGTTCTCAAACAGTGGTTGGGTATGTTAGGTGTGCTTTAGAATATTTCTAATTGTTTCCAGACTTTGAACTTGAAAAGTAACAGATATAGAGTGTCCTATTTTAATTCTGTCAATGATCAGTATTAAACGAACAACTACCAAAAAATCACTATGGTTTTATTAAGCAAAAAATGTTTTATCAACAAAAATATAGGAAAAAAAGAATTATAAAGGCTAATCATTTCAGTCAAATCACTTTCATATTTATGAAACATCTAAAATAATGTCTTTATTTTCTCATCTTTGATCAGTGATGAAAATTATTTTAATAAATAAGAATTACCTCTTCACTTTTTTAACCACTCCTCTAGACTGAACTAAAGTGTCTATACTTCCCAATTAACATTTATTCAGTACCCCAAGTTAAAGATTTCAACACTGAAACAGATTTTAGTAATATAGGACACCTAGCATGAAAATATGCTCAGTGATGAATGTGTTGGCATTTTGACAACATAGCACTTCAAACTTGTGCCTGGTGAAATTATTTTATCCAGCATTTAGACTGTTTTCTTCAGCATCGTCCTGGAGTACACATTGTCTTGCATAATTACATTATTTTCACTATCTCTCTTCTTCTCATAGAATGTAAGCTCTAGTTGAGCAGTGACTGTCTTTTTTGTTGTTGTTTGATTCTACATCCTCAGGGTTGAGAAAAGTACTGGAATGTTGTTCGTATACATAAATATAGAAATACAATTTTTAAGTGAGCGAGTACTTAAAAATTAGTCATGTCTCACATCATATATCATTTGTTCATTAATTTAAACTTTTAATCATTATATATGTATTATTAAAAGTAAAGGAGGAACAATTATGAACCTAAAACTGCTCTAAAAGCAAAAAAGTCTTAAGACAAAGTGATGAAAAAAGAAAAACATTTCTGATACGATGTCTTCACATCATAGTTGATACATTTTTCATATCTCTTTATGTGCCAGGTATATTAGAGTACCCATGTGTATAGAACGAGTAGTCAAACAGATTTAACATAGTCCATAATTCAGTGAATGCACAATCTTTAAACATTAGAAGCAACCCCAAGTAGCTGTCGCTAGAGATGAAATGCATTTATAGTACCCAGGAACTGTCCTGGAATCAATGTTTTTTATCCAACAGAGGGTACATTTCACATAAAATTGAATGATGAATAAAATAAAACCAACATATATTTTATATCAGAGGGTTAAAGAGAGGTCACAGAATACAGAGACAGAAGGCAAAAAGAAAAACAAAACTTTGGAATCTGTATTGCAGTGAGCATTTTTAGATTGTAATTGAAGGAAATAGAGTTTCCTTTACAGTGCAGTTAGTTATGACCATGCACTTCAAGTGAGTTGTCAGCCAATAAAAATGAGAGAAGAGTGACATCATGGAAATAGTGTTAAGATATCTGATAAGAAAATAGTCCCTGGTCAGTGACCAATGTAGATCAAGCACAAAGTGAGATTCATATGCTAAGAGTAAGAGGAATTCAGTAATGAAAGAAAAATATTATGAAACGGAATTTTTTATTTGTAACTTTCAGAGTTCCCTGGGCAAAATTTTAAGCTAATCCCTCACCTTCAGAGCGCAAGCAGAACCCAATGAAAGAGGCAGACCACCCCAGATTGGTAGGTGTCAGTTTTAATAAGCCAGGAAACTTATTTATGTACAAGGCTTGTTGACAGTAGCCTCAAGACAAGTAAATTTCCAATTCGTCCACCAGAACCTTATAAGTTTTCATAGAGGCCTTAATGGGCCTTCAGTCACATATACCACCCAGAAGGGGGCAACAACATGTTACTCTCTCAAGGCTGTGTCCTTGAAAACTGCTCCCACTGTGGAAATGGTAGACAGAATGTACATTTCAAGACAGGAGAGGGGTGAAGACCCTCCTATTGCCTGAGTCCAGCTTAAGGGTCAACCAGTGGTCACATCTCTTAGTGACGTCCTCCAACAGGAACAGAAAGAAATGATTTTTTTTTTCCTTAAAGATGTAAAGACTTGTCATTGTCTTCAGTTATGAGAGGAAAAGAAAATCAACGTCAAAACTCCACTGCTGGGCTTCCCTGGTGGCGCAGTGGTTGAGAGTCCGCCTGCCGATGCAGGGGACACGGGTTCGTGCCCCGGTCCGGGAAGATCCCACATGCCGCGGAGCGGCTGGGCCCGTGAGCCATGGCTCCTGAGCCTGCGCGTCCGGAGCCTGTCCGCAACGGGAGAGGCCACGACAGTGAGAGGCCCGTGTACTGCAAAAAAAAAAAAAAAAAAAAAAATCTACTGCTGAGTATAAGTAGATAATTTATTAAATTATGTTAGAACGATAAATAGTATTAGTTCTACATCATGTCCTCAAGGTTTTTTTCAAATAAGTCGGTTATCAATTTCTCGGTACCATGTTTTAAGAAGTAAGACATTTTGGGAATTTGTGTATAGAGTGGTATCTAACTGGTTTTGTCCTTGCCGTCAAGGCTTCTCTGCCCTTCATCTGCAGTGTTGTCAGCACACCCCTACTGCAGCCTGTGTTCTCACTCCCTTTCTGTTTCTGTGTGGATTTACTAATACATAATCCAAGCAAGACACTTAATAGAGACTTTTTACAGAATATCATTTCTTATTTCTTTCCCAAAATTTTCTAAATCAGCTTCAAAAGTAACCGCTAAAGATGGTAGAAGATTACTAAAATGAAGTTGATTATAATCGTCAAGCCAAAATAATTGTTTCTATCATGGATACTTAAATGCGTGACAGAACAAAATGCAACCTGTTTTTGCCCAGAGAGGTTTCAGAATCAGATTAGTCCAAGAAAGGTGACTTTGTTTATTTCAATTATCTTAACAATTCAATTCTGGGTTTATTGTAATTTAACTCTACTATGGTTTGATTCATTCTTTTAAACCTAAGTAATTGGATTCAGTTTTCTGAATTAGCTAATATTGTCTCAGAATCATAATATTATGAAACTGACAGATATAAAGAACACAATTTAAAATATGCCTTAAACAATGCCAGGACACTTTAACCTGCATATATATAATATGTTTAAAAACATACAAAATAAAAGGCACTCTGAAAGAAGGACATAGACAGGGCAGTTACCTATGTTTAAGCACTTTAAATTCCATTAAACAGAAATTGAAACATCACTAAGTGTCTTCCAATTTGTGTTAAAAGGTAGAAAGTGCAAGAATTACTCATCCCATTCTAACAGAGTAGAAGCAATACAATTTTTAAAATCCTATTTTATGTATATGTATATATATGGATGGATGTGTGTATGTATTATTTATCTGTTTATTTTTACCATCAGAATGCTGAGGACTCATCAAAGAAACCTGCCTAAATAAATGTCAAGATGGAATGTGCAGATTCTAGGAGAGAAGAGATATATGGGAGCTTCCATCCCTGTGGCCACTGGATAAGTGAGGAGCAAACACACCACAGAGAAGTGTAAGGAGTAAGTCAAACTTTAATACCCTTTTAATAGCTGCACATGGCCTGCTTTGAGGAGTGGGATTCTGAAACAGCACATCCGCATCCAAATGCCGGTTCTTTCCCAGGGCCTTTGGCAGTTGTATGGTTTCAGTGCCCCTTAAGACAACAGCAAGGCAGGAGGGCTTGGAGAAACCCACGCCCAGGTGACCAGGCCTTTAGCTCTGTGTGCAAGGTCACAGATTGTCCAAGGGTAAGGCAGGGCAGGGCAGAAAGCTAAGAAAGTTCCCCTGCAGACATGCACCAGAAGCTCCATGGCCCACAAGGGACTGGGGCAGGCCAGGAGGACAGAAGGGAAACAGTGGATGCTCAAGGGCTTCCCTCCAGGCAGGGGGTGGAGGCGGAAGTACTGTTGTTTCAGCTGCTCTTTTCCCTAGCCCATCTGTGTGGATTCTAACACCTAGGTTCTCTAAGCAAGCAAAAAACGAACTCAAAACACCCATCCACATTCATCCTCTTTCTCTCATCCTAAAAAAAGAATGTCGTTGTAACTCAGAATCCTCCCTTCCGTTTATTATGGTTGACAGCAGTGGTTCTGTGAGTGAACACCCTTGGAACATATTGTAATTATTGCTAGACAGTTTTTGTTGTCGCTAATGAAGTCAAAGCATCATTTAATAAACATAATATGCCTTAGAGGATGATATCCAACCCTAGTATAGCAGCAAGGTTGGGGATTTTAATAGGCTTTATACAGGCTTCTACAAACCATCCCAAATTTCCTTTAACACAAGTAGTGGAACATAGCTAATTTTATATGCAATACTCAGATGAGTTAATTGGAAATGGGTCTTGATTATTAAGGTTTCACCTATTTTATCTTGTTTAATGAGGCCAAAATTGACAACACTAAAACAGATAATTCAACATCTACTTAATTTGCTCATTGCACAGAATTTTTAAAAAGTCTGCTAGGATTTTGATTAGGATTGCATTAAAATTTACAGATTAATGTAGAGAGTACTGACACCTTACATGTACTGATTCTTTTATTTCATGACCATGGTGTGTATATATTTTCATTAATATAGGTATTCTTTAAATTCACTTAACAATTTTTATAGGAAAGGGTGTATATTTGCACATATACTGTTACATTTATCATTAACCATTTCATTTTCAGATATTCCTCTAAATGGCATTGCTTTATTTTTTTTTCCAGTTTTTTCCCTATTATAGAGAAATATAGTTAATTTTGTATAATAATGTGGAAACCTACAACTTTGCTACAATTATTTATTAATTCTGCTTTTTTTATTCTTTAGAATTTCCTACAAAGACAATTATATCATCTTTCTTTCAGATATGTGCATCTTTTGTCTATTTTATTTGCTTATTGCACTAGCCAAGCTCTTCAGTAAAACATAGAACATAAGTGGTGATAGTGAACACTGTCTTTTTCCTGATCTTAGGCAGAAGCAAATAGTCTTTCAACATTAAGTTCAGTCCCAGCTATCAGCTTTTCATAGTGTTGTGAATAGCCCGAGAATGTTCCAATCCATTCACTATAGTCTAAGCTTTATTATTATGAATGGACACTGAATTCTGTCAATTTTTTCTACTTTTATTGGGGTTATTTAAAGATTTTATCTCATTTATTATATTAATATGTTGAACCATATTCACTGATTTTTAATATTAAAAGAACTTCCATTCCTGGAATAAACCCCACTTTATCACTCTGTATTATCTATTTTCATCAATTTTGTACATTGCTGAATTTGATTTGCTAACATTCCGCTAAGGGGTTTTGGCAGCACTCTATTTTTTTTCTATTTTATAGTATGTTTTTCTGAGTTTGATATCAGTAAAACTGTTGCCTCATAAAATGATATGGGATTGCTGGGTCATAACGTAGTTCTATTTTTAGTTTTTTAAGGAACCTCCATACTGTTTTCCATGGTGGCTGCATCAATTTACATTCCCACCAACAGTGTAAGAGGGTTCCCTTTTCTCCACACCCTCTCCAGCATTTATTGTTGGTAGATTTTTTGATGATGGCCATTCTCACCGGTGTGAGGTGATACCTCATTGTACTTTTGATTTTCATTTCTCTAATAATTAGTGGAAAACCATAATTCCAAAGGACACATGCCCCCAATGTCCATAGCAGCACTATTTACAATAGCCAGGACATGGAAGCAACCTAAATGTCTATCAACAGAGGAAGGGATAAAGAAGATGTGGTACATATATACAATGGAATATTACTCAGCCATAAAAAGGAACGAAATTGGGTCATTCTTAGAGACATGGATGGACCTAGAGAGTGTCATACAGGGTGAAGTAAGTCAGAAAGAGAAAAACACATATTGTATATTAATGCATATATGTGGAATCTAGAAAAATGGTATAGATGACCTTATTTGCAAAAGAAATAGAGACACAGATGTAGAGAACAAATGTATGGATACCAAGGGGGAAATAGGTGGGTGGGAGGAATTAGGAGATTGGGATTGACACATATACACTATTGATGCTACATATAAAATAGACAACTGAGGGGAGTATTCTGTTTAGCACAGGGAACTCTACTTAATGTACTGTGGTGTCCTAAATGGGAGGAAAATCCAAAAGGGAGGGGATATATGTATATGTATGGCTGATTCATTTTACTGTGCAGTTAGAAGCTAACACAACATTGTAAAGCAACTATACTCCAATAAAAACTAATTTAAAAAATGATATGGGAAGTGTTTTATTATCACCTATATTCTTAAAGAGTTTATGTAAAATGGGCATCAATTTTTTCCCAAAGTATTTGACAGAATTCACCAGCATCCATAAATGGCTACAGTTTTTATGGGCAAATGTTTAAATACACAACACACTGAAAGTCTATAATAGATATAGGACTTCTGAGGTCTCTATAGTCATTTTTGGAGAGCTCAAGAACTTTTCAATGTCTTTTACATTGCTAAATTTGTTAGCATAAAATTTCTCATAGTATTTCCTTATTAGCCTTTTAATGTCTGCATGAACTGTAGGAATGTCCCCTCTTTTGTACCTTGGCACTTTGTTTCCTTTTTTGCTTGGTTAACCAAGCTAGATCAATTTTATTTATTAATTTTTTTAAACTGAACTTTGTATCTCATTGATATCTTTTAAATATTCTATTTAAAATGAATTTTCTTGATTTTCCATTTTTTATTATATCCTTCCTGCTTTAGTTTACTCTTTCTTTTGTAGTTTCTTAGGGTGAAAGCTTAGGTTATTGTTTTCGAACCAGTATTTTCCATTACTGAAAATTTGTTATTTTGTGTTTAATTTTCATTTAGTTCAGTATATTTTCTAACTTCCTTGGTGATACCTTCTTTAATCCCTGAGTTATTTAAAATGCCTTCTTTAATATGCAATTATTTTATCCCAGATGCCTTCTGTGATTGATTTCTAATTAATTCTGTTGTTATGGAATATTTTTGGCAAAGCAAATACAGTTGACCGCAAAGGGGGCTTAGGAGTGCCAACCTTCCGAACAATTGAAAATCTGAGTATAACTTTTAGTCAGCTCTCTGTTTACATGGTTTTTCTGTATCAGAGGTTCCAGATCCATGGATTCAGCCAACTGTGGATATAGAGTACTGTAGTATGTATTTATTGAAAAATATCAGCCTATAAGTGGATCCACACAGTTCAAACCTGTGTTGTTCAAAGGTCAACTGTACTTCACATGACCTCAGTCAGTTTAAATATATTGAGACTTATTTTATGGAATAACATATGGTCAATCTTGGTGTGATGGTTAATTTTACGTATGAGCATGATTGGCTGGGAGGTGTCCAGGTTATACATTATATCTGAATGTGTCTGTGGGTATTTCCAGGTGAGATTAGCATTCGAATTAGTGGACTCTGTAAAGTAGATTGTCCTCCCTAATGTGAGTGGGCATTAGTCAGTCCATTGAGGGCCTGAGTAAAACAAAAAGCAGCAAAGAACTGGGATTTACACCATCAGCTCCCTTGTTCTCAGGGTTTTGGATTCAGGCTAAAATACACAACCACTTTTCCTAGGTCTCCAGCTGGCAGAAGGCAGATTGTAGGACTTCTCAGCCTCCATAATCACATCAACCAAATTCTTATAATAAATCTCCTTTATAGATGCAAACTGGATGTATATATGTATGTATGTACATATATGTACATATAGATACACAAATACATATGTGAATATTGTGTGTATATATGCATATATGTACATACACGTACATATACATATATTATTTGTTCTGTTTTTCTGAAGAACTCCAACTAATCCACTTGGCAAATATCCCCTGTTCTCTTAAAAATGGATTCTTTATTCTGTTAATATTGAGTGTAATGTTCTACAAATGTTAATTAGGTCATGTTGTTTGATAATGTTGCTTAAGACTTCTACACCCTTACTAAATTTTTCCACTTGTATATCAATTACTGAGAGAGAAGAATTGAAATTCCAACTATATATGTGGAGTTTCCTATTCCTCCACACAATTTATCAGTTTTTCCTTCCTATATTTAACAGCTCTGTTCTTAGGTGCTTGCACATTTAGAAGTTTTCATCTTTTTGATGTATTTACCCACTTAACATTATGATTATCTCTCAATATCCTTTCTAATATGGAAAAATCTAAAATGCATTTTTTAATATATAGGCATTCCAGCTTACTTATGATTAGTTTATATAAAATATATCTTTTCTATCCTTTTTTATCTTAACCTACCTGTTTCTTTTTTTTTTTTTTTTGCAGTACGCGGGCCTCTCACTGTTGTGGCCTCTCCCGTTGCGGAGCACAGGCTCCGGATGCGCAGGCTCAGCAGCCATGGCTCACGGGCCCAGCCGCTCTGCGGCATGTGGGATCTTCCCGGACCGGGGCACGAACCCATGTCCCCTGCATCGGCAGGAGGACTCTCAACCACTGCGCCACCAGGGAAGCCCATGTTTCTTTTTAATTTAAAATGGGTTTCTTGAAAACTGCAAATTTTTGAGACTTCTTTTTTTGTCTGATTTGAAAATATTTGCTTTCTAATTGAAACGTTATAGCATTTACTAATAAATTAAATATTTCTATTTTCAATATTTGTTAATGATATTTTGATACTATTATTCAATGTGTCACACTTTTCAAAAATATTTTTTTCTCTCTTTTGGGTTGAGTATTGTATTAGTTTGCTAGGGCTGCCATAACAAAGTCCAACAGACTAAGTGGCTAAAACAATAGAAAATTATTTCCACAGAGTTCTGGAAGTAAGAAGTCCAAGATCAAGGTGTTGTCAGGGTTGGTTTCTGTTGAGGCCTCTCTCCTTGGCTTAGAGATGGCCTTCTCCCTCTGTCTTCACATTGTTTTCCCTGTGCATGTCTTTGTTCTAATTTCCTACTCTCCTATGACCAGTATGGACACTGGTCATATTGGGTAAGGGCCTGCTGCCCCAGTGATGATATTTTAACTTAATTATTCCTTTAAAAACCCTGTCTCCAAATAGAGTCACATTCTGATGTGCTGAGGGTTAGGACTTCAACATATGAATTTTGGGGTTATACCATTCAGCCCATAAAAGGTAGATATTTTAGGGTTCCATTTGTATTTCCACAGTTGCTTCTTTTGTTATATCACTGTGTGTTATTTACTTCTTTGTTTATTAGCCTAAAATTTAAAATACATACCTGTAACTTATTACTTTATACCTACAAATAATATTAAGCTAACTCAGTTTAAGATAGGAAACTTACAATATTCTTTTATTTCTCTTCTCTGGTCATTTGTACTCTTTTTGTTATAATGTTCTCTTACAATCCCAAACTCACTGCTGTTATTCCTGCTTTGAAAACTGAATTTCTTTTAAATAAAAATTTTAAGTGATAGAAATTTCTCCTCTGTTTATTTCTGTTTGGTACTCTAATGAAAATATATTAGAACTCTTGATATTAACTCACAAGTTACTGAGGCTCTGTTCAGTTATTCAGCCTTGTTTTTCCTCTCCCTCTGTCCTTTGTTTACATAATTTTGATGGCTGTGTCTACCAGTTCACTGATTGTTATTTCTGTAATGTTTAAGTTGCTCTTAATTCCAACTAGTGTATTTTTAAATTTCAAATAGCATATATTTCTTCTCCTGAAATTCCATTTTTGTCTTTTAATAATTTTCCATTAATCACATATTTATATCCATGCTTTCTTTTATATATTTAGCCTAATGATCATACTTCTAATAGCATTTTATGAACCTTGTCTACTAATTTCATCATCTCTACCATTGATTGGTTTTCTATTATTTATTGTTTACTCTGCTAACTGCATCAGATGTTATTGCTTTGTTGCATGTCTAGTAATTTTTATTGGATTCCAGTAATTTTTATTGGATTGGGCCTTTACATTACTAAGTGCTATATTTTTTAAATTTTGTTTTTCTCCATATTGAGTATATAATGCTTAAAGGAGTTACGACACATATAGTCTCCCTGATCAATTTGAAATTGTTTTAAAAACATAGAAAGATTTTTACGTAGCTTTTACTCTAAGACTAATTTAATATTGCTATTAATGCTGGACCATTCTTGGGTCTACTGAATATCATGGATGATAAATGAATACTGTCCACTTCGGAAGAAAAAAAATGTTTTCAAGCTCTGTGTGAAGTTTGTAAATTATTCAGACTATAGTTACCTGATTAGTTTTTGGCAGTCACGTGCAGTTTCATCATATCTTAGTATTTAGCCACAGGTTCAAGGGGACTATTATACTGAGTTCTGGAGCTTTTTCTTTGTATGGCATCCTCCTCTTAGATGTGCATCTAACAAATTTCAGTCATTGTCCCTGAAATTTAGTCTCCATCATATTGAATAAGTAATATCACCATGCTCTGTTTAGGATACCCCTCTCTGCACCATGGCCCCAAAAGTATTTCCATTATGGTGAGGGTCAAATTTCTGTATTGTATCTTTTCCAGTTTCTGAAAATTATTGTTCTATATTTTATGTGACAGATTTTCTAGCTATTCATTGTAGGTTAATCCTGGTTCATTATGATTGATACATAATGTTTGATAACAGACACTGAAAATAAAGTTCCAAGCATCTTAAAAAGTAAGAATAGCACTGCATTTTTCCCCCAAATGATGAATTTACAGGTCTTCTATTTTATGTATTCCATAATTAATAGAGAATTTGAAAGTAATCCCTATATTAAAAAAAGTCTATGTATTTAAAGAAATATGAAGATATATGATGTCTCAGGCAAAATTGAGGCTTTTATATTGATTTTACTATTATCAACATAAAGTCATTAATATTTAATTTCACTTACACTTTTGTATAAATAAATTTTAAAAACTCCTGATAATTCAAAAATCCTACAAGATAAAATTATATCAGAGGGCTTCCCTGGTGGCGCAGTGGTTGAGAGTCCACTTGCTGGTGCAGGGGACATGGGTTCGTGCCCTGGTCCGGGAGGATCCCACATGCCGCAGAGCGGCTGGGCCCATGAGCCATGGCCGCTGAGCCTGCGCATCTGGAGCCTGTGCTCCGCAACGGTTGAGGCCACAACAGTGAGAGGCCCGCGTACCGCAAAAAAAAAAAAAAAATTATATCAGAATTATCCAATAATTGCAAGTTTAGGGGTTCATATCATCAAACTTGTTAGTAAGAGTGAAGTCACAACTTACAAATAAATAAAAGAAAAAGAACATCACTGTCAATCCTAAAGTTATAAATATGCATTTAAATTTCATTATGAAAAATCAGCACCTACTTATTTGGAAATTTAGATGGGGTGTTAGAACTGTTAGACAAAGACAACTAACCAAAGATTCTAAAAAATAATGGAATACCTTGAAATTTCCATATTCATTAAGGAATTTGAATCTATATTTATACAACCTCCATTAAGTACTTCAGGAATCTTATATGATTTCCTGAATGCTTCCAAACATCAAAGAAAGACAAAATAATCACATATAAATTATTGAAGAGAAGAGTATGAGAGGAAATATCCTAAATCATTTTATGAGGGCTCCATATTCTTTATACCAAAGTCTAACTAAGATTTTGAAAGAAAATGAAATTATGTTATCCTTATTGAAGAATATTTTAAAATTACAAGAAAATATTAGCAATCAAATTGGTGCTGTAATAGTGAAGCAGAACAGAGAGGCTGAAAATAATCTCACATACATAAAGAAGTTCAATTAATAATAAAAGTTAAAATGCATGGCAATGTCTTTTCAATTAACGAGGCTGGAGCAATTGGTTATCTATAAGAAAAAATAATTTTCCTGACCCCTAAATCATACTGCAGAAACAAAATTTTATATGAATGTTCATTTGAAATATAAATAGTGAAAAATAAAGCATTTGACTATCTTGATTACTTGAAGTAGGGATAGAAGTCTTAAATAGGAGACAAACCTCATAAAGTATTTTCACTACTGGAGGAGACTGTTAATTTGAACTACTTGTGAATTAAGGAATTTTTGCATCAGAATTTATGATTAGAAGAGTAAAATAGCAAACACTTAGCAAGAATATGACTGTTATTTATATATACTTGAACGTGTGTGTATGTGTGTATGATATAATAGCGTTTACATCATCTGTTTATGTAAGGAAGAATGACTTACACCTAGTATTTATGAAGAATTCTTACAAACTTTGAGAAAATGACATCCATCAATCCTATAGAAAAAGGGCATAGTTTTTGAACAAGCATTTTGCCACAAAGAAAGATATCAACCCCGAATAGCCAAAACAATCTTGGGAAAGAACGGAGCTGTAGGAATCACGCTCCCTGACTTCAAACTATACTACAAGTGTAAAGTAATCAAAACAGTATGGTGCTGGCTCAAAAATAGACATATAGAGCAATGGAACAGGATACAAAGCCCAGAAATAAACCCACTCACTTATGTTCAATTAATCTATGACAAAAGAGGCAAGAATCAATGGAGAAAAGACAGTCTCTTCAACAAATGGTGCTGGGAAACCTGGATAGGTACATGTAAAAGAATGAAATTAGAACATTCTCTAACACCATATACAAAAATAGACTCAAATGGATTAAAGACCTAAATGCAGGACCAGATATTATAAAACTCCTAGAGGAAAACATAGGAAGAACACTCTTTGACATAAATTGCAGCAAGATCTTTTCTGACCCACCTCTAGAGTAATGAAAATAAAAACAAAAATAAGCAAATGGGACCTAATTAAACTTAAAAGCTTTTGCACAGCAAAGGAAACCATAAATAATACGAAAAGACAACTTACAATTTGGGAGAAAATATTTGCAAATGATGCTGCTGATGAGGGATTAATTTCCAAAATATACAGACAGTTCATACAGCTCAATATGAAAACAAACAAACAAACAACAACAAACAACTCAATCAAAAAATGGGCAGAAAAGCTAAATAGACATTTCTCCAAAGAAGACATACAGATGGCCAACAGGCACATGAAAAGATGCTCAATACAGCTAATTATTAGAGAAATGGAAATCAAAACTACAATGAGGTATCACCTCACACCAGTCAGAATGGACATCATTTTAAAAGTCTACAAATATTAAATGATGGAGAGGGTGTGCATAAAAGGGAACCCTACTGCACAGTTGGTGGGAATGTAAATTGGTGCAGCCACTATGGAAAACAGTATGGAAGTTCCTTAAAAAACTATAAATAGAGTTACCATTTGATCCTGCAATCCTACTCCTGGGCATATATCTGGATAAAACTATAATTTGAAAAGATACATGCATCCAAATGTTCATAGCAGCACTAGTTACAATAGCCAAGACATGTAAGCAACCTAAATGTCCATCAGCAGAGGAATAGATAAAAGAGTTGTGGTATATATACAAAATGGAATATTACTCAGCCATATAAAATAATGAAATAATGCCATTTGCAGCAACAATGGATGGACCTAGAGATTATCATTTTAAGTGAAGTAAGTCAGAGAAAGATATCATATGATATCACTTATATGTGGTATCTAAAAAAGTGATACAAATGAACTTATTTACAAAACAGAAACAGACTCACAGACATAGAAAGCAAACATATGATTACCAAAGGGGAAAGGGGTGGAAGGGATGAAATGGGAACTGGGGGTTAGCAGATACACACTACTATATATATAATAGATAAACAACAAAGACCTACTATATAGCACAGGAAACTATATTCGATATCTTGTAATAACCTATAATGGAAAGGAATGTGAAAAAGAATATATATATATAAATATATAAAACTGAATCACTTTGCTGTACACCTGAAAACTAATACAACATTGTAAATTAATTATACTTCAATTTTAGAAAATGTTTCAAAAAAAGATATCAAAATTGCCTACAAAATAAGGTACCACTATACAATAATTAGAATTATTAAAATTAAAACAGCTGAAAGATTTTTAAAAAATATTGTCTGGGATGTGGAACAACTAGGACATTTATCATTGCTGATTGGAGTGTAAATTAGTACAACCACTTTAAAATCTTTAGGCAGTTACTGTAAGCATAAGCATGATCTCTGCTCTCAGAATTTTGCTACTGTATATATATATATACTCAAGAGAATACCTACTTTTGTAGTAGATATTGCCTAAAGATTTCAAAGTGGTTGTACTAATTTACACTCCAATCAGCAATGATAAATGTCCTAGTTGTTCCACATCCCAGCTAGTGGGAAGTAGCCGCATAGCACAGGGAGATGAGCTCTGTGCTTTGTGACCACCTAGAGGGGTGGGAGGGAGGGAGACGCAAGAGGAAAGGGATATGGAGATATATGTATATGTATAGCTGATTCACTTTGTTATAAAGCAGAAACTAACACACCATTTTGAAGCAATTATACTCCAAAAAAGATGTTAATTAATTAAAAAAAGAGAATATCTACTTTTGGCAGCAAAAAGGCAAGTAATATACATGGAAGAAATATTATTAGCGGCCAAAATGGCAGTAATCCAAATATCACTCAAAGATAGAATGAATAATCAAAGTGCAGTATTTTCATAAAATGCAATTCTATATATTAACGTAAATTAACAAACCATTGACACACATAATACCACTGAAGAATCTTATAGAAGACTCTCACAAATACAGCACTGAGTGAAAGAACTGAGCCAAGAATGCTTATACACTTTGATTCTTATGGTCAAAATAAGCAGCACTGAGTCATAGTGATAGAAGTTGAAATCTTAGTTATCTGTTTCAGGAAAGAAGGTAATTGCCTTCAGTATGAACTTCTGCTATGCTTATAATTTTCTCTTTCTTGATCTAGAGAATGGATATAATGTTGTGATGACTTAAAAAAATCATCAAGCTACTCACTTTCAGTGCCTCAAAAATACTATATGTCAACCATTTGGGGAACATTTTATATAGATATCTTTCCTTCCATCAAGTTTTTGCTCATAATTTTTAAAATAGGAAAATCAAATTAGACAGGGCAGGGATTGGTTATTGGCATGAAAGCTGAGAAAATTATTTTAATTATATTCTCTGAAGCTGTTATATGGACAGAAATGAGGAAATAACTTGCTTAACAATCTGATATGTGGTAAATTATAAATAAATATTTTTTCAGAGGAATTTATTTTATTTTCGTTCTTCTAAGATATGATTAAGAAAAGAGAAGTAGACTTTAAGGTTGAGAATAATTTATTTCAAATCTGAGAATTTTTTGATATAAAATTGAGAAAAAATATGCTATGAAGAGGATAAAATTTGGTTATTAAGGATGTTATAGAATAAAATAGTCTGCTGGAAATATTTCCCATACTGTTGTAAAATTTAAAGCAATCAGATAAATTAAATTTTAAAAAAATTGTAGAAAATAACTGTAAATGATCATAATTTTAAAACAAATTCTGTAGAGTTACACATTTTTGTGTGTTCACTAAAAATAATTAATTTGGAGAATAGTTTTTATTTGAAGAAAAGTTTAGAGGAACATGACATGCTGAGGACCCTAGAACTTTGAAAACCATCAGATGAAATTTCGGGTAAATCTGCATGATTACTGAATTTCATTCATTGTATAATAAAGTTTATAATCAAAGCCTTTAGCACTAACCAAAGTCTTATTTTGATTCAGAGCCCTTTGAAAGCTCTTTATGGGAAGTTCCATGAATGTTGACATTTTTCAGAAAATTTCATTAATGGATCTTCAGGAGTATTGCAAAGAAGCTTTCATAAAGCACTTTGCAAATGGCTACAAGGAAATAGGTACCACTGAGTTTAGCCATGGGGGCCTGACCCCACACAGTCATGAAGTGTTGATCATTTGACAGGTTGAAAGGTCTACCAATTGTCTGCCAGGTTATAATAACTTGCCCTCTAATTCTTAGATCCTCTGGTCAGAGGGCAAGACTCTTTTTTTTTTCTTTTTACAATTGGGCATAGCATAAACCAAAAATTTCAAGCAGTTATGCTCAATGACATTGTGTAAAAAATTGCTCTTGAAAAGTACCACTTAGGATGATCTGAAATATCTCTTCTAATCAGTGGACACTTGATTTACATTAATCATCCTGTTCCTTCTTAGAGATGACATCTGAGAGAAACAACAGCAGTAGTGAAATAAAAGTAATGATCCAACACAAAGTTTTTAAACATAACTTAATAATTCTCAATATGGTGTCTGAAGGATAAAGTAATTGAAGAAAAACAAAATATCTGTAGTAATGTCCTCTTTACAGAAAGAGTTAAGGTAGTTTTTTAATATGTATTAGACCTCCGGTTCACAAAAGTAGATTAATCATAATGCTTGGTCGATTGCACAGTTTTATCAGAGAATTGTTCAATGTTTTACTTTTTATTTAACAATAAAATAATCAGCACACAAAAACCACCTCATTTTTTCTGGAATAAGAGATGGCCAGACTTAATGAAGCTATGCTGATTCTGGAATAGTTGCTAATGATTTGGCTGGAAGATCAGTTTGTTGGAAAGAATAAGTTTGAAAGATTGGTTACAGGAAGATGTGGGAATGAGGTATGTGGGTGGACCTCTTAGAATAGGCTAAATATTAATATATTTGTGTCCCTCGTAAATGACTAACCAAGGGCCTTATAACACAGAAGACTGTCAACACTCAGGGGAATAAAATGACTGATTCTGTGGGAAAACTATAGCCTGTCTTCCCAGTTAGGCTGGCATTTACTCAATATGCCTATGTAAAAAAGAAAAAAGAACCAAAGAAGTGGCCATGGTGACAGAGATTCATGGGCTCAAAAACATGTGCTTTGGGCTTCCCTGGTGGCGCAGTGGTTGAGAATCTGCCTGCTAATGCAGGGGACACGGGTTCGAGCCCTGGTCTGGGAGGATCCCACATGCCGCGGAGCAACTAGGCCCATGAGCCACAACTACTGAGCCCGTGCGTCTGGAGCCTGTGCTCCGCAACAAGAGAGGCCACGATAGTGAGAGGCCCATGCACCGTGATGAAGAGTGGCTGCCGCTTGCCACAACTAGAGGAAGCCCTGGCACAGAAACGAAGACGCAACACAGCAAAAATAAATTAATTAAGAGTTAGGACTTCAACATATCCATTAAAAAACAAAAACAAACATGTGCTTCTCTTCACCAAAGCTAACTGCCACAACATGTTTAATCTTCCAAATCAAAGAAAAACACTGAGTGCCTACTCCCAAGCGGGGGTGGGGGGCAAACAGTCATGTGATGCTTGTTTTATATATTGGAATCCACCTATCATGAAAGGTGCAGGGATTTGTCCTCAATGGAATAGGCGTATATTCTTCTTTGCCCATAATGCTTCTTTAAGGCCACCATCTGTGAATTTATGGGATGTGCTACCCTTCTCCTGGTATTCTAGACAACATTGATCCTGATGGAATATTTATTTATTTATTTATTTATTTATTTATTTATTTTGGGGGGGTGTGTGTGTGGCATGCGGGCCTCTCACTGCTGTGGCCTCTCCCGTTGCGGAGCACAGGCTCCAGACGCGCAGGCTCAGCGGCCATGGCTCACGGGCCCATCCGCTCTGTGGCATGTGGGATCCTTCCAGACTGGGGCACAAACCCGTGTGCCCTGCGTCGGCAGGCAGACTCTCAACCATTGCGCCACCAGGGAAGCCCGGAATATTATTTATTTTTACAACAAAATAAATGCTGCAGTGGGCTCAGTCTTATGAGATTCACTGGTCTTAAGAAATATCCCATTACCCAGAGGTTGCCGGCCTACTGAAGACTCAGTGACAGTACCAGTTGAAAGACAATACACTAAATGAATGGTGCATTATTTTACTAGATCTAATATATGCCTTAAGGAAGAAATTCTATGGTATTACTCCTTCTCCAGCTAGAACACATGACTCCAGGAATCAAGCGGTTGAAGCATGGCTCCTCTCACTAGTCTATGTAGTACCCTACTTTTAGAAATTCTGCTTTCTCCCTCCACAACATGAGCTTCCCTGGTAAGGCTATATGTGTTCTGAGGGTATAGGGAGACAGCTGGGCTGTTTCTACCAGGGGAAGAAAAAAACAATTGCTCCATTAAATTGAAAGTTAAATTTCACACCAGGCCATTTTGAGCTCTTGAGTATATTTTGAACCCACAGTCAAAGATATGGGTCGCTCTTGTCAGAAGTAATTTATATATATATATATTCATAAAAAGAAACTGGGTTGCTGCTACACTAAAGAAATAGGGTGGGCTATATCTGCAACTGGAGGATTCTCCATGGTTCAGCACCCTTAAATATCCAGTAGTAAAAATAATATATAAGTAAACAAACTACAACAATGATCAAAAAAGGCATTTTGATTCTTCAGGAATGAAGATTTAGAACACGCTGTCAGAGGAAAAAGCATCCTGACCAGCTGAGGTTACTGCTTAGAAAAAAATGAATATAAAATACATAGCGTATAGTGTAGAAGTTGTTAATCAAGTGGTATTACATCTAGAAATAACAAATAAGATATTAATTTCAGCTGAAGATGTCCTAACACTTCTAGGCCATTACCTCTTTTTAAGTTTATTTATTTATTTTTGACTGCATTGGGTTTTCATTGCTGCACGCGGGCCTTCTCTAGTTGCGGTGAGCAGCGGCTACTCTTCATTGTGGTGCACGGGCTTCTCATTGTGGTGGCTTCTCTTGTTGTGGAGCACGGGCTGTAGGCGCACGGGCTTCAGTAGTTGTGGCTCGCGGGCTCTAGAGCACAGGCTTAATAGTTGTGGTGCACGGGCTTAGTTGCTCCGTGGCATGTGGGATCTTCCCAGACCAGGGCTCGAACCCACGTCCTCTGCATTGGCAAGCGGATTCTTAACCACTGCGCCACCAGGGAAGTCCTAGGCCATTACCTCTTTAGACCTAAAAACGCACCCTACTCCATGGTGCCTAAATCAAATAACCCTAATATCTACATGTCCAGGCCTCTACTATGGCAATATTCAGAAATTTGTAGATGAAATCATAGTTTTATACCTATTGTTCTTGAATTAGTTCCCCTAAAATATTTCAAAAAATGAAGGAAGGAATGAAGGCATTATAAATATCACCTATGGTTTCATGACCAGCCACTGAATTGAGGATTACAATTACTAAGGCCTGTTAGCTACTATACACACACACATGAATCTGTATATTTTTTCTTCCTCCTCAAATATTATTATAGTATACAATTTACTATGTAGACTTTACGTAATAGGGTAACTAGATTGGAATGTGTCTGAATTGGAGGACATAACATAGCTCAGCCACGGACGGTGTGACTCTCACAGATATGGAGTCAAGGTTAGGACTTTGTCATCCTTCATTTAAGGGAGATAAATTTCAGATGTTTATGGAAAGGTGTATATGGATGCTGGGTAGCCAAAGATATGAATTATTTCAGTTATTAAGCTAATGTCTCTCCGCTCCAAAATACGCGTTTGTGCTAAGTTTTTTGATGCTGAGCTGGGATGATAACCAATCTCTGCTTTTTCAGCTCTCTCCTTGTGAGGTTCTGTCAATAAAATCACTGGAGGAGGCTGCAGTTTGGATGATGAAGGCATGTTCTCCTACTGTTTGCTTCCTCTTGGATTCCTATCTATTTTCTGTTCCTCTGAGATTCACCTTCACAATACTTCTTCACCTTGGCAGCTAGTCATTTCCTGTAGCAACAGAGCTTTTTAACACCGGCTCCTTGGCATGCCCTCAATAGACAGATTTTCCACAGAGGCTCTCTGGAGTTAAGTCTCACCAACACAACATTACTTTTTTGAGCTTCCCAAATTTTAGTAATTCCAAGTTTTAATAATTCTTCCCTTTATTTTCTCTGCCCTTAGTTTGATAGCTGCTAGAAGCTTTGGGGATGCATCAGTGCTCTTTTTTTCTTTTATCAAATTAATAGCCTTAAATCCAGTTAAGCATTCTTTTTATTAAATTCCCTCTGTTAAAATATCTTGAGTGATTTCTGTTTCCTAACTGAACTCTGTCCAATAAATATAGCATATCTTTTTTTTCATTCTTTTATTTTTTTATTGTTTTCTGTATCCTTGTATTTAAATGCATTTCTTTTAAGGAACTTAGAATTTAGTTTTGGTTATTTATTCAATTTGAAAATCACTTTTTTTTTGAAAACCAAATTTTATTGGAATTGATTTATAATTGTATTATGTTTCATGTCGTGACTGACATATTTTGGTTTAACATCAATTTTCTGGATAAATATTACGTGAAAGGTAATGGAAATACAGATACAGAGAATAGATAGATAAATGATAAATAAATGAATAGATAGATAATAGGGGTAGAGATATGAAAGCATTAGGTAAGTATTGTGTGAAAACAATTTATTTTATAAAAATATATTGTGTTATTTTACCAGCTTGGAAAAAAAATCTCAGTTTGCTCAAACTCCAATTTCTTCATCAACTTAAGATAACATTTACTTCAAATGTTGCTGTTTGATTTAAAAGAGATAATGTTTGTAAAGTATATAACAGTGTTCAGAGCATACTAAGAAATTTGATAAATATTAGTCCTTTTTTTCATTTTTCTATTTTCCCCTCCATTTTAAATATTATGCATAAAATTACAATTACATGTAAAAAATTAAAAATACTTTTCTATGATCACTAAAAGGTAAACCTTAGTCATTTCTTTATCCAGTGCAATAGCATACATCTAGACAGGGTAAAAAACACAGATAATTTTTTTTTTAATCCATGATTTACCTCCCAGATAAACTCTTGTAAGGACATGTATTTATCTCTCTTTATCTGTATAAGTAAATAATATGTCTCCATAACATTTTAAAAATATCAGATGGTACTAAGTACTATAAAAACTATCCCAGAACATGGGAAAGAGAGAGTAAGACAATGGTTGGGACAGGTAGATACCATTTTCGATATTATTTTAAGTAATATGTTCTAAGAAGTTCTCTCTGATGTAAAAGTTGAGAAGCCACTTGATTGAAGTAAAAAATTTCTCTCTGACTTGTAAACTAAGTGTGGAATATGTTTGAAGCTGAAAGGAGACTTTTAATTATGCTGCAACACATGATAGGAACATTGACCAAGATGGTAATGGTGGACAAAGTGACAAATAGACTGTGGGTTTAGTTTGAAGAGCCTTCAAATTTATTCATGGATTCAGAGACAAAGAGGATTCAAGGACACCTCCAAAGGCCGGAACTGAAGAAGAGAATTGCCATTTAGTGAAATATAGAAGGCAGTGAGAGGAGGAGGGTTAGGATTAAAAGTTAAGTGTGGATGTAATACGTTAAAGATGGTTCTGTGAAAGCCAGGTTTGGAGTTATATATGTATATGATTCTGTTATTCAGAGGAGAGGGCTAGATTACTGGAGATCTATAAACTTGGAAATTTAACTAATGTAAATGTCATTTAACAAAATGGAATTCAGGAACTGTGTGTAAACATCGAAGTAAAGAAAGGAGCAACAAATTGTATCAAATATCTCAAGTAAAATGAAGGAGAATTATAGACAATAGGTTTTGGAAACAGGGAGCTCAGCTCTGACTAAAGCCAAAGACAGTATTTTTATATGGATAGTAAAATCACCAAGAATCAACTACAAGTAGTGTTGGAGAAGGTGAATAATCCAGGCACCTGTGATATGGATTGAAAGACTATGTTTAAGAAGAAAAATTGCTGTTATTTTAGTAATGCATTTTACTTAAACATTTGTTAAATTCAGCAAGACGCAGATTTTCAGCTAAAATAGAATTTTCTTACATAAATGCTGTTAATTTACTTTGACAATAGACTAATTCATTATTTTTCTATCTAACACAGAGTTTCCATTATAGTTGGTCTAAATACTAGTGAATGTTCATAGCATTCTGAAAAGCAGTTTTCTGTATTTGTAGAAGTTTGGAAAGTGAGGCATGTTGTAACCCCTATAGTGGAAACATTAAAAAATTCTCTACAAAAAAAACTCACTTATGGTAACTTTAGCCATAATTCTTAAAATTCTCTACACAGTGAACTTCTTTTTTAGCAGACATTTAAAATATAATATAGAATACTATCTGAGGAACATCTGTTTATGAAATACTTCTCCAAAGATATAATCTTGCTGTAATAATAATCTTGGTTCATAGACAGAATAATTATGGCTAAGACTAATTATTGACTCTGGCACATGGAAAAAAGGCAGTGTGCAAATATTGGCTGTCATAGTACTGTTTTATTAGTCCTCCCCTCCATTACTGAGTTGTAGTCTGAACTACAGTAGGGGAATTTAAGAACTACAGATATACAGAGTGTCGGAATAACCTCTGTCAGGAAACTGCATGCGCCATCATAATTAGTTTGCCATTGTGAATTTACAGGGCTTCATATAATATTGAAATTTCTCTTATTACCTTAACAGCTATACTATCTTGAAATTAAACATATCAAGCAAGAAATTGCCTCTCTAATATAAAGTAAAATTCAGTTTAGACATTTTTATTGCATGTGAACACCGTAAAGTTAAGATTTATGTATTTGACATAATTGCCCATTAAAGTGAGGTGGAGGCATATTGTTCATTTTAAGTAAAGAAAAATCACAGAATCCAATCCTAAAATGTACGTTAAGGTGTAATCCATTCCAGTGTATTTCCTAGACATTCGAGCTAATAAAATTTACCCTACTAATCATCCCTTTTACAAAGTTAAAAATGTCTTAACATGGCTCTGCTCGGATTTTTGTTTGTCCTGACAATTATTTCAATATCCTTACTGATGTATTCAATTTGTTTAGAGTGTACTAGATTTAGATTTAGTATCTATTCATGTTCACTAAGTACTCTTCTAAGTGTTCATATGTTAACTTTTTAATTCTCAGAATAATCCTTTAAGGTAGACGTTACTCTCATTATGGTCCAGTCTGAAGAGTTCAGTAAACTGAGTGATAGAGCAGTTAAATAATTTATCCAACATAGAATAGTTAGGTCCAAAGTCTGAGTTTGCACCCAGTTGTCTAACTTCAAAACTTGGGCCCATAATGACTACACTAGTGCTGGTTTTATTTATACTTTAACCACAAATTCACAGTTAGTCTGTGGTTAGTCATTCATAGATGGAGAAATAAAAATTCATGAAGATGACAGTATTCATTTCACAATAATCTCATGGACAAAATAAAATATTTAGAAAATATATCGAGATAAAAAGACTAAAATTTTTTCTAAATAATACTCTCAAAAGCAGGCTTGCATATTAGCACAGAAAAAGATATTATTCAATAATATTCCTAAATTAACACCTTTACCTCAGTAGAAAGGAGGATTTTGTGTATATCTATTTCTAGAGCTCTCTATCTACCTATAAGCCAAATTGCACCACACAACGTCACTGGTGTATAAGCTAAAGAGGTGAGAAATATTTGGAAGAGCTCAGAGAGGAGATTGGAAATAAACATTTTTACATTTCCAACTAGAACTGACTTTTTTTTTTAACATCTTTATTGGCGTATAATTGCTTTACAATAGTGTGTCAGTTTCTGCTTTATAACAAAGTGAATCAGTTATACATGTACATATATCCCCATATCTCTTCCCTCTTCCGTCTCACTCCCACCCACCCTCCCTATCCCACCCCTCTAGGTGGTCACAAAGCACCGAGCTTATCTCCCTGTGCTATGTGGCTGCTTCCCACTAGCTATCTATTTTACATTTGGTAGTGTATATATGTCCATGCCACTCTTGCACTTTGTCCCAGCTTACCCTTCCCCCTCCTGTATCCTCAATTCCATTCTCTAGTAGGTCTTCATCTTCATTACCATCTTGCCCCTATGTTCTTCATGACCTTTTTCTTTTTTAAATTCCATATATATGTGTTAGCATACAGTATTTGTTTTTCTCTTTCTGACTTACTTCACTCTGAATGACAGACTCTAGGTCCATCCACCTCAGTACAAATAACTCAATTCCGTTTCTTTTTATGGCTGAGTAATATTCCATTGTATATATGTGCCACATCTTCTTTATCCATTCATCTGTTGATGGACACTTAGGTTGCTTCCATGTCCTGGCTATTGTAAATAGAGCTGCAATGAACATTGTGGTACATGGCTGTTTTTCAATTATGGTTTTCTCAGGTTATATGCCGGTAGTGAGATTGCTGGGTCGTATGGTAGTTCTATTTTTAGTTTTGTAAGGAACCTCCATAGTGGGTGTATCAGTTTACATTCCCACCAATAGTGCAAGAGGGTTCCCTTTTCTCCACACCCTCTCCAGCATTTATTGTTTGTAGATTTTTTCATGGTGGCCATTCTGACTGGTGTCAGATGATATCTCGTAGTTTTGATTAGCATTTCTCTAATGATTAGTGATGTTGAGCATTCTTTCCTGTGTTTGTTGGCAATCTGCATATCTTCTTTGGAGAAATATCTATTTAGGTCTTCTGCCCATTTTTGGATTGGGTAATTTGTTTCTTCGATATTGAGCTGCATGGGCTGCTTGTAAATTTTGGAGATTAATCCTTTGTCAGTTGCTTCGTTTGCAAATATTTTCTCCCATTCTGAAGGTTGTCTTTTCATCCTCTTTATGGTTTCCTTTGCTGTGAAAAAGCTTTTAAGTTTCATTAGGTTCCATTTGTTTATTTTAGTTTTTATTTCCATTTCTCTAGGAGGTAGGTCAAAAAGGGTCTTGCTGTGATTTATGTCACAGAGTGTTCTGCCTATATTTTCCTCAAAGAGTTTAATAGTGTCTGGCCTTACATTTAGGTCTTTAATGCATTTTGAGTTTCTGTGTATGGTGTTAGGGGGTTTCTAATTTCCTTCTTTTACATGTAGCTGTCCAGTTTTCCCAGCACCACTTATTGCAGAGGCTGTCTTTTCTCCACTGTGTATTCTTACCAACTTTATCAAAGATAAGGTGACCAAATGTGCATGGGTTTATCTCTGGGCTTTCTATCCTGTTCCATTGATCTATCTTTCTGTTTTTGTGCCAGTACAATACTGTCTTGATTACTGTGGCTTTGTAGTATAGTCTGAAGTCAGGGAGCCTGATTCCTCCAGCTCCGTTTTTCTTTCTCAAGATTACTTTGGCTATTCGGGGTCTTTTGTGTTTCCATACACGTTATGAAATTTTTTGTTCTAGTTCTGTGAAGAATGCCAGTGGTAGTTTGATAGGGATTACATTGAATCTGTAGATTGCTTTGTGTAGTATAGTCATTTTCACAATGTTGATTCTTCCAATTGAAGAACATGATATACCTCTCCATCTATTTCTATCATCTTTAATTTCTTTCATCACTGTCTATAATTTTCTGCATACAGGTCTTTTGTCTCCTTAGGTAGGTTTATTCCTAGATATTTTTTTCTTTTTGTTGCAGTGGTAAATGGGAGGGTTTTCTTAATTTCACTTTCAGATTTTTCATCATTATTGTATAGGAATGCAAGACATTTCTGTGCATTAATTTTGTATCCTACTACTTTACCAAATTCAGAGATTAGCTCTAGTAGTTTTCTGGTAGCATCTTTAGGATTCTCTATGTATAGTGTCATGTCATCTGCAAACAGAGACAGCTTTACCTCTTCTTTTCCAATTTGGATTCCTTTTATTTCTTTTTCTTCTTTGATTGCTGTGGCTAAAACTTCCAAAACTATGTTGAATAATAGTGGTGAGAGTGGACAACCTTGTCTAGTTCCTGATCTTAGTGGAAATGGTTTCAGTTTTTCACCATTGAGGACGATGTTGGCTGTGGGTTTGTCATATATGGCCTTTATTTTGTTGTGGTAAGTTCCCTCTAGGCCTACTATCTGGAGAGTTTTTATCGTAAATGGGTATTGAATTTTGTTGAAAGCTTTCTCTGCATCTATTGAGATGATCATATGGTTTTTCTCCTTCAGTTTGTTAATGTGTTGTATCACATTGATTGATTTGTGTATACTGAAGAATCCTTGCATTTCTGGGATAAACCCCACTTGATCATGGTGTATGATCCTTTTAGTGTGCTGTTGGATTCTGTTTGCTAGTATTATGTTGAGGATTTTTGCATCTATGTTCATCAGTGATATTGGCCTGTATTTTTCTTTCTTTGTGACATCCTTGTCTGGTTTTGGTATCAGGGTGATGGTGGCCTCGTAGAATGTGTTTGGGAGTGTTCCTCCCTCTGCTATATTTTGGAAGAATTTGAGAAGGATAGGTGTTAGCTTTTCTCTAAATGTTTGGTAAAATTCACCTATGAAGCCAACTGGTCCTGGGCTTTTGTTTGTTGGATGATTTTTAATCACAGTTTCAATTTCAGTGCTTGTGATTGGTCTGTTCATACTTTCTATTTCTTCCTGATTCAGTCTTGGCACTTGTGCATTTCTAAGAATTTGTCCATATCTTCCAGGTTGTCCATTTTATTGGCATAGAGTTGCTTGTTGTAATCTCTCATGATCCTTTGTATTTCTGCAGTGTCAGTTGTTACTTCTCCTTTTTCATTTCTAATTCTATTGATTTGAGTCTTCTCCCTTTTTTTCTTGATGACTCTGGCTAATGGTGTATCAATTTTGTTTATCTTCTCAAAGAATCATCTTTTAGTTTTATTGATCTTTGCTATAGTTTCCTTCATTTGTTTTTCATTTATTTCTGATCTGATCTTTATGATTTCTTTCCTTCTGCTGACTTTGGGTTTTTTTGTGCTTTTTTCTCTAATTGCTTTAGGTGTAAGTTTAGGTTGTTTGCTTGAGATGTTTCTTATTTCTTAAGGTCGGATTGTATTGCTATTAACTTCTCTCTTAGAACTGCTTTTGCTGCATCCCATAGGTTTTGGGTCATCGTGTTTTCATTGTCATTTGTTTCAAGGTATTTTTTGATTTCCACTTTGATTTTTTCAGTGATCTCTTGGTTATTAAGTAGTGTATTGTTTAGCTTCCATGTGTTTGTATTTTTTACAGATTTTTTCCTGTAATTGATATCTAGTCTCATAGCATTGTGGTCGGAAAAGATACTTGATATGATTTCAATTCTCTTAAATTTACCAAGGTTTGATTTGTGACCCAAGATATGATCTGTCCTGGAGAATGTTCCATGAGCACCTGAGAAGAAAATGTATTCTGTTGATTTTGGATGGAATGTCCTATAAATATCAATTAAGTCCATCTTGTTTAATGTATCATTTAAAGCTTGTGTTTCCTTATTTCTTTTCATTTGGATGATCTGTCCATTGATGAAAGTGGGGTGTTAAAATCCCCTACTATAATTCTGTTACTGTCGATTTCCCCTTTTATGGCTGTTAGTATTTGCCTTATGTATTGAGGTGCTCCTATGTTGGGTGCATAAATATTTATAATTGTTATATCTTCTTCTTGGATTGATCCCTTGATCATTATGTAGTGTCCTTCTCTGACTCTTGTAATAGTCTTTGTTTTAACATCTATTTTGTCTGATATGAGAATTGCTACTCCAGCTTTCTTTTGATATACATTTACATGAAATATCTTTTTCCATTCCCTCACTTTCAGTCTGTATGTGTCCTTTGGTCTGAAGTGGGTCTCTTGTAGACAGCATATATACGGGTCTTGTTTTTGTATCCATTCAGCCATTCTGTGTCTTTTGGTTGGAGCATTTAATCCATTTACATTTAAGGCAATTATCGAAATGTATGTTCCTATTCCCATTTTCTTAATTGTTTTGTGTTTGTTATTGTATGTCTTTTCCTTGTCTTGTGTTTCTTGCCTAGAGAAGTTCCTTTAGCATTTGTTGTAAAGCTGGTTTGGTGGTGCTGAATTCTCTTAGCTTTTGCTTGTCTGTAAAGGTTTCGATTTCTCGAATCGAAATGAAATGAGATCCTTGCTGGGTAGAGTAATCTTGATTGTAGGATTTTCCCCTTCATCACTTTAAATATGTCCTGCCACTCCCTTCTGGTTTGCAGAGTTAAAACTGACTTTTTAAAGGTTTTTTTTTTCTTAATTGCAACAGGTAGGGTATAGTATAGTTTTATATGAATCTAAATTTTTGAAGAAATCATGAAATATATCTGATACAGGTAATTTAATCCATTAACCCTGATTTATGTTAAAAATATTAAGAAAAACTTTGATTATTTCAAAATGGATTTTGATAATCTTTCAGTCAATCCTAATTACAAATACATTTTAATAATGTTTTTTGTGAGAAAGTATATAAATCTAGGAATTGTTTAAAACTGTTAATTACAGGGCTTCCCTGATGGCACAGTGGTTGAGAGTCTGCCTGCTGATGCAGGTAACACGGGTTTGTGCCCCAGTCTGGGAAGATCCCACATGCCGCGGAGCAGCTAGGCCCGTGAGCCATGGCCGCTGAGCCTGCGTGTCCGAAGCCTGTGCTCCACAACGGGAGAGGACACAACAGTGAGAGGCCCGCGTACCGCAAAAAAAACCAAAAAACAAAAAACTGTTAATTACAATGTCTGCAAAACTAAAACAGTATATTCTGTAGGGTACTAATTTAAAAATTACTTTTACAACATTAATATGGGAAATATTATGTATAAAATTTCATGTCGTATCCAAAATTTGGTAGTATGGCACATGTATAATCTTGTATTTTGTAGTTTTCACATTTGGTCTAAACTTATTTTAGACCAAGCTGTTATTTATATGCTGCCTCCTATCTCATATATTTATTTTTATTTTAGTAATGACGTTTGAAAGCTTACAATGTAATTGACACAAACAGACAATACTTGGTTTGAATGAAATTACTGTTTGGACATGAATGCCAGGTTTACATTAGAAATAGTAATTAATAATATTCTCAGTAAATGATATTAATCTGCCAGTTTAAAATGCTTCAAATTGCATAGCAAATAAATTAAAATATGATAACAATGGATTTAACTAAGTTTATAATAGCAGAGTGAATGAATTTTACTATGAAGAAGTAGCAATTTAGAAAAGCTTCAGTGGCAATGTTTTGAAGAATGTAAATATTTATAATGTCAATCCTGAAGAGTCACTCAAAAAATTACAATGTTTATGAGTAAATCATTTCTTCACATAGCTTAATTACCTGAAGAAAAGAAAATCATTTTGGTTAATTGATAAATGGGAATAAAAAATGCTTCAAAATTAAGGATAATAGCCTGTTTGTTTATTAAACTGGGGCTATAAATAGAAAGGTTCATTTTATTATTATCTACAATTTTTAAATCGGTTATTAATGTGCTATTAAAATACTTAATATTTAATGTTTTTTTAATAAGTTTCTCAGGCCATTTCATTAAAAGGTTTTTAAAATTATTAAAAAATTAGCCCATAAAAATTTGAAGAACAATGTCTTCCATTAATTCTGTCATTTCTGAAATAATCAATACTGTGTTTATATTCGTGCTCCAGCTATGCTTATAGAGAATCCTATGTAGTAGAAAAGCAGGTGCCATAGGCAAGATCTGCTCAATTAGACCTCAGTTACATTAAGATGGGAATGTTCAATGTAGAAAAAGAAAACGCTTTTTCTTTATTTTTACTGACTTCTTGTGTAAATGGGACCTAAGTTATATGGAAATGGCATGCTTGCTAGTAGCATCCAATTCTGGTTTTCATATTTTCAAAGGAAATGGAGAAAATAGTGACGATTCAATGAAAGAGAACCTAAATAATGTGGTACATAGAAGTTGGGCTGTGTGATACATGTTGAAAGAATTGTTCACTAAGGAGAGAAAAAAGTTTAGATGTGACAAGTTTGTGATGATTTTCCATGAGAAAATTTTCAGTTGTTTCTCTCTAGAGATATAATTACCAGATGTGAGAAAATGGAATTAATATGGGAAGAATTTAATGTGTAACATAAATCAATTAATTGACCAATATGATATAAAAAAATAAATTGACTACAAAGGATATTTTAGAAGCTTCAATTTTTCCCCCCAAGAGCTAAAAAAAAAAAAAAAAAACCCAAAGAATTTAAGTTTGCAAGATACTGTAGTGCTGCTAATGCTGGTATTGCTAATGATGGTGATCACTACAATTACTCCTTTCAAACTGACTCTAAAATTATTGCTTTGTAATAATATATAAGGATGTAATAATAATAATATATGAGGATATATATCTGTTAACTATCTAATAGTGTAAGTCTTTTCTCTATTAAGCTTCAACATAAGGACCTAAAATTCCAAGTGAGTTAATTATGCAGGCAGCAGTCGGCCATGGAAAAGAGCCCCAGCATATCTGCTGAACATTTTTAGTCATCCACTGAAGCCACACCCATTTATACAGAGCCATTCTTCTGTTGAAGTTATGTGACTTCTCACAATTATAGGCATGGGAAGAAATATTAGAAACTGTTCAGGGCCTCACAAGAGTTCATTCATTTCAATCAAATGATTACTGTTTTCCTTGGAACTACAGCCAATTTAAGTCATCCTCTAAGCAAAATTGTAAACAACTGACAAATCCAAGTGTATTTGCAGGAAGAATTTTAACCCACAGAAATATGTTTATCTTCATATCAATTTATATTTCATCTTTCCCCAGGGAATACATGGATCTTTTTACTCTTCCTATCTCAGTTGGATTAAAGATTTATTGCTCTTGTGAGATAGCTAAGTTTCACAAAACTTTATTCATTAACATTTAAAATAGCATCTCATGTATTGATGAATTCCTCTTTCAAACATATGCCTGCAGAAACAGATGAAAGGTTAGTGATTTATTATTGAACTAATGGTAACTACCGCTGCCCATTTCTAATAAAAGGTATCACAAATGTATTTTAGACTCTATGGAAGGATGCCATTTAAAATAAAGGTTATTACTATTAAGAATATTAAGTTAAACATGAAAATGAATTATTACATTATTTCTAGTGTTTCCTCTCAACTCACTAACACTCATCACTACGAAAAGTATATTACTCTTCAAAATTCTTTAATAATGTTAGATCTTTTCAAGGTATTAGCCCAAACACAGAAAGTTGTTAGTTAGTTAATTAATCAATGAGAGAGAAGTGAAAATATAAACACATTGAAAACATGGTGAATATATAAGTCAAAAAATAGATAAAATAGAGAAAAATAGCTCATGGATCTCTTCAAAAAGTGAGATTTTACAGCTAGAAGCAACACATGTTAAACCATCTGTATAAATCTTTTTTTTTGTTGGGAAAAAGTAATAATCTACTGTAAAGTTTCAGTGTCTTCCTATAAAAATTTATTTTCATATGCACAGTCTTAAAGTTCACTTGTGGTTTGGCTGATCTTGGTGGGCTAGGTAGTTCTGATCAACTTTATAAGTCTCATTTTGGGATCTGGGCTGAAGTAGCACTGTTGGTGGCTATTTGGCATATGTTATTCTCACCTTGGATCAACAGAGTTCAGGAGCAAAAATCCATCATGTTAATCTCCTCATACACACTCACATTCCATTGGCCAAAATCAACTCTACTAATATGCCCAGTATCAATGGAACAGAGAATGATACTCTGTCCACAGTTGGAATCACTGAAAAATTTGCACCTCAAAGGAATGGGTGTAATACTGCAAAGAAGAAAAACAAAAGGGAGTGATAATCAAATCTAGTACATCAATCCTATCACTATTTTGAAAGGATAGTTTAGAACTAAGCAATTTCTAATTTCTTTTTCATATATTCTTTCCTTAGTTTCAAAATTTATAAACTACATAATTCTGTCTTTTAACGAAAATGCACTTTAACCAATATGAGACCTAGAAGTCAAATTAGTGCCTTTTGTTTTCATTTTTTAGTAACTTAATCCCCTATCCAGAATTCAACCTGTCAGGGTACTGTAGAATTTTATTCATTGGCTTTAATTAATATTGAATACAAATGTATCTTAAAACCATAGTCACCTTTATGGGAAAAAGTGATAGAAAGTTAAATTAGATTCACAATAGAATAATCATAAATCTGTTTTATACTGAATGTCACAAAAATACACAGTTACATCCACTTTCTATTGGTATTCTTATTCAGCCTGAGATTACCCTGTGGAAGTGAAACTATGAAACTTACCACAAATAGAATTATGACTGATTGATTTAAATACAAGTAATATCTAAAATGCCTAATGAGTACCAATACAAATTAAGAAGAATAACTAAAATCCTAAATCGTCCTTGAAATTTTACTGGCAATCTTTAAAACATACATTTTTATGTTCAGTAAAATTAGATAATGTAATTGAATTGCTTAAAAGTGAAAGTGTATACAAATTCCTTAAATCTTTTAGACAGGTCACTACTGAAATGAAAATATTTATTATTTTTTTTAAGCAAGTGGAGCTCATGGAAAGCATTGCAAACGAGATTCTTTCCATTTGCAATGATGTACTGGACACAAGAAAATTCAAAATCTGCCTTAGTTCTATTAGCTTATTAACTAACCATATAACTTATTTCTTTGGAATGAGGAAATTGATCATTTCTGCTCACATATAAATTATCCTCACTGTGAAGAATTCCTCTCCATAATTTTTCAACTTTATGCGTGAATAAAGATTTTTTTTAAGTATATGCATTTAAATCCTTCTACAGTGAAAGAATGATTTATGTCTTGCTGAACCGTGTGCATAACTGTGGGTAGCTAAAGAAACTATAGGCACGGACAGGTGGGTGTTGTCATGGTTGAATGTCTTGCTCAATAGACCATAAGAACAAATTAAAAGCTACATTTTACAATTTTAGTTATCACATTGATTTTTCAGGCTGGCAGCTGGCAACCCCCAGAGGAATCAGACACTCTCACACTCATTGTGTTTAAAAGAAAAGTTCCACATTCAGTAATCCTGGCCCAAAATCCAATGAATCTTACATAAATGTGGTAGGGAAATTATCAGTTAATTTTAAGAATTGGCATATAGTCTTTTGAAAACTTCTCGAAAACATTTAAGGCAATTTGTTTCACAATTCACAATTAGAATGGTACTACTAGTCCTTGGCTATCCCACAAGGTAAAGGTAACCCACAGTCATCATGTACAGGATGAATCAATCACGTTTAGAACATTTTCATAGTGGTTAAGATTCAACGGTTGTCATTTACACATATGATTTTGGGCCCCAGGTTATCCAATAAGTCATTAACTAAAAGGTTATATTACTTCTTTATCTTTCACTTTTAACTGAAACAGTCCCATTGATAGTAAGTAGAGCTGAGGATGAAGATTAAATATACTGAAATGTGTGACGACTTTAACATGGTTTCTGGTTTCTGGTACAAAGATCATTATTTATTTATTAGCTTAGTTTCACTATTGAGATGTTACTGAGAATTTATCACATACTAAGCCCTGTTCTAAGTTTTGAAAGGTGTATTCTTCAAAGATGTTTTTGCATTAGTTAAAATAATCATCACTGTTTTTCATATGAAATGTGAAGAGAAGTGAATTCCTAAATTCATACGTTGATATATAGACACACCACATATTGAACCCAGCAATCTATCTTTAACCCCTAATCTCCATGCCTTCTTGCCTAAAATAAAATATTATTCATTGAAAATGTTCTTTCAGCAACTATTACATGCTTATTGATATATACTTACCAATTTACCTGTTGAAGTTTATACTTGGATAGCCTTCATCAGTTGCATACAAGTGACCATTACGTATTTAGAGTAGGCAGTAAATTCTGCGTGTTTTTGTGTTTTGTTTTCAGTTATTCCAGAAGATACAGATTGGCTTAACTTTATAAACTAGTAAGATTTTCAATGTAGGTAACAGATTATATGTAGGTAAAATAAGCAGATACATACAGAGTGCACTGCTGACAGGAACTCTTTAATCTGACATAGCACCTGCTTTTCCAAATTTTGAAATCTATTATTCTGAATTATGCTTTCTTCAACATTTTTGAAAGAATAATATATCCTTATTTGATTTCACAAAGATTCATTTTTTAAAATTTCTATTCGATGTGTTATAATCCATTAATATCATTATTCTTTTTGATGTTCAAATTGTCCCAAATTTGGCCAATGTAAGTTCCTTCCAGCTGGTGCCATAGTTCCTCTGTCATGTTCCCATCTGGTATTTTCAAAATATTAACAGGCTAAATTTAAAACTCCATGAAGAAAAATATGATATTTTCCAACATGTTTAATACAGAAAAAAAATTTTGCCATACGTAGAAAGCAAAACTTAAAAGTAATTGCCCTAGTCGCTATAGATTCTTAATATTGCTGCAATATTGTGAAGAGAACATTACCGATGAGGACAATTAGAATAACACAACTTCAAGTTAAGGTTACTCTTGTATTTCACTTTTCTATCGAAAAATATTATTTCCAACAGAGAATCTTGAAATACTCAAGAAATAATATTTCAATATAAGATCTGTTTACTTTTTAAAATCATCTAGGCCCACACATGCAACTGCATTTAGCTGGTGGATATTATGGAGCTGGAGGATCTAAGGTGACCTCACTCATAAGTATCTTATACCATAAAATATGAAATGTCAGGAGACCAAGTTGTTACATCCTCTCTAAGTTCCAGGCCTCCCAGTTTCCTGCAAAACTTGTGGCAATCTGGACAGGTCTTACAAAGGATCTGAGAAATCCCCTATGGTATTTTGTCTTCTACTAGACTCATTCTGTTGCATTATGCTTTACTGTATTATGTTCTAGTCCAGTCTATTCTTTATTAAAAAAAAAAAATTCTGATGTGCAATCCAGTAACTTGGATTCCAGCCTCACTAACAGGCAACAAAAATCTGTTAAACAAACACTAATACAAAGGAGGTATTTATCTTTCATATTCTTCTTTAATGAGGTATATACCCTCATTAAAGTTGTATGCTACGTTTTAAAAGGCCTGGAGGCATATTGGTTTTATAGAGTCTCTGAAGGAAAGAACAAAATGAACTAATATCAGGCAATGGTATACTAATTTAACGTCATCCTATTTTCACAAGTTCAAGTCGATATTGTAGGAGACATGAAAAAATTGAAGTACTCTTACAAGAGCATTCACTATTCTATTTCATTATGAAATCCCTATGCAAGTCATTATATGATACCTGTACATTATAGAGAACCTTTCATTAGTACCTTAACGTATTGATGACTCTCTTTTTTCCCTCTTTGTTGAGAACCCAACATTGTACGACCCTGCTCAGATTTCCTCCTAATACCCCCTTACTGAGCATGAATCCCACCATGGGATGCCTTATTGCTCTCCTTCCTTTCATGTAATAACCAGGCTTTTATGTTAGCATGTTATTGTGATATGTGGAGAAACTTTGGGTCTGAGATAACATTTTCTTGGTGCTTTCTTAGTTCCTTGATAATCACCCTAATGCCTGTTTGTTTGATTCCAAGTGTGTGAAAACCATATTATGTATGCTTTGGAAGACAAGATTTTCCAAAATTATAGATGTTTGCTAATCTAACTCATACGTTTATTCCTCTGCTTGCTTAATTTCTTTGTTCATTTTATTGTACATTTTCACACCTCATGTATGACTGCGTATTATAAGAAACATGATTAAGCTACTTATATATCTTTTTTTTACTTCCTATTGCATAATAGCTACTCTTTTTTTTTTTTTTTCGGTATGTGGGCCTCTCACTGTTGTGGCCTCTCCCGTTGCGGAGCACAGGCTCCGGACGCACAGGCTCAGCGGTCATGGCTCACGGGGCCAGCCGCTCCGCGGCATGTCGGATCCTCCCGCACCAGGGCACAAACCCGCGTCCCCTGCATCGGCAGGCGGACTCTCAACCACTGCACCACCAGGGAAGCCCCAGCTACTCAGTTTTAAGGATAATCTACATCTAAAGCAAAGAATATAAGCTCAATAAAATACTGAAGCCTATTACATAAGACTTTTGTGATAGATGGTATCATTTTTGTGGTAGATGTTAAGGGGATTTACTGAGTGAAGAACTTTGAGATAACCATTGATAATATCACCAAAAATAGGAAGAAGCATCAATGTGTAAGCAGTGGGAGAAAAAAATTTACATAACATTTGTCTTTATATACTTTACATATCTACCTGAAAATATATCTAAAACAGTATGAATTATAAATTTTTATTAATAAGAATCTGTTTAGCTTTTCATAGAAAAAGAGAAGTTCTGAGTCAGCCTACATAGAAAGAAATACTGAAATGTTGTCCTTCTGGCCTCATTTTCTCCTTAACTACATTGCTCATATACACAGTGGGAGGTGGCTAGTATAGTGGGTAGACCTGCTAACAAATTCACATCAATTCTGCTATTAAGCTGGGCCAGTAATGAGGGAAATGTGGGGTCTAATTGTCCCTTATTATGCTCATGGGTATGCAAAGAAGTTCACATTCACACACACATTCATTCTTTGGATGGAGCAAATATATTCATATTTCCTGCAGATTTAACAAAAATCAAGATTTAACTTTCCCACACAGGCTAAAAAGTCTGAATTTGGAGAAAGAATGGACAGAGAAAGAGGAAATATAAGTGCCATTCTTTGAAATATACTCAAAACTCCTGGATTTTTGGAAACATCTCTTTTCAGTTGTTTAGAAATCAGAAGGGAAAGAAGGCAGTATTAGCATCCCAAAATTTCAAACTCTGTATTGGGTCTCAAACTACTCTAAGAAAGAAAATTGAAATTGTTGCTTTTGTTTTAATTTTAGAATTTTATAGTATAAAATTATATATTTATTTTATAAATTATATATTATATAATTATAAATATATAAGTTATATAGATATATATTTATAGTATAGTGTAGTAAATACCAATTTTATTGGTAGGAAAAAATATTAAAAAGTTTTTACCTCAAATAAAATATATCATCTATCTCTGTGAGTACTAGAAATACCTATGAAACTTATTTTGGTGGGTGGGCTTAAAATTGTAATTAACATATTATAACTGTAAACTCAGTAAGGAAGTAGACAGTAGTAATTTAGAGTTCATCTCTGTGAACAGTACAGGTGTACAAATTTTAATTATTATAACCTGAGTTAATTTAGAACCGAACATGGGTATATCTTATTGCTATAAAGTAATTCGTAGAGAAAATTTTATCTGCTATAAAAATAATGGATTGATCTTGTACTTACCACTTTCTTTTCTTTTCCTTTTTTAGAAATCAGAGTACATTTGTATGGTGATATTTAATAGTGTTAATTAGTACTTTCACAGTCTGAGAATGCATGAAATTTATTTGATAGCACTAGAGTTCAGAGGACAAGGCTTATTTTGAAAGCAAAAGTGATGTTTAATTGATTACCCTCCAATATCCTTAGCAGAGTGAATTATAAGATTCACAAGGAAGTGAACAACCCTGTTGTTCTTCAAGGACTGGGCAATAAGAAAGAAGGAATAAAATATCTGCTAATGATACTGTTGACATCAGTTTTATATTGTTTGAATAGACATGTACAAATGAATAGATTTACAAGTCAACACACATATTTGTACTGCCTTACGTTAGGCAGCCAATTCTTTGTGGGTTCACACACACACATGAATCTCCCCATGGATACTGATGAGTAAAATATTCTCCCTTTGAGGTAAGCTTGGGGATATATGAAAAGTGGAGCAAGACTTCTTGATACACAATGATATAAAAATAGATAAATTAATAAAAATTATATGCATTTAGCAAAAATGAGAGTAAGAGAGAACCAAAAAATATATTTACAGACATAGGCCATACACTAATTATACTCATGACCTTACATTCTTGAACAAGCATGAAATGAGACTCTTAGAGATTTGAATCTCTTTTTCCCTCAGTTGGCTTACGATATGCTATGATAATATATGACAATACTGCTTCCATAAATGGAAGCATATAATACTCTAAGCATTATATGCCACATTACATGGCTTCTAAACATAAACTGTCTATTTCATATAAATGGTCTGCTATGAATTTTTAAGCTGGAAGCAAAACTGTCTGCTGGACTTATTATGAGAGAAATTTTAGGTCTCGTACATGGAGACAACATACGAAACTTTCAAGAATAATTCTGACTTAGTGTAACTTTGGGCAACTAAATGCTGTGGAAACTACAACATGTATTCCATTTTCTCCTCCAAACGTGGAATTTAAAAAAATCAATCAGAAGGAAAGTAAAGATGGATATATATGTTGTGTGTGCATATATACATACACACACATATATACACACACACCTATATATATATACACATATACATCTATATAAAATTTCCCAATAGCAAAAAATAAGAAGAAATAAATTGATAATATGGTATTTGAAACACATAAATGAAAACCTCTACATAACCATATAAAACCTTATGTTTCCTCAATAATAACTATGCATTTGGGCTTACTAAAAATTTAGCATTGTAAAACTTTAAAGATTATTAATGAAATAATAAATAAACAAATGTTAAAATTAAAATATGTATTGGTAAATATAGAATAAAATAAATAGTAATGGGCATGATTCACAGATATATTTAATAAGGCAAATGTTTTAAGTTGTGAATATTATGCATGCATTATGTTTTCAATTTTATATAAGTAGAAATAGAGAAACAGACAAAGAGAAATAGACCTGATAACAATCTTACAATGAAGGAAATGAGTGTAAATTTACTAAGGATTAGAAGTCCAGATAGGAGGAAAGAAAAAGAGATTTAGGATTTGCCTAATACAGTTAGCCAGTTGGAACTAGGGAGCTAGATATTGAAACTTTACATAGCAAAGCACAACACATTATTTCCCAAAACATATACCAACAAAGCGAAAAAGAAAGATCCCACAAAGAAAAATCATTGTATTCTCAGTTTATCATGCAATAAGACTAGTAAATAATGAGAAGAAAATTGATGGAGGGGTGTAGGGATACCATTCACTGGCATTTTAGGACAAGAAAAGGAAAAAAAAAAACAGAAAAAGAAAGATTGTGTTTTTGAGCTTCTTAGGTGTTTTTTCTTTTGTCATTTGCTCTGAGAACCTAGAACAAATCTATTCTAGGAAATGAGCCTTAAGGGACAATTAATACAAGGTGCAACAGTAGAAAACATTTCATCTCATGTTAAACCCTCTCACTTTTGGTTGCTCTTGGTTTTCCCCATCTAAAGGGAAATATCTGCAGTGGTTCCAGTGAATGAAGCTAATTGAGCTGCTACAGAATAAAAGAAGTCAAGTCTTCATGATACTCTTTCTTCTTTGCTGATTTGACAACAATTTTAAATTACTGTAAAGCAATACTATTCAAAGGAATTTAAGACATATAAAAAAATGATTACATAATACTGATGAACCCATTCTTTTAATGATTCTGCTATGGAATGTTTGAGTCAATATTCATTAAGTAGAACTGAATGGACTTTCACCAGTCATTCATTTACTCATTCAAGAAATATTTATTGAGTATCTCCATAAAAATTTCAGGAGATTGGATATTTGAAAAATACAAGATTCTAAAAAGCGTACTCATGGAAGATGTTTCTTTAAAGGCAAAGGATGAGGAACAGAAAGAGAAAGAGGGTGCAGTCAAATTTTGGTGGGTCTCAGAAATCAGCCAGTCAAGTATTCTCAGTGTCCTATTCTGACATTGACCATCAAAATCTACATAAAACTTTTAGCTTTGGGAAGTCTCAATAGAGAAGTTCCCAATGGGGATTTTTATGCCCCTGTTGTCATGTGGTGAAGTCAGGTTTTCTAAGTATACTAGTTTAAAACCATTAGTAAACATACTGTTCCCAGGGTGTTCCACATTTTAAGCAGCACAGCATAAAACCCTCCATTCTTATCATAGCCAAGGGTTAAAGCCAGATATTCAGGAGACCCCAGAGATATTTATTCCAGCTGTAAATCAACTCTATCTTACACTCTTATAATGTGCCGGGCTCTGTTCTAAACTCAGAGGTTACAGTGGTAAACAAAAGAGACTCAATTTCTGTCTACCTGGAGGAGACAAAATAAGTTAAATAAATACCTATTAAGCTATGTAGTGGTAATGCTATGGAGAAAATTAAAAGAGGACAAAATGTATGTTGTCAGAGGTGATGCAATTGTTATTTAAGATCTAGTGGCCAGAAAAACTTAATTTGCAAAAAGTGAGTAAAGACATGAAGGAAATGGAGTGAGCCTTGTTTTTTGTCTGGGGGAAGAAAATTCCAGGCTGAGGCAATAGCAAGTTTAAAGACCTTGAAATGGTACATACTGGATTGTTCCAGAAACTGATGAAGCCAGTGTAACAAGAAGACCTGTAGGAGGAGTTGAAGTAAGAGAGGTAACTGGAGGCAGATTTCATAGGACTTTTTCAAGCCCTTGTGGAGACTTGGTTTTTCTGAGATAGAGTCACTAGAGGCTTTTGAGCAGAGGAATGTTATATCATGACATGTTGGTTGCGGTGCTTAAAAAAGAATAAAGGAAGGTAATGACAGTAGCAGAAAAATATTCATGGGGACAACAAACTCAGACACGGGTTAACACTGGCTTGGACTTGCAATCCATCTGTATATCTCAAAAACAATATAGACAGTCTCACCTCAAAGTACCTTCAGGGAAGTTTAAACTTAAATAGCACATTATAAATCACTAGCAGCCATTCTCATCCTTATCTTGGCCAAGGGTCAGTAACAGACTTCCTGGTATATCTAGAGATAATCATAGAACTGTCCCGTGAGATATAAGATAGCTCTTTCTTACACAGGCCAATTTCCTGACTCTTTGGCCAAGGCTTTTTAATTATAAATTGCCAATAGCATCCTTTTTTTTTTATGCATCTCTTGCACCACTTATAAAACTGAAAAAGAAAAAAATTCAAAAATACTATGCATATCATCCAATGAAGTATTGTTTTAAAGAAATGCTTCAGTTAATTAAATAGTCTGGCACAAATTTATTTATAATCATACACAATCTTGGCAATTATTTTACCTTTTTTGACCAGTATCCCCTTTTCATTTTTTGTCTGCATTTCGTCTACATTTTAATTGTCTTCTTTTAGAGGTTATTCTGAAATTTTGCCTGAATGGTTTATTCTCTTACAAAGCATAGAGCTAATTAATATTTTTCTTGTAACAAGACATAAACCATAAATGTCTCTATCGCCCTTTAAACCTCCCTGCTTACTGTATTTTTTTGTGTTTTTATTGTTTGCTACTTAAATTCCACATCTTTAAACTCTTGAATTTATCAATATAACTTTTATTTACACTATTAATTATTTATGTCCAATCCTTCCTTAAATTTACAAATATATTCCACCATCTTATTTTACCCTTAGAAAATTTCTTTTACTCTGCCTTTTTTTTTAAAAATAGACTTTCATTTTTAAGTTTATCTTTTAGTTATTTCTTCAGAGACTGTGTGGATAGTAAAACCTCCGTCTTTTGTATATCACACAGAATGTCATTATTCCAACTTTACTGTTAAAGAAATATTTGGAACATCCTCATGCTTATGGCTCAATGGATTCATCATTTACTCAAAGATCTTGTCAGTTTTTCTTCAATTAAAGGGGCCTATAACTTTTATAGCTGGCTATCTCCCAATGGCTATTATAATCTCAGTCTCTTAGGCATTTATCCTGTTTGGCTAATAACTCTATGGTTAAACAAGCTTAAAATTCCACTTAGAGTTTCTGATACCTGCAGTTTTATTTTATTTTTTCCCAGCTTTCTATATTTTCATAACTGAATATTGTCCTTCCTATGTATAAACATATTTTTTAAAATTTTTGGCTGGAAAATCCAAACTATTGTATGTGACTCACTGAAGAGTAATGTTCTAATTTGTTGTTTGTATTGTTGCTACACAATAAGCTTCTTGAGAACAAAGCTCCTATTGAACTTTGACTTCTAGCCTGGTACACTTTCAGGTGAAACTTAGCACTTGATAAATATTTAATGAATGAATGTTTATGAATGGTACTCAAGCAAATGCTAAATAAACATTTGTCAGGGGTGACCTCAAAAATATTTTTAACTCGGGGCTTCCCTGGTGGCGCAGTGGTTGAGAGTCTGCCTGCCGATGCAGGGGACATGGGTTCGTGTCCCAGTCCAGGAGGATCCCACATGCCGCGAAGCGGCTGGGCCCGTGAACCATGGCCTCTGAGCCTGCGTGTCCGGAGCCTGTGCTCCGCAACAGGAGAGGCCACAACACTGAGAGGCCTGTGTACCGCAAAAAATATGTATATATATATATATATATATATATATATATATATATTTTTTTTTTTTTTTTTAACTGGGAGAAAATATGGGATGATTTCCTCAAGCAAACAAAAGTTCTTTCAGCATAAATAACATCACTAAAATCAAATTTAAAAATTAAGACTCTGTTACATCCAATGATTAGGCAATGAAAGATTTAGCATACTTAGAACATTTCTTCAAAAGACGTATCATTCTCTACTTAGTATATTACAAACTACTTCAAATATTGTTTTCCAGAACATGTAACTAAAACATAAGACTTATCAGTTGAAGTAAGGTACTGTAGAGGGAGCTTTATTTGGGCTATATGAAAATAGTTAATTTTATTTGAATTCATGTAAAATGGATCTGGTTCAATGATTTTGTTTCTGTAATAATCTCTTCATACAAATATATAACTAATATAATTCCTTATAACACATAAACTACAAAAGACATTATTTTTTAAATGTAGCTTTTAAGTTTCAAACATCTGTAAAATCAGTTTTGTGTCTTAGTATTATGTGGACTTGTTTTATATTATGTAGGCCTAGGATAATTAATTGGCCAAATACAGTCATTCTCTAATATTTCTCAATTTTTTTAAATTTCTTTTTGAGATAAATAATCTATTAAAATACTATATTCAAAATACTATGTTCTTATAATTCTAATTTTTTTTCTTATCATCATAGATATTCTAATTTGGTATTTTTAAAATGAACAACTTCTGATTTTTGTTGAAATAGACACATAGTTGAGATAGATTTTTCAGTTCTTTATCTCACTATTTTAGCAAATGTAGTTTCAATTTTGTGTCCATAGTAATAGTAAATTCTGTTGGTTCTCTACTTACTTTTATGTAAAATCACATCTTCATGTCAAAATAAATGAAGATCACCTCACAATGAGCATTTCATTGATTGGTGCACGCACGCACACACACGTTCCTACAAATTTATAAACATTTTGAATTTCTACAAATTTTTAACACTGCAAATTTATTAACAGTCTACAAATTTAATAACACATTATGAATTTATTAATGCTTATTTATTTTCTTATTCATAACATTTTTATATAGACAACAATATCTGTGAATCGTAATATTTGGTGGGCCTATGCACAATGCCGTGTGAGCTTTTAGGTTTGTTTCCCACTTAAAATAAAAATGAACTCTCAGAGTCTTCCAGTTCATGTGGCACGCATGATCACATGAGTTTACTTTCCAACCTGAATTAATTAAAAATAGATACTAAAAGAAAATCAAATAAGAGAGGGGGGAATGGCAATGTGCCATAAGTAGGCAAAATATTAGAAGATTTCTTGGAAATAGAAAGAGAAAAAGAATGGAAACTAATTGGTGAATAATTAAGCATAAAAACTTTCAACTTAACAAGTGTAGGAGATGACTCTGTAAATGAACAGAACTCTTCTGAAAACTATAAGAACAGTAAGCTTCACAATGTTGAGAGACAGTTATAAAATTAGATCATTGGGTACTTTCCAAAACCATGAGGATTAGCTAGAGTGGCCATCCAGTCATTTTTTCTCATGAATTTAAAGCCACTTGCTGTAAAAATTCACTTGGGGAGAGAAATGAGAAACAAAAACAAAAACCTGTGACATCTAATTGGTCCCCAGCTCTAACGCCAGCTCCCAACCAAAACATGTTTAAAATAAATCTGTTTATGTCCTGCTGACTCAGAGGTCCTTGTATTTATTCTTCCAGTTATTTATTAGTACATATATATATATAGAGAGAGAGAGAGAAAGAGAGAGCACTTACTATGTTCAGGGTATTCTTCTAAGATCTTGTATATATCAGCAAGCAAAACAACAATCTTTGCCTTCCTGGAGCTTACATTTAGCATGGAACAACCACAATGAACAAAAAGAAAAACACTCAAATTTACTGTGTGTTAGAAGGTTTTGAATGGCAAGGACAGAAGAAAAAGCAATTTTTTTAAAGAGGTTTTGGTGTGAAAGAATTGATGGTAGGATGCAATATTAAATAAGGTGGTCAGGTTAGGACTTATGGAGAATTTGAAATATAGAAAAAACATGACAATGATGGAGAGAGCCACATAGATGTGATGGTTATAGAATGTTGTGAATGTATTTAATGCTACTATATTGTATACTTACGAATGGTTAAAATGAGATTATGTTAGCTATATTTTACAATAGTTTAAAAAATGAGCTATCAAACCACAAAGAGGTCATGGATAAATCTTACATGTATATTGCTAAATTATAGAAACTGGTGTGAAAATGTTGCATACTCCATGATCCCAATAACATGGCATTCTGGAAAAGGCAAAGTATAAAGATGGTAAAAAGATCAGTGGCTACTAGGGGTTTGGAGTAGGGAAGAAGAGAGGATTCAATAGATGAACTCAGGGGATTATTTTTAAGGGTGGTGAAACTATTATATATGATACTTTAACTATAGATACATAAAACTGCATTTTTCCAAAACACTTCACTGTACAAATAGTGAAACTTAATATATAATTTTTTAAGGTCATTTGGGAGGTTGAGAAAATCCCAGGATGGAACACAGAATGTGATTTAAAAAAATATTACAAATGTATAAAACAACCTCCATGAAGTGGGTGGGGAGAAAAGTTGCTGACCTAAGTGATTTTTCAAATAAGTGGACATTAACGACCAAACAAACTGTATATAAGCAATAAAGTTATATCATAAAGGGTATGGGTTTAAAATGCTGATACTGCTATAATGTATGCTGGAATTAAACAATTGAGGGAACGGATGGTGGGTGGTGGGAGCCAAGTTTTTCACAGCTTGAGTGGGAGTTCACAGATAAGCAAGGAGGGGAGGAGAGAGTGGGATGAACTCACGTCTAACTTAATACAGATACAGATGAGTACATGTAGAAATATTTACGGATATATGTAAATGATAAGGTTAGTATACATATATATACACATATATATTTAGTTTCTCTGTCAACCAAGAGGGCCTGGAACAAAAGCATCCCAGTAGCAGTAAGCAAACTTAACTTCAGTTCTTGATGTGTAATATCATTCTGCAATAAAAGGAAGCAGGACCCCATGGACACATTACTGATTCTAGCAATGGGACAGGAAATACAAAAGATGGGTCTGGAACATCTTTTAGTACCAGAGTAAGAAATTGCTCTGAAACAAGCAAACAGTCTCAAAGGAACACAAGAGCCAAATGAATGAACTCCCAAAATTCAAAGCTAGAATGACTTGAACAAATAAAGTAGTATTGATTTATAAGCCAAGGTTCAAAATAAACATCCATAAGTCTATAATAAATGACCTAATAAATATATGAAGAAAAGAGACAAATCTCCCATGCAGAGCAATGCCACAGAATTATTATACATACTCTGCCCTCTGTCTGAAATTAATATAGCTACAGTTGTTTTCATGTTCCAACTTTTGTCTCCATTCTTTTTCTGCCTTTTGTGCTTTTAACTGAGCATTTAACATGATTCCATTTTATCTTTGTTTTCAGCGTATCAGTTGTACTCCTTTCCTAATTCTTTAGGTGTTGCCTTCGAGTTCACAGCACACATTTAAAACTAATCCAAGTCCACTTTAAAATAACACTATTCTAATTCACAGGTAATGCTAGTACCCTATAATGATAAAAGAATCTTAGTTTCTCCCTCCCAGCCCTTGTATCCTTGCTGTCATTCATTTCACTTCTACACACACACACACACACACACACACACACACACAGCATACATAATCAAATACATTGTTATAATTTGAACAAACTGTTATCTATTAGATCAATTAATTTAAGGAAAATAGAAGTTTTTATATTTTACTATCACTATTACTTCTCTGATGCTCTTCCTTTTCTTTATGTAGATCAAAGTTTCTAACCTATATCATTTTTTTCCTTTTGTTAAAAAACTTCTAATGTTTCTTGCAAATCAGTTCTACTGGCCTGTTTAGTTTAGATATTGGAATTGGAAGATATCAGATTGTATATGGATTTTCAAGTGTGGAGGTGGAATTAACAATCAACCAAGTAGCAACTAACTTATACCATCTGATACCTAATAATTTTCTGCGCAAATTTATGTTATTTTGTAGCAATATAAAAACTAAAAAATATTATATGTAATATTTGTTTTATATAGTAACCACGTGGCAATTATGCCACACATCAATGATAATAATTATAATTAACATTATTCATTTTAAGAGTCAGATAATGCATACAATTCAAAGAATAATTAAGGCAAATCAAACTTTTAAATATTCAGAGTTCTTTGTAAAAACAAAATTGAAAATGAAGTTATAAACAAAAGTTAAAACAATATTAAGCACAAAGGACTGCTCCTAACAATAGAAACTAGATACAGTTTTTATTGTTGTTGTTTATAAAAAAGTAAACAGTACAATGCATTTAGAAGAAGTACTGCATTTCATAATAATGTCAGTTTTAAGTAAATAAATGCAAAATATTTGCTTTACCCAGAAAGACTTGAAGAATTTGAACAGGTATGGTTTTTATGTCTGAGTCATAACTATATAAGAAATCATTTAGTGCTTCCCTGGTGGCGCAGTGGTTGAGAGTACGCCTGCTGATGCAGGGGACGCGGGTTCGTGCCCCGGGCCGGGAAGATCCCACGTGCCTCGGAGCGGCTGGGCCCGTGAGCCGTGGCAGCTGGGCCTGCGCGTCCGGAGCCTGTGCTCCGCAACGGGAGAGGCCACAACAGTGAGAGGCCCGCGTACCACAAAAAAAAAAAAAAAAAAAAGAAATCATTTAAATCTGTGGGATAATTAAATTAATACATTGAGAAGTATAGATATACTAAGTCAACACCAAACACAATCTTATATCTCAGAGATACAGAAAAGCAATTAGTTTTGCATTTCTTTAGATATAGTCTTACACGAATAACCAAGACACATCAAGGATTATGTTAGATAATCATAATACACAGGCCGCAGAAAAGCTTTTTTTCAAATAAAAATAAGTAAGGTATTATACACATAGTTGAAACATGATACACAGCTACAGAAATTAAATAATTTACCTGAATATATTATCTTTGTCTCTTTCTCACCAAGTTCAACAACAAATGAGTGAAACACCTCTGGTAAAGTTTTTGTCATGGAACTACTTCTCTAGTGTTAACATGTGAATCAAAAGAAAGTCATTTTTTAAATCTCTATGGAAATGTATTTTTTTTCCCCCATATGAAAACTATTCATTTTGTCAAGTGATTCATTCATATATAAAATGTAGAATAGATTGTTGTCAAACTAATCCACAATATGGCAATGAAGACAGTCTTTAATAGTTACAGATAATTTAACATTTGCCTCCTTTATTACCTAAGAAATGCTTGTTCTGTGCATGAGTAGCATTGGCCATATGTGTCTATAATTAATTACAAATTACCTACTCAATTGATTATACCTGGCACAGCTGTTTGTTTTTTCCTGAAACTAATGTTTAAGCACTGAAATATTCAATTAATTTCTATAGCCATATGTACATTCATATTTATGTAATGCACTGTTTAATTGCAAATTGAAAATTTATCCCTTGTTAATCATCATAAGCATTAATGTTTAATCAATGAAATTTGAACTTTTACACATAAATGCTACAATATCTGTTGTTTACTATAATAGTAGGAACATTTCATACCTCTTGCAGTTTCTATTCTTCTAGGACTTGTAGACTTGTTAGGTACATTAATCAGAGAATGCAGTGACAACAGAAACAACTTTGAGAACCAATATTTGCCTTGATATATTTCATTATTTTCCTTCCCTGAAAAATATGACACTGTACAGTAGATACGGTTCTGTGAAGCATTTCACAAAAAATAAAACTTCTCTGATTATTATTAACAGAGCAACTGAAAAATGTTTTTTGAAAGGAAAGAGGGAGAGAGAGATTGATTGATAGATTCAGTAAGGTTGAATTAGATCCAAGATGGAAAACAGGTACATGCAGAAGGATAGCACTAGAAACACCTAGAAGAAATACTTTACAAATCAATATGGTGAGCTTCTAGTAGAACCCCCAAAGAAACAAATAGGAAAATCTTCCCCTGCCAACAGTATGTGGGCTTTCAAAGTGGAAGGCAAGTCTGTACTGACAAAAAAATGTACATATTTCTTAATAGACATATTTTATATCAACATATTTTATATCTTCCAGAAAATGTACACCAATGAGTCCAACATATATCGCTTCAAGTAATTAAAGTGCTTTTTGTCTTAAACATGATATACAATTTCATAATACAGGGAAAATTGTATTTTATACACTTTTACTACAAATCAAATATGTAGAAAAAAATATTTTTATTGGTATATCTGGATCTTTAATGAATTAAACTAGTACTTACAATTAAATTACACACACATATATATACATACATATAGGCACATATAAATATATGTGGATCAAGTAACTAATCAATACTGTGAGAACTAAATATATCCTGACTAATCAGTACCATGAGAACTAAATATATCATGACAGCATATATGAACGCATGCTATAATGTTATATTATAGAAACTCTTCTTGACTAAGGAAACTATTATACAAAAATGTGATCTGATATCTAAATGTCCAAAATATAGAGATTTCTTTATAAATCATTACATCTGATTCAGTGTTCCTTATTGTATGTACTTTGAATATAAAATACAGAAACAAAATTCTATGTATCATTTTACATTTTATTGATTTTTCTTTATAATACTTGATTATGGTATGAATGGGTTCATCTCATATTGCAGAATTAGAAGAGTCACTTTTATAATGAAAAGTCGCATTGTACAGATAATACTGCATATAAAAATGAATTTATGAGCATAAAATACCCAATATATTGCTATAAATTTTAAATGGCTTCCAGACAATATCTGGGATTTAGATTAAATTTATTTCATAAATGCTCAACAGTAATCACTTCAAACCTAATTGTTTCATAAAATGAATGAAGTCTCTTGAAATAAATTTATTTGGGTAAATGGGGGAATTTTAAAAGAAAGAAATTGAGCAATTAAAGCACAGAAATGTAGTTGCATGAATAACCTCCCTTTAAAAAAATTAAAAATCAGCATTCATATAATATGCCATCTTTTAAAAGTCAGTGTTTATGAGCTTTAATTGTTAGAATAAAATACATATTTAGAATAAAATAAATACTGGCAGTGATTATTTTAAATGATTTATAGGTATTATTATATTACACACTCTTGTTTTAATTTTATCGTCTTATAGAATGTTTTATTATCTAATTATTCAGATGAGAAACAGATGCTCAGTGATATTATGAGTTGGCTAACTTAGTAAACAGCAGATATCAAAATAAGAACAAAAGTCTTAAACAAAAACTTTCGCCTTATTTTCTCCTTTAAACTGTTTCTTGTGTTAGATATTTATGGCTCAAAGTTCTCTTAAAATGACAAGCTCACTACAAAAATAAATTCTATCATTATTTTAATAGGGATTTTTAAATATTGTTTATATGAAGAACTAGACATCACACAGTTATTTGGACAGGAGAATAAAATGAGTATCAAAAGAAATAGAGAACAAATAAGGAACAGACACAATCAAAGATGATAAAGGAAGGGGAAAATAATTTAAGATGGACATAGAATGATAAATATCATACAGTACAGAGTGGTAAAATATGTGAATACACAGAAATTAACAACACATAGATTATTATCAATTTTGAAAGAGCAGTTCAAAATGTGAAAATGGAGGCCAGAATACTGTGGGTTGAAAATCAAATAATGATAAATTAAACTAAATCTATAGGTATACCTACAAGTTTCCTAAGGTACCAGGTTAATGTAAGAGAAAGGGAAAGAGGCATGGCAAAAGAGTGACTAATACTGTGCCTGTGGAAATTAAACTTGCTTTTGCTTGAGGGACAGAGAGACAAATTAAGAGAAAGACCAAAGATAAAATACTCAAAGTATATAAGGTTTCAATAAATTAAGAAATACATTAGAGGGGAAAAAAGAAATTTGAGAAAAGAGAAATTTGAAAACCAAGAGAGAAAATATTAAAAATAGCTGAAATAATGTGGTTCTAAGAAATGACAATAAACTTCAGTCATTTTTAGAGCTGAAATATGAAGAGAATACTGAGGTATAAAGGTAATAATATTGGAACTGACCTTGTTAAGGATACTTGAGTGGTTATCATCATAAAGTCATTTTTGTAAACTTAGGATCCATACATGGTAAACACAGGACATAAAATAGCAAACAACAATAAATCATGTAGATTGGGGGGACCTTCAAGATGGTGGAGGAGTAAGACGTGGCAATCACCTTCCTCCCCACAAACACATCAAAAATACATCTACTTGTGGAACTACTACAGAACACCTACTGAACACTGGCAGAAGACCTCAGACTTCCAAAAAAGGACCAGAAGCCTGAAGGCAACCTACACAGAGAGGTGAGGCCAAAACCAAAGCTGAACCCCAGGAACTGTGCAAACAAAGAAGAGAAAGGGAAATTTCTCTGTGCAGCCTCAAGAGCAGCAGATTAAATTCCCACAATCAACTTGAGGTTTGCTGCACCTGTGCAATACATGAACAGACAATGATTCAACCCAATATTGAGGCAGTGGGTGTTGAGAGCAACTGTAGACTGTGGTTTGCTGTCAGTGACTGACTTGTTTCTGATTTTTATGTTTATCTTAGGAGAGTTTTTAGCACTTGTTATCACTGGTGGATCTGTTTACTAGTTTGGTTGCTCTTTTCTTTTTTTTCAATTACTTTTAAACTTTCTCATTTTAATAATTAAAAAAATTTTATTCTAATCATTTTATTTTTTATATTTTTAATTTATTTTTCTTTCTTTTTTTTCCCCTTTCCTTCTGAGCCATGTGGCTGACAGGGTCTTGTTGCTCCACCTGGTGTCAGGCCTGAGCGTCTGAGGTGGGAAAGCTGAGTTCAGGACATTGGGCCACCAGAAGCCACCTGGCCCCACATAATATCCGTCGGCGAGAGCTCTCCCAGAGATCTCTGTCTCAATGCTCAGAACCAGCTCCACCCAATGGGCAGCAAGTCCAGTGCTGGACGCCCCATGCCAAACAACTAGCAAGACAGGAACACAACCCCACCCATTAGCAGAGAGGCTGCCTAAAATCATACTAAGTTCACAAACACCCCAAAACTCACCACCAGATGCAGTCCTGCCCACCGGAAAGACAAGATCCAGCCTCATCCGCCAGAACACAGGCACCATTCCCCTCCACCAGGAAGCCTACACAACCCACTGAACAAACATTAGCAACTGGGGGCAGATACCAAAAACAAAGGGAACTATGAACCTGAAGACTGTAAAAAGGAGACCCCAAAAACAGTAAGTTAAGCAAAATGAGAAGACAGAGAAACACACAGCAGATGAAGGAGCAAGGTAAAAATGCACCAGACCAAAGAAATGAAGAGGAAATAAGGAGGCTACTTGAAAAAGAATTCAGAGTAATGATAATAAAGATAATACAAAATCTGGTATAGAATGGAGAAAACACAAGAAACGTTTAACAAAGACCTAGAAGAACTAAAGAACAAAGAGACAATGATGAACAACACAATAAATGAAATTAAAAATTCTCTACAAGGAATCAATAGTAGAATAACTGAGGCAGAAGAACAGATAAGTGACCTGGAAGATAAAACAGTGGAAATAAGTACCACAGAGCAGAATAAAGAAAAAAGAATGAAAAGAATGGAGGACAGTCTCAGAGACCTCTGAGACAATATTAAGTGCACCAACATTCGATTTATAGGGATCCCAGAAGAAGAAGAGAAAAAGAAATGGTGTGAGAAAGTATTAGAAGCGATTATAGTTGAAAACTTACCTAACATGGGAAAGGAAATAGTCAATAAGGTCCACGAAGCACAGAGAGTCCCATACAGCATAAATCCAAGGAGAAACACACCAAGACACATATTAATCAAACTATCAAAAATTAAATGCAAGGAAAAAATATTAAAAGCATCAATGGAAAAGCAACAAATAACATACAAGGGAATCCCCAGAAGTTTAACAGCTGATCTTTCAGCACAAGATTTGCAAGCCAGAAGGGAGTGGCAGGACATATTTGAAGTGCTGACAGGGAAGAACCCACAAGCAAGATTACCTACCCAGCAAGGATCTCATTTAGATTCGACGGAGAAATTGAAACTTTACAGACAAGCAAAAGTTAAGAGAATTCAGCACCACCAAAAAAGCTTTACAACAAATGCTAAATGAACTTCTCTAGGCAGGAAACAGAAGAAGGAAAAGACCTACAAAAACAAACACAAAACAATTAAGAAAATGATAATAGGAACATACATATCAATAATTACCTTAAATATAAATGGATTAAATGCTCCAACCGAAAGACATAGACTGGCTGAATGGATACAAAAACAAGACCCATATATATGCTGTCTACAAGAGACCCATTTCAGACCTAGGGACACATACAGACTGTAAGTGAGGGGATAGAAAAAGATATTCCATACAAATGGAATTCAAAACAAAGCTAGAGTAGCAGTACACATATCAGAAAAAATAGACTTTAAAATGAAGACTATTACAAGAGTCAGAGAAGGAAACTACATAATGATAAAGCGTTCAATCCAAGAAGAAAATGTAACAATTGTGGACTTCCCTGGTGGTGCAGTGGTTGAGAGTCCACCTGCTGATGCAGGGGACACGGGTTCGTGCCCCGGTCCGGGAAGATCCCACATGCCGCGGAGCGGCTGGGCCCGTGAGCCATGGCCACTGAGCTTGCGCATCCAGAGCCTGTGCTCCACAACGAGAGAGGTCACAACAGTGAGAGGCCCACATACTGCAAAAAAAATATATATATATATATAAAGATATAACAATTGTAAATATTCATGCACCCAACATAGGAACACCTCAATACATAAGGCAAATGCTAACAGCCATATAAGGGGAAATTGACAGTTACACAGTCATAGTAGGGAACTTCAACACCCCACTTTTACCATTAGACAGATCATCCAAAATGAAAATAAATAAGGAAAAAGAAGCTTTAAATTATACATTAAACAAGATGGAACTTATTGATATTTATAGGACATTACATTCCAAAACAACAGAATACACTTTCTTCTCACGTGCTCATGGAATGTTCTCTAGGATAGATCATATCTTGGCTCACAAGTTAGGTTTTGGTAAATTTAAAAAAACTGAAATCCTATCAAGTGTCTTTTCCAACCACAATGCTATGAGACTAGATATCAATTACAGGAAAAAAACTGTAAAAAATACAAACAAAAGGGGCTTTCCTGGTGGCGCAGTGGTTGAGAGTCCACCTGCCAATGCAGGGGACACAGGTTCGGGCCCCAATACAGGAATATCCCACATGCCGCGGAGCGGCTGGGCCTGTGAGCCATGGCCACTGAGCCTGCGCATACTTAGCCTGTGCTCTGCAACAGGAGAGGCCACAACAGTGAGAGGCCTGCGTACCGCAAAAAAAAAAAAACAAAAAAAAACACATGGAGGCTAAACAATATGATACTAAATAACCAAGAGATCACTGAAGAAATCAAAGAGGAAATGAAAAAATACCTAGAAACAAATGACAATATAAACACGATGACCCAAAACCTATGGGATGCAGCAAAAACAGCTCTAAGAAGGAAGTTTATAGCAACAAAATCCTATCTCTAGAAACAAGAAAAATATCAAGTAAACAACCTAACTTTACACCTAAAGCAATTAGACAAAGAGAACAAAAAAGTCCCAAAGTTAGCAGAAGAAAAGAAATCATAAAGATCAGATTATAAATAAATGAAAAAGAAATGAAGGAAACTGTAACAAAGATCAATAAAACTAAAAGCTGGTTCTTTGAGAAGATAAATAGAATTGATAAACCACTAGCCAGACTCATCAGGAAAAAAAGGGAGAGGACTCAAATCAATAGAATTAGAAATGAAAAAGGAGAAGTAACAACTGATACTGCAGAAATACAAAGGATCATGAGAGATTACTACAAGCAACTATATGCCAATAAAATGGACGACCTGGAAAAACTGGACAAATTCTTATAAAAGCACAACCTCTGAGACTCTACCAGGAAGAAATAGAAAATCTGAACAGACCAATCACAAGCACTGAAAATGTAGCTGTGATTAAAACTCTTCCAACAAACAAAAGCCCAGGACCAGATGGCTTCACAAGCGAATTCGATCAAAGATATAGAGAAGAGCTGTCCTCTCAAACTCTTCCAAAAGAGCAGAGTGAGGAACACTCCCAAGCTCATTCTACAAGCCACAATCACCCTGATACCAAAACCACACAAGATGACACAAAAAAAAGAAAACTACAGACCAATATCACTGATGAACATAGTTGAAAAAATCCGCAAGAAACTACTAGCAAACAGAATCCAGCAGCACATTAAAAGGATCCTGCAACATGATCAAGTGCAGTTTATCCCAGGAATGCAAGGATTCTTCAATATATGCAAATCAATCAATGTGATACACCATATTAACAAACTGAAGGATAAAAACCATATGATAATCTCAATAGATGCAGAAAAAGCCTTCAACAAAATTCAACACCTATTTATGATAAAAAACACTTTAGAAAGTAGGCATGGAGGGAACTAACGTCAACATTATAAAGGCCATATATGACAAACCCACCGCCAACATCATTCTCAATGGTGAAAAACTGAAACCATTCCCACTAAGATCAGGAACAAGATAAGGATGCCCACTCTCACCACTATTATTCAACATAGTTTTGGAAGTTTTACCCACAACAATCAGAGAAGAAAAAGAAATAAGAGGAATCCAAATTGGAAAAGAAGAAATAAAGTTGTCACTGTTTCGCAGATGACATGATACTATACATAGAGAATCCTAAAGATGCTACCAGAAAACAACTATAGCTAATCAAGGAATTTGGTATAGTAGCAGAATACAAAATTAATGCACAGAAATCTCTTGCATTCCTATACACTTAACGATGAAAAATTTGAAAAAGAAATTAAGGAAACACTCCCGTTTACCACTGAAAGAAAAAGAATAAAATACATAGCAATAAACCTACCTAAGGAGACAACAGACCTGTATGCAGAAAACTATAAGACACTGATGAAAGAAATTAAAGATGATACAAACAGTTGGAGAGATATACCATGTTCTTAAACTGTAAGAATCAACATTGTGAAAATGACTATACTACCCAAAGCAATCTACAGATTCAGTGCAATCCCTTTCAAACTACCAATGGCATTTTTCACAGAACTAGAACAAAAAATTTCACAATTTGTATGGAAACACAAAACACCCCGAATAGCCAAAGCAATCTTGAGAAAGAAAAATGGAGCTGGAGAAATCAGGTTCTATGACTTCAGACTATACTAAAAAGCTACAGTAATCAAGACAGTATGGTACTGGCACAAAAACAGAAATATAAGCCAATGGAACAGGATAGAAAGCCCAGAGAAACACCCATGCACATATGGTCACCTAATCTTTGATAAAGGAGGCAAGAATATACAATGGAGAAAAGACAGCCCCTTCAATAAGTGGTGCTGGGAAAAACGGACAGCTACATATAAAATAATGAAATTAGAACACTCCCTAACACCATACACAAAAATAAACTCAAAATGGAGTAAAGACCGAAATGTAAGGCCAGTCACTATAAAACTCTTAGAGGAAAACATAGGAAGAACACTGATTGACATAAATCACAGCAAGATCCTTTTTGACCCACCTCCTAGAGAAATGGAAATAAAAACAAAAATATGCAAATGGGACCTAATGAAACTTAAAAGCTTTTGCACAGCAAAGGAAACCTTTAACAAGATCAAAAGACAACCCTCAGATTGGGGGGAAATATTTGCAAATGTAACAACTGACAAAAGATTAATCTCCAAAATATACAAGCAGCTCATGCAGCTCAACACCAAAAAAACAAACAACCCAATCCAAAAATGGGCCAAAGATCTATATAGACATTTCTCAAAAAAAAAAGGTATACAAAATGCCCACAAACACATGACAGGATGCTCAACATCACTAATCATTAGAAAAATGCAAATCAAAACTACAATGAGGTATCACCTCACACTGGTCAGAATGGCCATCATCAAAAGAATGCTGGAGAGGGTGTGGAGAAGAGGGAACCCTCTTGCACTATTGATGGGAATGTATATTGATACAGTAACTATGGAGAACAGTATGGAGGTTCCTTAAAATACTAAAAATAGAACTACCATATGACACAGAAATCCCACTACTGGGCCTATACCCTGAGGAAACCATAATTCAAAAAGAATCATGTACCACAATGTTCATTGCAGCACTATTTACCATAGCCACAACATGGAAGCAACCTAGGTGTCTATCAACAGATGAATGGATAAAGAAGATGTGGCACATATATACAATGGAATATTACTCAGCCATAAAAAGAAATGAAACTGAGTTATTTGTAGTGAGGTGGGTGGACCTACAGTCTGTCATACAGAGTGAAGTAAGTCAGAAAGAGAAAAACAAATAGCGTATGCTAACACATATATATGGAATCTAAAAAACAAAAACAAAAAATGGTCATGAAGAACCTAGGGGCAAGACGGGAATAAAGATGCAGACGTACTAGAAAATGGACTTGAAGATATAGGGAGGGGAAATGGTAAGCTGGGACAAAGTGAGAGAGTGGCATGGACATATAAACACTATCAAATGTAAAATACATAGCTAGTGGGAAGCAGCCACATAGCACAGGGAGATCAGCTTGGTGCTTTGTGACCACCTAGAGGGGTAGGATAGGGAGCGTGGGAGGGAGGGAGATGCAAGAGGGAGGAGATATGGTGACACCTGTATATGTATAACTAATTTACTTTGTTATAAAGCAGAAACTAACACACCATTGTAAAGCAATTATACTCCAGTAAAGATGTTAAAAAAAAAGAATATACTGTACAACACAGGGAATATAGCCAATATTTTATAACAACTAGAAATGGAGTACAAGCAATACAAATTGTGAATCACTCTATTATACACCTGTAACTTATATAATAGTACAGTGAGAAAATCAAATATGATAATAGAAATAATTTGAAAAAAACCCCCAGTAAATCATGTGGTATTGAAATAATAGATTTTGACATTTAGGTAATAAAATGACAGTGATACAGGATGCTATACCACATATCATAACTCTGAGAAGCAATTATTTTATGTACATGTAGGGATACAATAGTCTGCAATCCATGGAATACAGGTAGATTAGCCTTAATTCTGTGTCTTCTTCAGAGATGTGTTAGTTGTTTTAAAATTAGCACCCTTCCTGTCACAGGGCCACAAAAACCTCAAGTATCATTTTAGACAAGAAAAAGATACCATTCAAATAAGGTGTTGAAATAACCTCTAGCATTATACAGCATAAAATGTAAAAAGAATGGATGGAAATATGAAATGAAGGTTGGATGGGGGAAATAAAGCATATATCAAAAAAGAGATTAAAATATGGAAAATATTTGGCAAGAAAAGAAGTTCTATTGAGGTGATGATGGAGAATTGTAGAAATGTGAGCAGTGGTGCATTTACCTGGTTTGATTTAGTGATGATTCCCGTAATGAAAGTAAATGGTATACAGTCTTATTTTTAGGTCCTTCTTTAATCCATTCTGAGTTTATTTTTATATAGTGTGTTAGAGGGCGCTCTAATTTCATTCTTTTACATGTAGCCATTCCAGTTTTCCCAGCACCACTTATTGAAGAGTCTGTCTTTTCTCCATTGTATATTCATGCATCCTTTGTTGTAGATTAATTGACCATAAGTGTGTGGGTTTATCTCTGGGCTTTCTATCCTGTTCTGTTGATCTATATTTCTGTTTTTGTGCCAGTACAATACTGTTTTGATTACTGTAGCTTTGTAGTATAGTCTGAAGTCAGGGAACCTGATTCCTCCAGCTCCATTTTTTTTTCTCAAGTTTGCTTTGGTTATTCATGGGCTTTTGTGTTTCCATACCAATTTAAATTTTTTTGTTCTAGTTCTGTGAAAAATACCATTGGTAATTTGATAGGGATTGCACTGAATCTGTAGATTGCCTTGAGTAGTATAGTCATTTGACAATTTGGATTCTTCCAATCCAAGAACATGGTATATCTTTCCATCTGTTTGTGTCATCTTCAATTTCTTTCATCAGTTTCTTATAGTTTTTGGATTATAAGTATTTTGCCTCCTTAGGTAGATTTATTCCTAGGTATTTTATTCTTTTTGATGCTATGGTAAATGAGATTGTTTTCTTAATTTCTCTTTCTGATCTTTAGTTGTTAGTGAAAACATAGGCAGAGCACTCTTTGACATAAATCACAGCAGTATCTTTATGGACCTGTCTTCTGGAGGAATGAATGGAAATAAAAACAAAAATAAACAAAAGGGACCTAATTAAACTTAAAAGCTTTTGCACAGCAAAGGAAACCATAAATAAAATGAAAAGACAACCTACAGAACAGGAGAAAATATTTGCAAATGATGTGACCAACAGGGGATCAATCTCCAAAATACACAAACAGCTCATACAGCTCAATAGCAAAAACACAAACAACCCAATAAAAAAATGGGCAGAAGATCTAAAATAGACCTTTCTCTCAAGAAGACATACAGATGGCCAAAAGACACTTGAAAAAATACTGAACATCACTAATTATTAGAGAAACATAAATCAAAACCAATGAGATATCACCTCACACCAGTCAGAATGGACATCATTAAAAAGTCTACAAATAATAAATGCTAGAGAGGGTGTGGATAAAAGGGAATCCTTCTAACTCTTTTGGTGGGAATGCAAATTTGTACAGCCATTATGGAAATCAGTATGGAGGTTCCTTAAAAAACAAAAAATAGAGCTACCACATGGTCCTGCAATCTCATTCCTGGGCATATACCAGGAAAAACAATCATAATTTGAAAAGATACATGCACCCTAATATTCAATGCAACACTATTTCCAAAAGCCAAGACATGAAAGCAATCTAAGTGGCCATTGATAGAGGAATGTATAAAGATGTGGTATATTTATAAAATGGAATATTGCAATGGAGTATTACTCAGCCATAAAAAAGAATGAAATAATGCCGTTTGCAGCAGTATGGATGGACCTATAGATTATCATGCTAAGTGAAGTTAGCCAGACAGAGAAAGGCAGATACAATATGATATCACTTATATGTGGAAACTAAAAAAATATGATACAAGTGGTCTTATATACAAAACATAAATAGACCCACAGATATAGAAAACAAACTTATGGTTACCAAAAGGGAAAGGGGGGGATAAATTAGGAGTTTGGTATTAACATATACACACTACTATGTATAAAATAGATAACCAAGAAGGACCTATTGTATAGCACAGGAAATATACTTAATATTTTGTAATAAACTATAAGGGAAAATAATCTGACAAAAATAGATATGTATATATGTATAACTGAATCACTTTGCAGTATACCTGAAATTAATACAACATTGTAAATCAACTATACTTCAATAAAAGAAAGAAAAAGAGAGAGAGAGAGAAAGAAGGAAAGAAACAAAGAAAGAAAGAAAGAAAGAAAGAAAGAAAGAAAGAAAGAGAAAGAAAGAGAAGGAAGGAAGGAAGAAACTAAATGGTATATGGAGTACTGACTGTTTTGTGATCACTAATGTGTTAATACTGATTTGTTGCACATCTAAGAAGCTTAGAGGGGGTTAAGAGCTTTCAGCATAGATCCATATAAGAGAAATTGAATTCTGTGTCAAACATCTACAGTCACTGAAAACCTCAGTGACTGAGATTTAAAAAATTAAAAGAGAGAAAGCTACTCCAGGCAGAATTAATATCAAATATGGCAGAATGCCCTTTGCAGAACAAAAGAGTTGTTAACTCAAAGACATAATATTAGAAACTGTCAAACCTGAAATACAAAAAAAGGAGAATTTAATGAAAGGAGGAGGAGGAGACAGAGACATAATTGACCTATGAGACAAAGTCAAGTGAACTAATATATGTTATTTGAGATAGTGAAGGAGAAGAGAGAAATGAGAGAACAGGAAAAAATACATTTGAAGAAGAAAATGGCTAAATTTTGTCCACATATGATGAACACTATAAATTCATTATTTCAAAAAGCTCATTGAATTTCAAGCACAAGAGGTATAAAGAAAATAATAAATTATAATCAAATTGATCAAAACCAGGGGCAAACAAAAATCTTAAAAGCAGATAGAGGAAAAAAGACATATTGAGTAGAAAGAGAGGTAAGAATGAGAGCAGATTTCATTTAAGAAAAAAATAAGACAGTGAAACAATATTTAAAGTTCTAGGGGAAAAAAATCAAACCAGAATTATGGACCCAGTGAAAATTTCTTTTAAAAATTCAGCTGAAATATACACAATTTCAAACATATAAAAGCTAAAATAATTCATCACTAGCAGATATGCAATACATGAAAAACTAAAGAAAGTTCTTCATGTAAAAGTAATAATTACATCAGATGTATCAAATGTAAATATGGATCAAATTGATGAAATTAGAGCAAAAAAATGATAATTACATGAAAACATATAAGATTTTTTCTGATTAAAATTTCAATTTTATAACTCAGATAATAATGCCTAAGCAAAATAATAATGATGTACTTTGAAGTTTATAACACATGAAAAAGTAAAATATATGACAACAATAGAACAAAATAACAGGTTGGAAAAATAGAAGTATATTATTGTGAGGTTTTTTTTTGTAATATACAGGAAGCTATATAATAGAGAATGTAGCGAGTTAAGTTTGCATACTATAAATCCTAAAATCATTACTAAAATAAACAAGAGTTATAGAATTATAATAGCCAAAGCAAGGAGACAGAATGGAATCCTAAAAAATAAAATTTTTAAAAAAAGCTAATTTAGTTCAGAAGAAGGCATAAAAAGTAAAAGAAACTTCATGGCTTACCAGAGCAAACACAGACTAGTAGAAGTCACTGCAGCTACTGATAGGAGGAGAAAACCTGAACTGTAATTGACAAATTGCTGACGGCTCACTGTGGACAACTCTGAATGTTAAAAAAAAGATGCCAGACGGACCCAGTCATATGGCAACCTCCACAACATTGTGAGATTTACCTCCAAGAGCTCAACCAGGTCCTCAGAGTCAACATTAGAGAAAAATCCCTTTGTGCTTCTAGCACGAGAAGGGGGAAATAAACCTTTTTCAGTAGGCCAGAATACTCTGTTCTTAACAAGTCCTGCCCTAGGGGGAACTAATTAACCAGAGATTAATTTACTGGAATACTATCCGAGCCTATCCCACCTGGGAAAAAGAAAATACCCAACTCTAGTCAGCTCTAGCCATCCTCTTCTACCTAAGTGGAGAAAAAATGAGAAATATGGAAATTTTGCAGTCCAGAGGCATAGGGTCACTGAAAACTGAGACTTAATCATATGCTTCATCTCAGCCCACACGTCACACCACATAACTAAAGGTCTGTTTACAACAGCTCTTTTTACCCAGTACATCATGTCTGGCTAATTTACAACGAATAGTTTACAAAGAATAATTTACAATAATTATTTACAAGAATAATTTACAAAGTGTACCAAAAGGCGAAACCAACCAACCAAACAAAAAATATACATGCCATTTGAAGAGACACAGCAAACATCAGAACCAGACATAGAAGGAATGTTGGCATTATCAGATCAGGAATTTAATACAACTGTGATTAATATGCTATGTGTCCTAATAGATAAAGTAAACAGCATGCAAGACAGACAGGCAATGCAAGCATGGGGAAGGAATCCTGAGAAAGTTCCAAAGAGAAATGCTAGAAATAAAAAACACAAGAACAGAAATAAAGAATTACTTTGGTGGGCATATTATCACACTAAACACAGATGAAGAAATAATCTCTGAGCTTATGGATGTTTCAATGGAAAACTCTAAAACTGAAAAGCAAACAGACCAAAGCCTGAAAAAAAGGTAGGAGAGAAGAACAGATTATCCAAGGAATGTGGGATAATTACAGAAGTTCTAACAAATGCATAATGGGAATACCAGAAGAGAAGAAAAAGCAAAAGGAAGAGAAAAAATATTTGAAGCAATAATGAATGAGAATTTCCTGAAATTAATGTCAGATACCAAACTACAAATCCAGGAATCTCAGAGAACACCAAGCTGTATAAAAGTAAAAAGAAAAAGAAAAATGGAAAACTACACCTAGGCATATCATTTTCAAAATACAGAAAATCAAAAATAAATAATTCTGAAAGAATCCAGAGTGAAAAAAGAAAAACAAAACAGCTTATCTATAGATGAGCAATAATAAGAATCACTTCTGACTTCTTGGAAACCATGAAAGAATGATGTGAGTGAAGTGAAATATTTGAAATGTTGATAAAACAAGCAAAAACTATCAACCTAGAACTCTGTATCCTGCAAAATAATCTTTGAGGGGAAACACTTTCCCAGACAAACAGAAATTGAGGGAATTTTTTGCCAGTAGACCTGTTTAGCAAGAAATGTTAAAAGAAGTTCTTTACAGAGAAGGAAAATGAGCTAGGTCAGAAACTCAGCCATACATAAAGAAATGAAGAGCATAGAAAGTATGAGTGAAGGTAAAAAGAAAACTTTTTTTCTTAATTTAATAGACAAGTATAATTAATTTCTTAGGTAAGTTTGTTCAAAATACTAATAGCAACAATACAATTGATTATGTATGCTTATTTATAGATCAGATATATATCCTTATGTATAAGTGAAATGAATGACAGTAATGATAAAATGGATGAGAGGAAGGACTTAGGATTTATTCTGTTATTGAAAGGTACTTACAGTACTCATGAAGAGGTATAGTGTTATTTTAAAGTAGCCATGGGTTAGTTGTAAACATATATTGCAAATCCTAAAATAACCACTAAAAAAGTTAAAAAAAATTAAAAAGTATAACTAATATACTAAGAAAGGAAAGAAAAGGAAGTATATAACACACAATTAAAAGCAAAACAGGCAGAAAAAGAAAGTTTACAAAAATAGGAACAAAGAAGAAGGGCAACCTTGTAACAGATATGGTAAATATTCAACCAACTCTATCAATAATCACTGTGAATATCAATGATTTAAGTGCATGAAATAAAGAGAGATTGTCAGAGTGAATCAAAAAAGATCCACCTACCTGTTGTCTACAAGAAACCCACTTTAAATATAAAGACAAATAGGTTATGGGTATTAGGATAGAGAAAAATGTACCATGTTAACACTAATTAAAAGAACTTAGAAGTAGCTATATTAATTTCAGAGCAGACTTCAATGTAAGGAAGGTTATCATGGATAAAGTAACATACATAACAGTAAAGGGGTTAATTCTCTAAGAAGACATAATGATTCTTGATGTGTATGAGCCTAAGAACGGAGCATCAAAATATGTGAGGCAAAATCTGATAGAATTGCAAGGAAACATAGATCACTCTACTATTTATAGTTGGAGATTTCAACCTCCCTCTATCAGAAAGGTTCAGATCCAGCAGGCAGAAAATCAGTAAGGACACATTTGAACTCAACACCACCACCAATCAACTGGATAGAATTGTCATCTATAGACAGCAGTTGAATAAACATTCTTCTCAAGCTCACATGGAATATTCACCAAGATAGACCACTTGGGACTTCCCTGCTGGAGCAGTGGTTAAGAATCCCCCTGTCAATGCAGGGGACACAGATTTGATCCCTGGTCTGGGAAGATCCCATATGCTGTGGAGCAACCAATCCCATGCACCACAACTACTGAGCCTGCGCTCTAAAGCCTGTGAGCCACAACTACTGAAGCCCATATGCTACAACTACTGAAGCCCACGTGCCTGAGCCTGTGCTCCTCAACAGGAGAAGCCACCGCAATGAGAAGCCCACACACCGCAACGAAGAGTAGCCCCACTTGCCACAACTAGAGAAAGTCCATGTACAGCAACGAAGACTCGATACGGCCAAAAATAAATAAATAAAATATTTTTTTAAAATTTAAAAATTAAAAAAAAAAGGAAAAAAACCACTTTCCAGACCAATGTTCCTGAATTCAGGTTTGGCTGCTCACTGCTGGAAAGCCAATAGTTGAGATACAAGTGTTGATTGGAATGGAAAGCTTGCTTTATTAAGGAGGCCAGCAAACTGGGGAGAAGCTGGACTCATGTCTAAAAACCAACTCCAAAGATTCTACTTGACCATGAAAGTTTTTAAAGTGAAAATCGTTTGGGGAGGGGTTCAGGGTCTTCATTATCTTGTACTGTGTGCAGACTTTCTTCTGATTGATTGATAATGAGATAAAAGGGCAGCATTCCAGCAATCTTGTGCTTAGCCTGAAGTTACCACCCTCCACCTGGGGGGGGGGGCTTAGCTCCTACAGAAGAATTCAAAGATACTGTTATATGTGTGTGTGTCTGTGTGTGTGTGTGTGTGTGTGTGTGTGTGTGTGTATTCCTTGAGGAGGAACCAGTATGTATGTATAGGAAAAAACAATAGTATAGATAGGGTTCAGTACTATCCCTGGTTTTAGGCATCCACTTGGAACATATTTCCTGCGAATAAGGGGGGACCACTGTACGTAAATAATTAACCGTTATGAGAAGCAGAAAGTCAGGTGTTTTATGAGTGCCTTTGTGTGTGCTTTGTGGCTCAAATGAGAAAGTAATCATCATTCAGCATAGTCTTTTCTATTATCTTTTGCATTTTTTCCTTAAATATTCCTCCTATTTTTACCTTAAATTTACTTTAAAGACATTTTACTAAAGTTGTTGAGCTTGATGAAGAAAATATATACAAGGTGTATCCCCCTGCTCATATGGTTTTAAGCAATTTTCCTTTTTCTTAAACAGAAATGCTGCAAGCATTTTAAAAATTTCATAAAATTGACATCTGGTAAAAAAAAAAGTCCTTTTATTTCGACTAACAGCTGTTCAAATATATACTTCAAATTCAGTCATAAATGTATTCAAGGTATAGTAATATGTGTTAAAATGGCATTATGAGTCTGCAATACATGCTAATTCAAAAGTTTCTTATTTAAATGTTCATTTTTATAGAGAAACATGACAGACTGAATCAAATATCTAACTATATCCTTTATATCCAGTAGATGGCTTTCTACATGATAAAAAACATTTTAAAAAGGGAATCAAACATGTTATTAGGTCTAAAATATTTGGAGGCTTGAAGAACATTAATACTATGAAATATTCATTTTCCTTTATCCGTCCTTCAAAAGTTCAGGCCGCTTTTTCCTTTAATTCTATAGTAAATGTGTTGTGCCTTTATTTGAGCCCTCATTACACAGTACTGGGACACTTTGTCACCACTATGCTATGTATTCATAGAGGATATGCTTACTCTCCATATGCACTGTCTTAGTTTTTCTTTGTACTTTAGTGCTAAGCACTGTGTTTGACACAACAATGATATAGTGTTGTTTATTCTTCCTTTTATTTATTTAAATCTACTTCTATTGAGTTAAGCAAGCAGAAGTTTCAAGTCTTGATGAAGCTTCAAAAAAATTAAAGATTGGGTCCTTTGTAAAAATCTAGTTTATTTGAAGGTTGTAAAACTGTCTTAATTTTTCTTTTAGAAGAAATATATAGTAATTTTTTTTAGATCTAAAATCTATCTGCTATTAATATCTTGTATGGTAGGGATTGTGAGAAAAGGGTGTGATTAATTTTCTTTTATTCATATATTTTTCATATGTTTTTCCATTCCATTTGATGAAAGACTTTTTCTTCTCTTTCCCATAGAATTGCCTTGGAGCCTATTGTTGAAAATCAGTTTATGTCATTCTATTTCCAAACTTGGGTGTTCATCTTTCTGTATTCTTTCTTCTGTATGAATGATCATTTTGTCTATATTTATGTCAATTCAGCACTGTATTAATTATTGTACCTTTTCAAAATCATTTTACAGTCAGTTAGTGTGAATCCTTTACTTTTGTTCTTTTTCACTTTTGTTTTGACAATTGTAAGCCCTCTGCATTGCCGTATAATACAAGAATCAACTTGCCGATAATTTTTTTTTTAATATCTGCTGAGATTTTGATTGGGTTTTCATTAAAACTCTATAACAATGTAATATGAAGAATATATTAACTATTGTTCTAAGCCTCTGAGGTTTTGGGTTGTCATTATGACAACATACATTAGATTAAACTGAAAAATAAATAAATATTAACACAAAGAGTTTCCTTCGAATATGACTTCCTGTAATACAATTTAAAATAGAAGTCCCAGTCATTTTGCACTTCAGAACTCTTTACAAATTTTAGCACATACCATTAGTTTAAAATATCTTAAAATATATTTTCATGTAAACTATACATCTCCATACTAGAATATAAGTGACGTGGGAATAGCTTGTGATTGGGTGTACACCAGTTTCTAGAATACAGCCTAATGAAAATAGACACTCAAATATTTGTTCACATAAAAACTAGTGGCATCCTAAACTATTCTTAGTTTGGATAGATTGAGTATATCGATTACATTAAAGCCTTTGGGTAATGAATAATGGGAAAGAAAGCACTCTCCCTTTAACTGGAGATCAATGGTATATACATCTGTAATCTTTTTTTTAAATCATTAATTTATTTTTATTGGAGTATAGTTGATTTACAATGTTGTGTTAGTTTCAGGTGTACAGCAAAGTGATTCAGTTATACATACATGTATATCTATTTTTTCAGATTTTTTCCTTATAGGTTATTACAAAATATTGAGTATAGTTCCCTGTGCTGTGCTGTAAGTGCTTGTTGGTTATCTATTTTATACACAGTAGTATGTAATCATTTAAATGAGAGAGAGAGAGAGAGAAATGTATTGTATGCCAACTGAGCATTCATTCATCAAATATTTTGTTACCAACATGTGCAATTTATTAAATAAACATTGATTACATGCCCAATAAATTTACTTACAATCAAATACAGAAATAAGTGATTCATATATATATATGATAATACTATAAATCAGAATGGCAAGTGTCATAGAAATAATTCCAAGTAAAATCAGAGCTGAAATAAAAGTCAACAATGTTTAATATAACCTCCCATCCCCAGCTGAGCCTTGAGACAACTATAATCCCACTTGACACTTAGATAGTACCCTCCTTGGAGATTCTGAACCTCAAATGCCCAGCATAGCTACCCCTGGATTCCTAACTCAGGAACTGTGAGATAGTAAATGTTTGTTGTTTTAAGCCACTAAAGTTGGGGTGACTTGTTATGTAGCAATTGAAAACCAATATAATAATTGTATAGAGAAGTTTAAAATTATACAATAAGATAATAGAATTTTTTGCTGATTAATGGCTTTATGGATGATATTTTCTTCACTTAGTTGTTTTTCCCTAAAATTAATTATCTGAATAATAGAAATTATATTAAAAATAAAATTGTTTTGTTATTTTAATCAAACATAAATATATTTTGCAATATTATTGTAATTCCAATGAAATTTTTTCTTCATGCCGTCTTCACTTTTGAAAGTCTCTGCTCTCAATGAACAAGACATGTAAACAACAGAAAATAAATTACAAAATATAAATATGAAGCCTATTAATATAACTGCCTTACCCTTCAAAATAAAGAAGTACTAAGACCCTTTGGCAGAAATATAAATAACATGAATCCCAGAAATTGATGTTATATATTTAATACATTAAATTTATATATTTGAAAGTTATTAAACATTACTGTATTACTGAAAAATTGCTTATGAACTTACTTGAGAAAAAACAATCTGCTTTACCAGTAATCAAGAATGACTTCTCATTCTTGATATGTAACAGTGTGATAACCTTACACTGGTAGAAAAGAGTGGCAATGGTAGATATATATATTAAAAAATAATAATAGGGCTTCCCTGGTGGCGCAGTGGTTGAGAGTCCGCCTGCCAATGCAGGGGTTGCGGGTTCGTGCCGCGGTCTGGGAGGATCCCACAAGCCGCGGAGCGGCTGGGCCCGTAAGCCATGGCCGCTGAGCCTGCGCGTCCGGAGCCTGTGCTCCGCAAAGGGAGAGACCACAACAGTGAGAGGCCCCAGTATCGCAAAAATAATAATAATAAAAATATTTTATTTGGCACATTGTCAGCTAATACTATCTGTCTACTCTGTCTAATTTATAGATTTAACTTTTTTCTGTGGTTTCTTTTTTGTGTGGTAATATGAGAAAAATACACAGAAATACTCACATTAAATGTTTTTGTATTGGTATTATAAATGTATTCATGAAAGGTTTTTTTAAAAACCATTGTGATACCGTATTCTTCAACATAACACCATTTTATTTTATTAGACAGCATACACATTCTGAATAACTTTTTTTTTCTTTATGAAGCATTTATGTTGTCATCCTTGATTTTCATGTTACAGTCACTTGTTCCATATACTGGAATTTGCTATTGCCTCTTCAGTTGTTCTTTGACCAACACTTGTAACCAGTTTGATCACTTTCCCAAAGGTTTTTTACCCTATCACAGAACCTCCATTCTGTTGTCAATGACTCTGGGAAAGGACACATTTTATTCCAGTACGACCTTACACTTATTGCAGCCTTTAGTAACAATAATTACTTTGAGAGTATATACATTATAGAATTAGAGTTTCAGATTCAAAATCTCAATCCCATCCCATTGTGTTTCTCACCTCTCAACAAAATATCATCTAAATTTCTGTAGAAAATATTTGCTCTTTTAAATTGCATCTATGATTTGAACTGATGCAATTTTAATGAACTTTGATATTATAATTAACCGCTGGTCAGTATAAATTTAAAAGTAGTGTGTCTAATCACAGTCAGCCTGAAATAGAATGGCTGAAAAGTATTCTACAGTACATGTGAACATTAAAAGATCAATTTGAAACAAGAGGAGAGGGAAAATATAAATGATAAATGAGGATTCTGTACATTACCATGTGGCTAAATGAAGAGATTTCATACTTGGTTGTTATCACAATAAATATGAAAATGCCATTTTGGAGGGGTATATCCTACCACTTCAAGAGAAAGTGATATACCATGAGATAGTCTGGGTTAACGCAAAGGTTAGATAACACGAAGGACTTCGCTATTGGAGATAAAAAAGAATATTGGGGAAAGTGAGCTGCACTATTAATATGAAGGTACTCTATGATTTAAAGGAATAAAAATGGCAAGTCTACTTATATGCAGTGATAGTAACTATAGGGTCATCATCAAATACATTTTAATGGAAAATTATTTGCTTTATTTATTTGTCACAGACAGCTTTTTAAGATAAAGAAGAAAGTCATTTTCCATGACTAAGTATAAACTGACACCAGGTCCCCTGTAACCTTCATGTTGAATGAGGCAGAAACACAGCAGCACAGCACTTAAATGGTTCACTGAGGAGATGCATTCTATTTATCACTGTTACTTCTCTAAAATGATCTAACTTACTCACTGCAGAGAAAGTCCCTAATCAATTTAAAACTGCCTTGTTGTAGAAGAGTACTTGCTACATGAGCAGCAGGTGTAGAAATAAAAGGAAAAAAATATTATAATTCTTATAATACTTTACCGGAAAGAATATGCAACATGTAACACTCTTTATGTTGCATTCAGAGTTGTGAAAAGTTACTCTTTCAATTTGATGGTGATAATCAGAGTGTGTCTACATATGATAGAACTAATACATTTAGAATTCTTTGTGATTTGATGACATGATTCTAGTTATCTAACTGGTTCTCTCCTGCACACCCATTGATAAGTTTTTTAAAAGATAAAATTAAATTTTAAATCAGTTTTAGGACTATAAAGTGATATTTTATATTAAATGTAAGTTAGTTCATGATATTTATATCTTATATAATAATTTAGTTTGGACGATATTAGAAGAAATCAACAACTTTCACTTTGGAACTACTTTTCTAAATGTAGCTGAACAGAGGAAAATCATGGGTTAAATTATGGAAAAATTTGAGAGGCCATTAATTGAACTTCCTTTTGACTTTTAAATAAATGAAATACATGAAATTTAGAACTCTGGGTTTTGACACCTATAGATGAAAGCTTTTAGAGTAGCTGAAAATCTGTGTAGCCAATATTATTAGTTAAGAAGAAAAAACACAGATTTAACCAGTTTCTTTCATGAGTTACAATAAATAAATTATATTTATTATCAGAATTAAACAGTAATTTAAACTTATTCCTAAGTAGTAAGTGTTCATAACTGAATTTATTTTCTGAAATTAAAAAGTAGTTTCTGCTTTGGTAATTATTTGAAGCTTTGAACTTTTATTACATAATGTACACTATAACCTGTAAAAATTTAAAGTTAAGAGCAGTGTTACTCAAAAAGGATAAACAATATATTTAAAAATGAGATGGGTTTAAAATAATTCACATGAACCAATAAATTCTCTATTTTTCATGGATTGCATTTCAACAGTTTCAACAGTATTTAAAACTGTACTAAAACTACAGTATGTGACAAAGTTATGACCCATAAGATGCTTAAGCTCAGACTTTAATTATTTAAAACACACAAAAAGAGACCAAATATCCAAATAAGTTTCATATACATACCTATAAACTGTGAGTAATTCATAAAGTGTGTTGTAATAATTATATTAATGCAGGGCATACTAACCATGATATAAAATAATATAACTTATGAAGCACAGTGATCCATGATGCTAGAAGTAAATTTTATATATATTTATATATAAGAGTTTAGCCAACCTAATAACCTACATTGCATTTTGCAAATGCTATTTATCAACATCTCTGAATGTGACACAATGCTACATGTTTAGTATTCTAAAGATAAAAGTTAGGTTTGCAAAATAAGTCATAATCCCAAATTATATTAGTGATACCTGAAATACAGCTTGAATTTAAAAATGAGTCATGATATATAATATTTAAATTCATTTTATTTTCTTTTAAAACGATAGAAATACGTTCTGAGCATACATATCCTCTTCATTAATTAAATACCAGTATTGAGTATCTTTCTGTTTTGTAAACTAGAATAAATTCTTGCTTTTATTTACTTGCCACTAGTTGTTCAGAGATACCCAAAACATAGTACTTCGTAACATGCAACTTAAGACAATCTTTTTTGAGACAATATTCTTATCTTTGTCTATTCTGTATTCTTTAGATTTTACAGGAGTTTACATTTCTAAAAGAGCAGTTTATTGTCTCTTTAGGGAAAGCATAATAGCTTTCTAATTGTTCCTCCTGTTTTTCGCTTTTGTCATCCTACAATCATTTCTGAAATGTGACTACTTCAATGAGGTCCACACTCCTCGGGGAGGCACACATACACAGATTCCTCATTACCCTCCACATACTTGTTCACAACGCTCTAGTAACATTCACTCAGCTTGCATTCCTTCAACAGGGGGTGTTTGTACTCCCTGTTGCTTCTGCATGAAACAATCTTTCCGAAATCTTCACAAGGGTGGTTGCTTCTCCGCACTTGATCTCAACTCGTATGATCACAGGAGAGGCCTCTCCTGACTCCCATTTGAAAGTAGGCCCCTCAACCCAGACTCCTCATTACCTTCTTTCACATTAGTGTGACTAACTTTTCCTCATAGAATTTGTCACTATGTGAAATAATTGATTTATTGATGAGTTCTCTACCTCCCTCAGAATAGAAGAATAATGAACAAGTGAATTGTTTACTGTGTGTCCCCACAAGTGACTGTCCCTGGCATATAGAAACCACTCAGTAAATATTTTTGACCAAGTGAAGGAAAATGAATATGAGAAAGGAGAATTAGACTTGGAATTCATTCTGTGTACATATTAGCTCTGTGAATAAGAAGCCAAGGAAAATAATTTAGTCTTGCTTGATTTCCCTTTGCTCACTTTTAAAATGAGAGCGGTTTTAAGTTAAGTAAACTTGAAAATCCCTTTTATAAAATTGTCAATTGATAAGCCATGTATGTGTATTCCTCTAAAAGTTTAATACTAGACAGACAATTTTGGGTGAGTAATAATGCTATTAGTCAAAGTAGAGACATACGTCATTTTTTCTGTAGAAGGTGGTTAGATGATATAAAAGGAGTATAAAATATTATTATGAAAAAGGCAAATGATTATATCATATCTAAGGCAGGTATGCAGTGCTCACTCTGACAATTTTTTAATAAAAATATACTACTTGAGAAATGTTTCATAGATAATTGTTTTAAGTAATAGATGCTAAATAATCTATAGTGTCCCTTTACAGATGTGAGGTTTTAATTTAAATAAGTGAACTTACTGAACAGGTCGATTAAAATCATCCTTTAGTTGTATTAACTATCTCTACCCCTTTCACCCATCATTCACTCAAATCTTCATTCATTTTTGGTTGAATTAGAAAGAGAATTTATACTTTTAGGACATCTTTTAAAGAGTCATAGGTATGATTTTAAACAGCAAGAGTAAAGCATTATTAGAACATGTAAAAGAGAGGAAGGGAGTTCTCCAGAGTTTTCCTCTGTAAAAACTTGATTACAAATGATGAGTTTATACCCTCATGGACATTCCAAGTTTACAGTTTCTGACATTTATAATCTGTGCTTATGAGTATTACTCTCTTCATCAAAAGAACAAGTTGTAATACAACTGAGTGAGACTGGGGGGCAACATATACACACATGGTCTAGCCTTCCTTGCTTGTCTATTTTTGTCTCTTTCTATATCACCCCTCGTTTTGGGCCTTCTTTTAATTTCTCAGATGACCCCTATTTTATTTTTTCTAGGCACAGATAATTGCAAATGTCCTCTCTTTTGGAAAGCTTTGTACCTCCTTCTCTCCCTCCCCACAAGGCATTTACACCCAGTAGGCTATTGTCCTCATCCAAGTACTGGTTCAAATGGTTCACTTCTTCTGGAAAGTCTTCCTGTACTCTTGCCCCCTCCACACTAGCTCAGGTTACCTCAGTCATAAACTTCAGTGCAGTGTACACTCCCCCTTCATAGCATTTCACACAAATTTCTCAAGGTGATGAGTTGATTACTATTGGTCTCCTTGAGTAGGGTACAAACAATGTAAATAGAAGAGAGCCTGTTACACAGTTTTTCACTTATTCCCCAAATGAAATTGTGTGGCTGGTATATAGTAGGCATGCGATAAATATTTAGGAAATGTTTGACTAAATTACTAAATTAATAAATACGTAAATGACATCAGTCTCCCTCTATGTGCAACTATTTTCTAGGCATTATATACAAGTCTTTTAAACAAATTCTTTTTGCATACCTTCTCCTTTCTAAAATTCTGTTTCTACAAAAATATTGTCTAAGTGATTAACCAGGATGGAAATATAAATTGTACTTGATTACATTTCCTCGCTTAATTTCCACAGCTAATTGGTATCCAAATTCTGCTAATTCCTCTATTTCATGTAGTTTGATATTACTACACAACTTCATCCTTACTTACACATACTTTAGTGGCTTCATACATACCTTAGTTAGGGCAGTAATAATTTATTTCCTCAATTTATTCAACATGCTCCACAATATGGCATTTGCAATTTAAGCCTTTTGATATTTAGGTCTGGGAGCAATATTTTTTCCTCCTCTTTAAAATCAAGTTCCAGCTTTGGCTGAGAAGGAGAGGTTTAGATGGTGATGACTTGAAGAATATTTAATATCTTTATATAATCTTTGGTCATCTGAGGCCACTGTTAGGAAATAGATGAAAAGAATGGTCTTGAATTTCTCTTCCCTGACTTGTCCATCCCCCCTCTCCCAGTGGAGTATGCTAAGGGCATTAATCTGCCTTCATTTTGCAAGAGGAATAGTCCTAGGACACAGAGAAAGTGGAGCTGAGGAAAACCAGATGTTTAAGTCAACTCACTGAGTACTTCCAGTGGGTTACAGGAGAATTGAGCCAGCAGAAGCTTACTCTTATATAAAACAAAATTACATAAAAGCAATATGCAAAGTAAGTTTGCCACATCATTATTGCACAAATTCCTTAAAACTGCAGCAAGATACTTACAAAATTTACTGAAATTTGAGTTAAAAATCTTTGAATCTTTAGAACTGGAACCTCATATATAAGGTAGTAGCAATTATAAGAGTAAAAGCTTGCTTACTGTTCATTCGACAAACTATAAGATTTAATTACTGTTTATTTAAATATATTATTTATTCTACTAAATAATATGTTAATAAAGAAAATGTTTCCTTTATTTTTTGTTTCACCAACAGCCCTTAAAATGACACCTTATATACAAGATCTCACTAAAATGGCATAGAGTTTGCATTTACAGTAAGATTAAATTTGAATCCACTCTACTCTAAAACTCTTTTTAACTTCTTGGAAAATTTATGGATTATGACTTGCTGCAGATATCACTCATCTCACAATTGGCAACTAAGACTTTAAAGTATGATCTATAATTATAGATATGTATATCCTTTTTGACATGCCCAAAGATAAAAATAATTTTTAATAAATACACACACATACACACATACTTGCAGCAAAATAAGATAAAGGCATTTCTTTTATGCTTACTTGTTTGTAAATATTTTATATGTAAAGTTCATTTGTTTGTCTAATTAACATGATGGTTAATCCTTTACTCCAAATCTCCCCAAATCAACGAGCATATCTTCAGTGGAGGCTGGTGTCTTATCTGACAGCTGAGTCATAATTTAGGGCACAGATCTTTGGCCCTCTCTACCACATCCATTTTTTTCTCATGGAAGCTTATTTATTTATAAAATATTACCACACCTATATCTCTACACCAGTATACTTTTCTGATTGAAAAATCAAACGTAGAAGAAAATTAATTATTGAAGCCAAGGATACAGGTGCTTTTCTCACATCCTCATAGCCCATTTAAAGGTTGCAACTGAAGAATATTGTGAATTATCACACTCCAGTAATCCTAAAGCTACCTGCAAGTTAGAGAAACATTCCTTAATTTCTCTAAGACCATGCCATAAATACTTTGAATTAGTGCATTTTTTATAAAATTAATTAAAGACTGACTTAGATTATGTATTCTGAGTTCAACAAAATAAAGGTATTTCAATATTAATAACTTTATAATTTGTATCATAATACTTTTGTGTGAAAATATCTACTCAAAAATGCAGTTTTTAATGTCTTTGCAGCATGTCTTTTCCCAGTAGATATTTTTTTTATTCACTTCAGATTTCAGTAGTCAAATGGAATGCTTGTTATGTTTCTTGTCTCGTCTTGTAGCTTTTAATTCATGATTTATAAGCGGTCCATGGAAAGTAGAAAGCCACTCATTAAAATTAAGGGTCATTACCCTCCATTGAATTTTGTCAGGTGCATGATGTGTCAGTGAGAAAGATTTCTGTTTCTTGTCAATGCGAACTTGAAAAGCTGAGCTATAAACGGGGAAAAAAGAGAACATCTCTTGGATAAAAATCAAAAATAGCAATTCTCGTTTTATTTAGATTAATGAAGAATGACAACAAATAACACACATAGGTAGTCACTAAACCCAGCCTCCCAACACATTTCATCATATTGAATAACTAGTTTGAAGGTGACGTCTTTTATTTTAACCAACTCTGTAATAAGAGATAGAAAAACAGATTAACAAATATTTATAGAAAAGTTGTCATGAGCAAGAAGAAACCATAAATTAATTATAATAAAGACTTGGTTCCAAAAGACCTTCCTTCTCCTCATTTCTTTATCATTGTGCCCAAAACATCTAGAGTGATACTTGGCTCATAGCATAGCATAATAACTATTTATCATTGTTGTTTAACTACCTGTTTATTGTGAGTGTCTTTCTGAAATATAAAATATGTTTTCCTGAATACAAACATAATTCATATTACAACATGAAAAGGAGAATAAACAAAGTTATTTCCCTACCGTCTCCACTTCCTCTTCTTTTCTTCCCACTCACTCTCATGTATTTGATATTTATTATTTTCTTTATTTTTCTCAAATATTACAAGCATCTACCTTTTAAAAAAATTAGTCCACTATATATAATATTCATAATCTGATCATTCTGTTTCTTAATGTATTTTGGTGAGGGTTTCTTATTATAAAAGAGTTTCAGGATAATCTCCCCATAGTCATGTCTGTAAGGATCTTTTTCTTTATAAGGTAACATTTACAGATTCCAGTGGTTATGAACTGATATCTTCAAGTGGCCATTCATAAACTTACTACATACAGTTTAATCATGAGTAAAACAGACAAATCCCAATTCGGGAACATTGTACCAGTAACCTACTAGTCATCCAGGTTATCAAAAACAAGAAAAATCTGAGAAATTTTCACAAACAAGAGGAGACTAAGAACACATGACTATTAAATATTATGTGATGTGGTATCCTGATTGGGATCCTAGAGCAACAACAACGAAAAGAAAATGAAAAAAACGAAGGAAAAGGGCTTCCCTGGCGCAGTGGTTGAGAGTCTGCCTGCCGGTGCAGGGGACACGGGTTCGTGCCCCGGTCCGGGAAGATCCCACATGCCGTGGAGTGGCTGGGCCCGTGAGCCATGGCCGCTGACCCTGCGTGTCCGGAGCCTGTGCTCCGCAACGGGAGAGGCCACGACAGCGAGAGGACCGCATACCGCAAAAAAAAAAAAAAAAAAAAAAAAAATGAAGAAGAAAAAGTGGAGGAAATTTGAATAAAGTATAGACTTTAGTTAATAGTAATGTAGCAATATTTCATTAATTATTGATATTTACCATAATTATTTAAATAATTATAAGGGACAAACTGGGTGTTGGTTATGCAGGAATTATCCATACTATCTTTGCAATAATTCCATAAATCTAAACCTGTGCCAGAAAGTTATATTAAAATAAAGTTTAAAAAAAGATAGGTATCCTCGTTAGCAAGTATCTTGTCGATTGCTTGCAGGACTGCTACTAAACAGTGTGGAACACTAGCATGTTTTAGATGCCCTGTTTCCCTCTTGCCTTCTGTCCACGGCAACTGCCCCTCAGGTATGACAGCAGGAATTGTGACTATTACAGTCTCACATAGCCTTGTACCCAGAGGTGAAGCATAATGGTTAGTGACATAGAAAAGAAAGAAAGTAGCTTAGAGGACAAATTTTCTCAAATTGAATTACTGGCCAATGAAAAATGGAGATATAAGTACATTTGTCTTTTGCCATCAATATAGGTTGCATGATCTTGTAATATGGAAGTTATAAATATGATACATAGAATAAAATCAACACATTTAAATGTAAAACTCTTGGTTGCATAATAATGATAATGTATTGCACATATGTACATAAACTAGGAATGGGTACTGTAGTTTATTTTTCTTAATGTTATTATGGAAGTAGACATCCTAAGTAAAATTTTTTCAAGGGTTATGAAAGGATTGAGATATTTTTCCCTACCCACAAACTAACAAGTTAGCTTTCTACAATACCATGAATGCTGACAGAAGACATGGGACTCCTAGGTCAGAAACAGATGACTTTATTATTCACTGCCATAGCAGTAGACGCAGTAATAGCATTCCTACTAGTTCCTCAAGCTCCATTTCTCTGAGGGAGACATGAAAAGTATCAAATGATACCTCTACACATGGTGAAGAGAATTTCAGGAGAGAAATCCCAAGTTTAGGGAACATGAATATTTTATAATGAACTGTGTATTCTTCAGGATTCTCTGGAGAATCAAAACCAATAAGAGATTACTTACACACACATATGTATGGAGAGAGAGAGAGAGAGAGAGAGAAGGAGAGAGGTTTATGATTTATTATAATAGAGGAGAGAGAGAGAAGGAGAGAGGTTTATGATTTATTATAATAGAGGAGAGAGAGAGAAGGAGAGAGGTTTATGATTTATTATAATGAATTGGATCACATGATTACGGAGGCAAGCTAGGGAACCAGGAGAGCCGATGGTGCAGTTCCAGTCTGAAAGCAGGCAGGCTCAAGACCCAAGAAGAGCCCAGGTTTCAGTTCAGGTCTAAAGACCGGAAAACACCAATGTCCCAGTTTGGAGGCTTCCAGACTGGAGGAATTCACTCTTAATTTTAGAAGAGTTAATCTTTTTGCTCTAATCAGGCCTTCAGCTGATTGGATGAGGGTAGTTGACCTTAAGGGGGGCAATCTGCTGATTGAAATGTTGATCTCACCCACAAACATACTCACAGACACATCCAGAATAATTTTGACCAAATACCTTGGCACCCTGTGGCCCAGTCAAGTTGACACATAAAATTAACCATCCATAGGCTGTTAGCCTGTCTGAATTTTGCTCCTAAAGAGACATTATGTTTATTTGTTTTGACAGTAAACAAACCTGTTACTTGCTCTATTGGGAGACATTATATCTATCTTTCAAGGCTGTTCACTGTGAACACATCTTTGAAATGACAGTTCAGACCAAAGGTGGACGCTGATTCTGCTCACAAGACATGCAGAAGCACAAAAGACCATGGAGAATTGTTTACCAACAATGTGAGGACCTTTTGTCTCCATTAACATGGAATATTTTTTTTAATGTGTTTTCACATCTTTAATGGACTGCTTTTAGAGTTTGACATGATGAGCCTTGAATTACAAACTTATATAGCTAGGAAAGATAGTGTAAAATGCTACCCAAATTACATAGGCAAGTAATAATGAAAGTTGCAAAAGTTTTAAAACTTGTCAGTAATTCTGTGCATAAATGACTATGGCACCATAGAGAAGTGATTTGCTAGGTCATTGCAGAACTTAATTTTGCAACCCAATTTTAAGTAAAATGTTTCCATAGTGCACGATAAATATACTTCATCTTCTCTATTTGTATATGGCTTCAATAGAGTATCCAGTTAATGTTACATAAATGTTTCATGTCTCACTTGCATCATATAAAAAAGAAATTATGTCATGAAATTCCATGTAGATGAATATGGCCATTTCTCCAAGTTACCCGAAAAATAAAAACAGGATAAAGTGATATGCCTCCTTCTGATGATGCCCAAATTAAAAATATTGAAGACCATCTCGTAAGGAATACAGGTTTTGCTACCTTCTCTCAATAGCTATTAGAAGGTCTGATAGCACATTCACATTAGAGGAAAATACTTGTTTGGGTTTATATGAAGGCTTAATTTAGGGAAAATTGAATATAAATTCTGATTTTCAACTTCATATTTAATTTTCATATCTACAATATGGTGTCCTGCCAAACCATTAAGATGTTTTATTTCCATATAAATATATTCTCCAATATTATTGGAAATAAAACTAAATATGCTAACTATAATGAAGCATACTTTTTATTACCTATTCTCAATATTTTTAAAAACTCACACAGTTTAAGATGTAAGATATTATCAACACATTTGAAGTGCTCTATGCAGACATCTCCAATTTTATTTCTTCCCATACATTGATTAACCACTACCGCTTGCTTTCTTTTTTTTATATAAATGTTCTATATTGCATGAAATCATAGTAAAATATGATTTGTATATTTAAAACATTCTATGATTAGCCTAATACTATATGTACACAAAAAATATACAAAGCAAGTATATTGCAACTTATATTCTTAGGCCACCATTATATTTTAGATATATTTTTGTTAGTGGAAAAAGCTGTAGTATTTACATTCATTCTTATTGTTACATAGTAATCTACTTTAAGAATACAACTCAACATATGAATCCATTCTTCCATTAATGGACATTTGATCTGGTTCTATTATTTGTCATAATAAACAGTACCCCAAGAACATTTTTGTATGCATATTAATGCACATTATCAATTATTTCTCTAGGGCTTATGCCAAAGATACACATTACAGAAATTATTTACATGTGTCTTCAATTTTACAAGATAATTTAAAATTGTTCTCCAGGATGGTTATAACAATTTCCTGGCAGGGAATAATTTCCATGCTTCCACATTCTTTCTAATATCTAGAATTGTCTGGTGACTTTTTATCTTTGGCCAATCTGTTAAATGTCATCTTTTCTTATTTGTCATTCAGTTTTAGTCTTCTCCATCAAAAACAGTGTTAGCCTATTAGAATGGCCAAAACACTGAAAATACCAAATGATGGTGGAAGTGTGGAACAACAACTCTCATACATTGCTGGTGGGAATACAAAATGGTACAGCCATTTTGGAAGATAGTTTGGCAGTTTCTGGCAAAACTAAACATAACCTTACTATAGGGCCCATCAATCATGCTTCTTGTTACTTACCCAAAATGAGATGAAAGCATATATCCATGTAAAAACCTGTACATGGATGTTTATAGCAGCTTTATTCATAAATGCCAAAACTCGGAATCCACCAAGATGTCCTCCAGTAGGCGAATGGATAAACTGTGATACATCCAGACAATGAATAATATCCAGTGCTAAAAAGAAATGAGCTACCAAGCCATAAAAAGGCATGGGAAAACCTTAAATGCATATTACTAAGTGAAGGAAATCAATCTGAAACTGCTACATACTGTATGATTCCAACTATATGACATTTTAGAAAGTGCAAAATGAAGACAGTAAAAAGATCAGCGGTTGTCAGGTTTCAGGAAGGGGGAGAGATAACAGGCAGAGCACAGAGGATTTTTAAAGTAGTGAAAATATTCTGTATGATATTTTAATGATGGATATATATAATTATACATTTGTCCGAACCCATAGAATGTACAACACCAAGAGTGAACTCTAAGGTAAACATGGACTTTGGTGATTATGATGTGTCAGTGTAGGTTCATCATTGGTAAAAAAAATGCACCATTCTGGTGAGTGACATTTATAATGGGGAGGCTATGCAAGTATGGGGCAGAAGGTATATGGGAAATCTGTATACCTCCATCTCACTTTTGTTGTAAATCTAAAACTGTTCTAAAACAATGTGTTAGTTTAAAAAATAATAATTGTTAAACAATTTCTTAAACAACTCTCCAAGGCATATATGACATTTCTATTATAACAGGAGGTCTTTCCTTCCTTAGAATGCTGTATGAAGATTTTAAACATTTATTTATTAAACACATGATACTAGTATTATAGATGCATCAAGGTATATGTATTTCAATCACTTTCATTCACAATAATTACTCCATTCCTCATGATTTAGATTTAAATCTTATAACTGTAACTCATAAAAATTATGTAACAAATTCAAATGCACCTCTATTACCTGATTATTTTCTCATATACCATTCCAATTTTTCCACTCATAGTCTACTCTTGTCACCAGTCCATACAAGGCCTCCCTCTTGTTTTATTTTTCATCTTCACTCCTGCTCTTACCCTTATCCTCCCAATATTCACTCAACTTTTCTGATATCTTTTGAATTTGACAGTATCCTTGTAAAATATATATTTAAAAATTAACATTGTATTCTAATATTGACTCTACTAGCTATTCATCCGTTTCTAAATATTCTCTCAATCCTACACTGTTTTCTTTTTTTTTTTTTGTGACCCACCTATGTGATTTGCTAAATCCTTTAGCAAAATGTGCTGCAATAAAGTAATCTTAAATTTAACCTCATGAGAATTTCTCTCAGGTATATACTAGGGATTAATATATCTGGATCAAATGGTAAAAACATACTTTGTCCTATTAGCATGAATGAAACATCAACAAACCTTCTCTTTATACAATAAATATCCATGGAGTGCCTTACTATGTTCCAAGCATGGTTCTTGGTGCTAGGAATACTTTTGGAACAAATATTATTTTTTTTTTGAAAGTAGATTCTAAAAAATAAAATGAATGAATATAACAAAACAGAAATAGACTCACAGATATAGAGAACAAAATACTCATTACCAATGGGGAGAGGGGATGGGGGAGGGGCAAGATTATGGTAGAGGTACAAACTACTATGTATAAAATAAATAAGCTACAAAGATATAGTGAACAGTACAGGTATATAGCCAATAAAAAGAAAAACAAAGAAACAGAAACCTACCTTAGAATCACTCACATATTATTTAGTGCATATAAACATTAATCATGACTAAGATTCAGTGTTGATTATAAAGTTTATGAGCCATAGAAAGTAAAAAAGAATGTTTGGAAATTCTGCAATACTAGAAGGGTGGTCAGGTGACCTTTCATATGGTTTTAGGAAAGAATTTCATGCAGATATCTGGAGGAGGAACAGTCCTGGCAGATGGAACAGACATTTCAAAAGCCCTGTGTTGGAAGGATCACTACATGTTCAAAGGACAGTAGAAGGTCAATATGGCTGGAGCAGAGTGAGCCAGTGTAGAGCAGTGAGAGGTGAAATAGAAAAATATCAGAGAAGGTGGCAGAATGTGTAGTGCCTCATAGTCTTTTACCGTCAAAGAAATGGAGAGCCACTAGAGGATTCTGAACTGAGAAGTTACATAATCTGATTTATGGTTAGCAGCTTCAATACGGCTGCTGTGTTGAGAATATGATGTAAAATGGGAGGACTGCAGATAGGAGAGCACATCATGAGGTCAATTCAGTAATACAAGTATAAATTGATTGTAGTCTGAGCAAGGGTGGTATTAGTGGATGATGCAAATAACTGTATTCTTGAATGTGTTTTGAAATTTGATCTGAGAATCTCAACAGACATAATGTGGGGTGTCAGAAAAATATTACTCCAATATTTTTGGCCACAACAACTGGATAGCAGTAGTTGATATGGGAGAAGACCAAGGAGAGTGCATATTTGGTCTGGGGTAGGATGAGGGTTGAAGAACAGAAGTTAACTTTTGGATGTGTTAATTTTGAGATACCTATTAATCGTGCACATCAAGATCTAAAATTAGGGCTTCCCTGGTGGTGCAGTGGTTGAGCGTCCTCCTGCCGATGCAGGGGACACGGATTCGTGCCCCGGTCCGGGAAGATCCCACGTGCCGCGGAGCGGCTAGGCCCGTGAGCCATGGCGGCTGAGCCTGCACGTCCGGAGCCTGTGCTCCGCAACGGGAGAGGCCACAACAGTGAGAGGCCCGCGTACTGCAAAAAAAAAAAAAAAGATCTAAAATTATAAGTTGAGTATATGTATCCTAAATTCAGGAAAGAGATCCTGGCAGATGATATAAATTTATGAGTCCACAGCACAGAGAGAGAATTTAAAGTCAAAGTACTGGTCCAATGATTGAGCACTGAGGAAATATCAAATGAGTTTACCAGCAAACAGGATAGCCAGTGAGATAGTGAGATCAAAAGAAAACCAAGAGTGTGAGTTGTCCAAAGACAAGTAAAGGTAGTTTATCCAGAAGAAAGAAATGAAAAAATGTTATAAAGACTGCTGACGGCATAAAAAATATGCTAAGAATTTTCCTCTGGAATAAGCAATGTGCAGATCAGCAGAGCATATGGATTTTCATTGCCCCAAATACAAACATATCTTGGACAATCTGATCTTTCAAAATTAGCTTATGTTGTTTATAACCACAATCTTACATTATTAATGAGTTTGATAATTTCTTCATAACTTTGTAAGATATTTTCCCTTTTTGTAAGTATGGGGCTGAACTTAGGTAGAGCTGACCACTGTAGCTATAGCTGGAATCAGTGTTAAGCCAAATGGATGTGACTATAGTGTACCAAAAGAAACAGCTATGGTCCCCTTGTGCTATATTTAACCCCCTTTAAATTCACATTGTCACTGAGTCTTTAAGAAATTGGTTAGCTGGAATCTCTAGAAATAACTTCATAAAAGAAGGTTACTGGAACAAAGTTTTTGCCTCATGAAAGTTAGATGGATATGGGCAGGTAATAATCAAGTACATATGTATGTAATATTTCAATCTGGTGGTAGATGAGAATAAGTATTCTGATGAACAAGCAGCAAGTATAGGGATTAAAAAAATACTGGTGGTATTTGTGTGGATGGTGGCAAGGTTTTGTAATTCTACCCTTTAATTAAACTGATCTATTTAATGCTAGAGATTTGACTTACTATTCTCTCAGTCCCCAGGTCTAGAACATTACTTATGGAAATTTTAATAATTCTGTATCACATAAAATTTATAATGAAATTTGGGATTATGGAAAAAACAAGTCATCAGTACTTTTTGAAGGAGGTGTATTTAACTTCTGCAAATGAGTAGAGACATTTTCATTTTTAGTTTAGAAAATTTATGTATATAGTTTTTGCAAGGAAAAGAAGCAGAAAATGCACTATATTTACACTTGATCATATGTTAGCATAGCTGAAAATATGTAAATAGAATGAGTTGACTGCATATATTAGTACTCAACCTCTTCTTATGATTCCACTTTCATTTCATCATAAAACAGAGGAGCTTTTGAGGAGTGAAAGATCTCTGCTTGCTCTTGGTTACGTACTTGCATCATTGATGAGACACTTAGTATTACAAGGCACCTGCATATTTTTGAAATGTTTTGCTTTACAGTTTGAGATAGACTATAAGAATATGTGCATGTGTTTATGGCCACAGATAACAAGATGCAATAATGAGAAAAAGTACAATTCAGTGAATTATTATTAGTGATCCCTCAGCAGGATTTCATATACATGATATCATGCATCCTGCCAATACAGATGAAAGCATCTAGAAATCAGCTACAGAACAATGGTTAACAGTTTATTTAATACCTGAAGTGTTTTCAGTAGCACTTTGGGAGGGTACTGTTGCCAGGGAACAATAAGGCAGCTATCATCTAGACAACCTTGGGGAAATAATGGCTTCCACTGCATATGTAAATCTCTCTCACATCCGATGAGCTATTTTTAGCACAGCTAAGATACTGTCACTTTTTAAAGAAATGAAGGATTTTCTCTTACCAATTTTATAAGGGAAATCACTCCCCTGCAATAAATAATAATTTACCTTTAGTGACTGATAAAGAAGGGAAATTTCAGTTTTGTCATTTATGTTAAAGTCAAATAAAATAACAAAGAATGCAAAGCCCAGGTATAGCACCAAAGCTAAGCAGTAGATGAAGTATGGCAGTCTGAGCAGTAGATCATACAGTACATGTGTGCATACACACTGGCTTCAGCCCATCAGTTAACAGACACCATCATTGATTATTCTGACTAACGGAAGTAGGTTAAACTATAGTTGACCAATTCCCATGGAGAAATATGTAGTATATGAGGACAAGCAGAGGACTGAAGCAAACCTAAGGTTAAAAAAAAAAAAATCCGTCCCTATGATCTGCTTCAAAATTCACTTATCTGCCTTATCTCATACAACCATTTTGCACGGCTAGCCCTTGATATTTGCAAATTATTCTCTGCATTTTAACTTTGACACCATTTTAGATGCTGATATTAATTTTGAATAATGATCTTTTATAGCAAATTGTGGTTTTCTTTTTAGAGTGTTTCCACCTTTCATCTTCTCTGGTTTATTATTCAAAATGATTAGACTACCAAAATCTGAAATTAGATATACAGGAATCCCTCATTTGGGGGGCTTGCTTTATGCCACTTCGCTTTTACAAAAGACCTGCATTAATAACTATTTTCGCTAACAAAAGCAATCCAAAGAGGATTTTCGCTATTATGAGAAAAGGCAAAAAGTGAAAATTGTGTTCAGGGTTTGCAGAGAGCAGTTACAGAGGCAGTGCTAACCCCGAGCTGTGAGAGTGGCACCAGCAAGCTCCTTTCTGGGGAACTATACTCAGCATCTCAGTATCAAGACACCATAACTTTGAACTGTGTCTGTGAGCATCTGTGCTTTATCTCAGTTTCTTTTGTGCAACCATTAGCAAGATGTGTCCTAAGGTAATTGTTTGCTTTAAGCCATTTCAGCTTACAAAAGGTTTTCATAGAAATACTTTCAATTAATGAGGGAAACCTATATTTACTTTTCATATATAAAACTATATATGAATTTATGTATTTTATACTATATATTTATATATTGAACTTCTATGAATTAGTCTTTTCTCCTTTTACTCTCTGAATGCTAGCTTTTGCGGAAACCAGCTCCACATATGAAGTGTGACTAACCTCAGACCACCAAGCTGTGAGAAGCCCGGGCCCCATGAAGAGGTCATGAAATATGACTCCCCGTGGATAGAGAGGTGAGTCAGGGGGACACCAAGGTTCCAGCAGGTGAGTGAAGAAGCCACTTTGGATGTGGAATCTGCAGCTTCAACCTCCCCAGAAGATGACAGGTAAATCAAAAATGAATGACCCCAAATCCCTTCCCAAGTTCCTGATATATTGTGAACAAAATTAAATGGTCATTTTAATCTACTGTTTTTGGAAGGTTTATTATGCAGCAACAGATAAATAAAACATTTTTCATCTGATATAATGATCACACACTTAAGTCTGTCGAAGGTTTCCCTGTGTTCTCTTTCTATTTTACTCAAGGACTGAGGTCACTTTCTTTCACAGTGTCTCATCAAAACTTAAGCCCTAGATCTGTACAAAGATGCTGACAAGTCTTGTGCCTGTAATAAAAATTAAAAAATAAAAACTAACATCTTTTGATCCCACTCAACACATATAGTAGAGACTGAATTAAATACTTTCCCCTCCAGGCATTTAAATTAAGAGGCCAATCTATAAGGGTGTGGTGGCCATAAACCTATATATTCGCCCTTTACCCTCCTACTCATCTCCACTCAAACCATAAGTCCCAACTTTGGCTGCTCTGCAGACCCTGGCATTGTTAGAGGCCTTAAATCATTCAATCTTAAACCCTTTCCTGGGGAAATACTAAGTAAATTGTTGACAGACTGTGTACTCTATGTAAAAGTTTTGAAAAGCTCTGACTTAAATGTCCAAAGGCACCTCTCTTCAGCATGTTCTAAACTGCAAAGACCACCTTTTTTTTCTAAATCTGCTTACAATTTTCTGATTTTTGTCATATCTATGAACTAAGTAAGCTAGGAATTACTCCGTTATCTCCTGTTGTCTTGTCTTTATTATTCTGTAACTATCACATTTATCATCAATTCCTGTCTGTTTTTCTCCTTAATACATTTTTTTCTTCTCCATTCCCGCCGTCACTGAATTCATTCTAGGACACATCTCTTTAAATATAGATTATTAAATTAGATTTATATCTGTTCTTCAATAATTTTATATCATTGCCTAGATACTTGCAGCTATATTAATAATTTATTATGTTGTATATAGGTTTATATGTAGGTTTATAAGCCACTAATATTTCTCCCTAATGTAGAGAGTTCAGACTTCATTAAAACAAATAAACAACATAGGCTAGAATAACATCTAAAAATATTACTATTATTTACGGTAACACCTACATTCCTTAGAATAATTTACTAGGCCTTTTATAATATTGTCTTAGTTTTTTGTTGTATTTTCTTTTACCCTGTCTCACATGTAAGCACTCTTCCGTTTGAGTTGTTTGCTCAAATCAAAGGGAATAGTGAGTTCTTACTTTTACCAAGTTCATTCACAACTTCAGACCTTTGCATATTAACTTCTCTTGGCCTGAAGAACCCCTCATTCTCTCCAAGGCCAGTTTTGATTTTGTAAGATTTCTTCAATCAGTCTCAGTTTAGCTCTCATTTTATCAAGAAAACCGATTCTAGTTCTCTGCATTTGTTTAGTGCTCATCCAATGTATTATCCACTCTAAGTAATCACAAAAAAAATGGAGTGGCTGCTTATTTTTTAGTGTATCTATGTCATCTAGCTTGTGTGGTAAATATTCAAGAAATATTTGCTAAAGCACATAATGATTAAATTAATTTACTACCATCTTGTTTAATAAAATGATTAATGTTCCAATACATTAATTAATTAATCTACTAATCAATACTTGGAAAGTGTCTGGCTTCCTTAAACATGGCAATAATTATTATTTTTTTGGTAACTCTTAGAGTATAGGATAAATCTTTAAAATTTGAGGGATTTGGATACTTTTATTGTAAAAACACTCCTTTAGGGCTGGAGAAATTAAATCGCTTGCCTAAGGCCAGATAGCTAGTTAAAAGCAAACTGTGTCACATTCCAGGGAGATTTCTCCACTCAATAACATTAGCATTTCTGCTTATAGAAAGTGCATTACTTTTGTCTTGTTGCATAACAAATTACTACAACGGTAATATCTTAAAGCAGCATATAGTTATTATCTTACAATTTCCGTGATCCTCTGCTCTGGATCTCACAGGGCTGTATTCAAGATGTCAGCTGTGCTTGGGTATCATCTTAGGTTAGAGATCCTCTTTCAAGCTCACATAGTTGGCAGAATTCAGTACCTTGCATCTGTGGAACTCCTGGTGACTTGTCCTTCAAGGACCACAGGAGATCATCTCTGTGGCTTCCGGTCTCTCCGTTTTAAAGAGCTCAACTGATTAGGTCATGGCTACTAGATCTGATAGCCCTGTTGATTAACTTGCACTTAACTGATTAGGGACCTTAATTTTATCTTCAAAATTCCTTTGCCATATAAGATAACATAATCATGGAAGTGATTTCCCATCATGTTCTCAAGACCTATCTACACTCCAGGGGATTATACTAGGGCATGGATCCTCAGGGTCATTTTAGAATCTTCCCTACCATAAAGGGATATGGTTTCCTTTTACACATTTTGCGTAAACATTTTGTTAATATTATCAATTTTATTTAAATGAAAAAAATAGAATCTTGTTGTGAAAATCGACTAACTTTTGAGTTACCTATTCCCAGTGGCATTTCCCTCCTCTTACACTGACAACCACTGTCATAAATTTGATAAGTATACGCAACAAATTTATTTATGAAAAAATATTATGTAATAATATTGTGTGGAATTAACTTGAAAAGTATGCAAAAATTATCATTTACTCTGTTGCTTTTCAAATAACCTTTTAAAAAATGTTTTGGGACAGCCTCTGTTTTATCTAAAGTTTAAAAATTACATATGAAACACTCTCAATTTCATTATTTGCAGTATAAGAGTCTTCCATACTATTAGTTATATTTAACTGCTTAATCGCTAATATCTGAAAAAAATGATAGAATTTCTCTGACATATCTGAAAATTTGTATCCTCATGATATTTTGCTGAGTTTTTCTTACTTTATATTGAGGCTTTGGCATTTAGTATAAGGTGTACATATATTCATGATTTCTACATTTTAAAAAATTATTTCGTTAATAAATATGAAATATGTATTTTATGAATGTCCAGTTGATCCTCATTATTCATGGATTCTGTAATTACAAGTTTCTCCACATGTGAAAGTGTATTTGTAAACCCAAAATGAATATTCATGGCACTTTTGTAGTTATTCACAGACATGCATGAGAATAGTGAAAATTTGAGTTACCTGACTTCCACATTCCCAGCTGAGGCTGAAAAAGATGATGCTCTGCCTTCCTGTTTCAGCCTCATACAGAGATGACCAGGGAATAGAGGTGGTGGAGACAGGCAATGGAGTGCAAGAAGCTCCGTCTCTGGGGTCAGTTGGACTGGGTTTAAACCTTAAGTCTGGCACATTTTATTGGGAAGTCCTCAGGCAAGTGACTTAACACTTGTGAACATCATTTTCTCTTTCGTAAAATAAAGAAAATAGAAAATACCAAGATGAGTTGTTTTTTTTTTAAGTTGTGAGATTACAGTCTAAGTGAGATTTGTACATATATATACATGTATGAATATTTACACACAATATTCACCTACCCTAGGACAAATGACTCAGTATAACTTAATTCAGTGTTCCTGGCAACTTTATATAACTACTGAGAATAACAAAAATCAACTGTATATTCTTATCTATTGTTTTTATGATACTATCATATTTTTCTTTAATATTAATTTTGTTCCACTGATCTTTTTTGCTTAATGTTTTCCTATTATCACTAAATGAGAAAAGATCAATGTAAGGGATGGCCTTATTTCAGTAATTCTCATCTTCTCACAGTATATAAAAAAGGCTCTGAAAGGAGCCAATAGGAGACATGATTCTTTATTCAGGCAAATATAAGTTTTCTATATTTACTTGAACAAACCATTATAATCTTTCAGAAGGTCTATGCACAACATGTGATTAACAAGAACAGTAATTTTTGCAGGTAGCTTTTGCAAACAAGGGAAAATTAAATTTTTTCAACCATCTTCCATATAGGTCCAGGAGAAAAGCTACTAGACAAGTCCTGTGGGCCAGTTTTAAGGAATTTTCTTAGACTAAGAATGAAAATAGTATCATTTCTTTTATCCACAACGCACTCTGAAAGTAGCTGTAAGCATTTCATATATGCAAAAAATTGGGGGTTGGATCATACTTCAGATCTTTCCTTAAGGTTTGTTAAACACCTTTCTTGAATAACTGTTCTGTTTTTTGTAATAAGTATGTTTCTTGTAAATGACACATAGATGCATTTATCTATCAAACACATCTACTATTTTAAGGTCAAAATACATGTATTTATATTTATTATGATTGCTGATTTTTTTAATAATTTCTCCATGATTTTTTTTGACAATGGTTAATATTTTCTACTTCTTTATTTTGTTTTAATTTTTGTGTTTGTCCTATCTTGGTGAAAGTTTTCTGGCCTTTTTCTGCTTCTATCAAGTTCAAAATTGTTTTACACTCTTACTTTAAAAAAAATGCTACTATATGTTTTAATGTTTATGAATTTAATAATTTAGCTTGCATTTTCTCCCATGGGGAGTGGTGTGGAAGTGTGCAAGATGGATTTAAAAGTATGTTTTGTATTTTTTCACAAGTAATTTAATCGTATTTATACTTCATAAAAATATTAAACATATAAAATATGAAAACTTGTAATGACAATGACACCAAGAAAATGAATAAAAAGACTAGATTTACCTTTTTCCCTGGATGACATATTATAAATTGAAGCAGCCCTAAATTTTACAAGTGACAGAGATGTTATCACTTCAGTGCCTTTAATGATAGTCTACAAGTATTGATGTCTTTCCAGTGACTTGTACAGACATTAACAATTGCTTTCAGAGTCAGAAAGTGGTTGGAACTTATTGGGTTGTTTTTTCATCTTGTAGTGCTATTTTCAGTTTTAGTAGCTTTTGCAGTTATTTGTGTCAACTCTAACAGTTGTTTTTTTTTTTCTGATCTTGTTGGTAACAGAATTTTGTTTATGTCTCTCCAATTAATCAATAAAGTTATTGAATCTTGGATTATATGGAATGATTTATAGGGAGGTGACACAATACAGAAATCTCATCATTTATTTTATTAAGTAAATCTCAATATAGTTCGATATAATTCTTATTAAAAAGGGTAAAGCCAATTATTTGGGGAAAATAGGTTGTTAGTAGTACAAGATTGGAAAATAAGAAAAATATTTTCAACTTTCTACAGTTGTTCTTTCTACAATCTATCCCTAAATAACTCTCCAGTAGCTTCTAATTTGGGGATTTAACTGGGTTAAAATATTGAAAATCAAATGCTCTACAGTTATCTTTATGAAAAATCTCCTTATAAGTCTGTAAATTCTGTAATATAAAGTTTGGAGGGTAATTTTTAAATTTTTTATTTAAAATTCAACGTTTTACTCTTCTTGGCCTGCTTCTGTATAAAAACTAAGCAGTCTCCCGTTCCTACCCATCCATTATTTGAACCTGAAATCACTTTCATGTATTTCATTGGTCACTACAGTACCACAATTTAAATAATTTGTTGCTGCAGATTATCTTAAATTTAACAATTATATTAGGAATTATTTATTTTCTTGTGTCTTGAAAGCTTTAATTTGCATATGGTATTCATTATAGTAATGGGAATGCAACATACAATGATTACTCTTGACTGATCTCTTAGTGAAATTTTAAACTTTTGTCCTTAGTATTCTTGTCCTAATAAAATATTCTCTGTGTTTCAATGAGATATATTGATAAAAAATGTCATTATGTCTTTGTAATCTAGAAGAGCCCCCTATTACTTCTCCCGTCTCCTGTTATCAGGAATAAAATGATCTCAGCCAAGTCTTCTCACTTGCCAGCCTTAAATGTAAATACTTATATTTCATAAAAGTTGCTTTTAATCAAGGTATGTTTATTTGAACAGGGTTCAAATTAAATATTAATTTGTGATGTGTCAAAAATATTTGAAAATTAATGTGAATACATGAGTGTCATGCCACTATTAGCAAAGCTTTTATTAAGTGCCTAATGTGCTATGTTTCATCCCAATGCTTAATATGGAGAATATTCAGTAACAACTTATGGTATTTCCATAACCTATCATATTATTCTGTTTTCCCAATATGCACATGCAGTTTCTTATGTGATTATTTCTACAACTGAATAAGTAACAGTTGATTATTTACTCTAGTCTTTGAGGAAGGTATTAGACCGTGCCATATCATTTGGCATTAGTTTTGTTAAACAACAATTAGCATTGAGCTGCAAAGAGCAAAAAGCTTTATTTGGGGTCTTAGGAGTTATAATTAGGGAGACACAGATTCCAATTAAAACTGAAAGTGTTCGGGTAAGAGAAAGGATCAGGGGCTTATAAAGGCAAAAGCCACAGGGTTGTTAAAGTTTTCTTGTAAGAATGATGATCGACTCTGATGCAAAAAAAGAAATATTTATCCTTAAGGGATAGACTGTCATGAATTATTTAGGGTAAGGGTACAAAAAGTATCTTGAGTTTCTGGAACATTATGCAGATGTTCTGGATGCCTATGTTAAGATAATAAGTGGTCAAAAGTTCAGATTCTGTCTGGGCTGAGATGTGCATGAGTCCCACTTCTTCAATGGCCTCCCAGGCCCATTTTAGAGGGCGCTCTTAGCAGCACTGATTCCATTTTTTTTTTACACTGACTCCGTTTTGATTTTCATTTCCCAGTTTAACAAATGTGAACACTACAAAACCATTATAAACTGTTCTAACATGATTAACTTGATAAATCAGGATGTTTTAGAAGATGTTCTTCAAAATATATGTTATTAAAAACTCAAAACCAGTGAGACCACTATTACTCCAGATAGTGTTTCAGAGTGGTAAGGGATTGAATTTAAATTATGAAACTAGAAGTCTTTTTAATATAAGGTATATGCAGTCTTCTGATGTCTTTTTTGTTTATATTTCTCTTGGCTTGATATGTCTCCAACTGGAGTTACTACACAATGCACCAATAAAGTGATTAGATTTTATGAAGATGATGGTATATTACTCCAAAGATAAAGGAAAAAATTAGAGCCTTTCACTTAAAACAGGAAACATCTATCCAAACTGCAGAGCATTACTCCAGCCTCTCCTTCCACCACATTGATTCACTGTCATGCTGTTCTTTCATTCAACACAACTGGAGAAGAGATCAGTGTGTTTGAAATTAGGTTGTCACAGGTGGTAGAATTAATCCTAATCTCAGCTATGGTTAAGAATCAAATTTTGATCTTTAAAATTTCTATACGAGACATTTTTCTTAGCTGTCTAAAATTATGTTAAAAAGCATAACATAAAATTTATCCTCTTACCCAGTTTTTAAGTGTGTAGTTTACTAGTCTTAGCTACTATATTCACATCGTTATGCAACAGAGCTCTAGAACTTTTTCAGCTTGCAAAACCAAAACTCTATACACATTGAACAACAACTTCCCTCCTCCCTCCCCCAGCCCCTGGAAACCACAGTTCTACTTTTTATTTGTATGGCTTTGATTACTTTAGATATATTGCAGCATTATGCACAATATCCAAGAGATGGAAGCAACCCAAATGTCCCTAGAAGATGAATGGTGCTGGGGAGGAAGGAGTTTTTCTCTACCCTTCTAGGTTCTTCTGGCTGGTCTACAAATTAAGTTGACATGAGACACAAAAGCAGAAGAAAATCAAACAAAAGTTTAATAATATGTATATATGGGAGAGACCCAGGAAAACTGAGTAACTCAACAAAATAGCTGAAAGCTTCACCTTAAACACCATCTTCAGCTAAAGACAAAATAAAATGTTGGGGGTAACAGTTTGGGACTTCATAGGGGTAGAAGGCAATCCATATGAAGATGGAAAAACAGATGCTTGGTAAGCAAATTAATGCTGGGCCGTGCAGCGAGAATGGGACACAGAGAGGAATTTTAACAGACTTTTCTGGGTTCCTCTCTGTCTATCATACCTAGTTCATATTATACTATAGATATCTATGGGATAGCTCCATTCCTGGAACAAGGCTTTTACCTAAATTCTTTCAGACAGTTAGGTGGAAAGTCAGTTTCTTCCTGAGTCTTCTGGGCCTTGACTGTTTTCAGCTCTGCATGCCAAAAAAGATGCATTTTGGGGTGACAAATTTTGCTCCCTTACAATGGATAAAAGAAATGCGGCCTATACATACAATGAAATATTATTCTGTTTTAAAAAAAACAAGGAAATTCTGTCACATGTTTGTGGTGTAAGCCCTGATAACTGGTTTTTCTCTTTTGTTATGCAAGTTCCTGACTTAAGCTTTGATTGCTGAGGCATCCACTTCAAAGATGGCTATCTGAATAAACACCTTGCCAGACACAGGACTAGAAGATGGTTCAGGCCACCCTGCCCTCCCCCTCTCTCCATCCCCACCAAAGTTCCTTTGTTTAAAGATCATTGGATGATTTACATTATTGACAGTTTGGCCACTTTTTCTTTTCCTTTTTTTTTTTTTTTCTTTTCTTCCTGTGCATTAATTCCCACTCTTATGTTTTAAATTCACCAGTAGAGAATGAACCTGTGGAAACTTAGGCGCCCCCCTTCATCCCAATAAAAGCAGAATCCCAGGCTTGCACACTCCCTCTTGCTGTGTGGCCCCAGGCATGCTGTGTAGCCTCCAGGAACTGTGAGTAATAAACATTTTTATTTTTTCACTTTCCTGATGGTTACTGCTGAGGGTGTCTTGCAATCATAAGAACAACAAAGGCTGGTCCAGCCACTACATCGGTCCTTGAGGACATTATGCTAAGTGAAAATAAGTCAGTCACAAAAAAGATAAATACTGTATGATTCCAATTATATGAGACATTAAATTTTAATTATTTTATTACTTTCTAAGTTTGTCAATAAACTACAAACTTTAAGAGGAGTTTGGTATGTGAAAAGAAAATCAAAATGTAGTCAGGGGCTTCCCTGGTGGCGCAGTGGTTGAGAGTCCGCCTGCCGATGCAGGGG